>NW_006408622.1:634414-659964 GCF_000296735.1 Chrysochloris asiatica
TTTGGTATTTTTTATGCTTTCTGAATGCCTCCAGGTAGATGTGATCAGGAAATGGGCTTTCCTTTTCACTCTTCTTCCTGAGAAGTTTCAAGATACCACTGTTGGTCGTTTTGACGTAATTTAGGATTTAATTTTCAGCTTGTTTCCTCTTTTGTCTGCTTGTCCAACTCCACAATACCCGTTCAGGCCTTTTTTCTAGTTCGAAACAGTTTAGGGCCTGCTGTGACCGTTTGGTTTTAAGTGGAAACTGTCTCTTTAAATTTCAAGGACATCTGTGTGCATGTGTAATAAAACCCTCCGAGGGTGGGGCTGGGGTGTCCACTAGCTCAGGCACCCCTATAGTTACCAGAATGGATGTGCGCAGACAGCAAGGGACCAATGAATAGATACCAAAAGAAAAGAATGTCCACACCTTTATCTCCGCAATTCTGTCATGCTTTCGTGGTTGCTCTGATCCTTCCCCACTCGGTCTCACCCAAGATGGCATATTCTGGAGCAGTTGAGCATCTTGAATTAGAAAGCAATGGATTTCTTACTTCTGCTACAATTTTCCCTAGCTATAAGCCTTCCAACCTTCTAAATATTCCTTTATATGTGATTCAGAGTTCTGGGACTATCCCCTGAGCCTATTTGTTCCTGTATTCTGTGTTGTTGTTGGCAGAGCTCCTTACTGCACTTCCACCTGATCTGCCATCTTGTTTGTTCTCCTCTATTTCTTTATCTAAATTAAAGCTATAGTACCTGGCTCACCTCCCCTTAAAGCTAATAAATATGTACATAATTATAATTATTGGCCCAGACACACACTTCATTACTGACCCCTTCCTTCACTTTTAGTTCATTTCTTTGAAGTATTTAACATTGTCTTCTATAGCTGGTGCTTGAATTTTCTATTCAGCTTCTTTACCTCCTCATTTCTTCCATTTTCTTTAGCATCTCTATGCTGGAGAGCAAGTTTCAGAATCTCTTCTGACATCCATTTTGGACTTTGCCTTCATTCTTGTCTTCTTAATGACCCTTCACTTTCTTCCTGTATGATGTTCTTGATGTCATCCCATAACTCCTCTCTGGTCTTCAGTCTTTAGTGTCTAATGCATCCAATATGTTATTTAAGATGATCTCTAAATTCAGGTAGGATATGTTCAAGGCCATAGTTTGAATCTTGTGGACTTGTTTTAATTTTCTTTAGTTTCAGCCTGAACTTGAGTATAAGCAGTGGATTTTCTGTTCCACAGTCTGCCTCAGCCTTGTTTTAGTTGGTGATATTGAGCTTTTCTACCATCTCTTTCCACAGATGTAGTCAATTTGATTTCTGTGTATTTTATCTGTTGAAGTCCATGTGTATAGTCACCTTGTTTTTAAAAGGTATTTGCAATGGAAAAGTAATAGGTATTGCAAAATTCTATCATGCTATCTCCAGCATCATTTCTATCACCAAGACCCTATTTTCCGACTACTGATCCTTTCTTCCTCTTTGTTTTCAACCTTTGCATTCCAATTACTGATAAATAACAAAACATCTTGATTGCATGTTTGATCAATTTCACTCTGAACAAGTTGAAAGTATTCTATTTCATCATCATTGTCTTTATTGTTTGGTGCATGCATTTGAATAATAGTGATATTAACTGGTCTTCCTTTTAGGTGTATAGATATTATCCTATAACAGACAGTATTGTGCTTCCAAGACATCTCTTGATATGTTCTTTTAAGTGAATAATGTGACACCATTCATCCTCAGTTTGTCATTCCCAGCATAGTAAACCATGTTATATTCAGATTCAAAATGGCCAATACCAGTCCGTTTTAGCTCTCTAATGCCTAGGGTATTGATGGTTCTGCATTCCATTTCATTTTTGACAACTTCCAATTTTCATAGATTCATACTTTGTACATTCCATGTTCCAATTATTAATGGATATTTACAGCTACTTCTCTTCATTTAGAGCTGTGCCCCATCACCAGATGAATTTCAAAGTCTTTACTTCATCCTCATCATCACGGTCAATTCTATGTTGAGGAGGCAGCTCTTCCCCAGTCATATTTTGAGTGCCTTCTAACCTGAGGGGCTCGTCTTCCAGCACTATATCATAATATTCTGGTACTTTTCATCATGTTTCAATAGCCAATATTCTGGTGCTGATGGTGTTTCTTTGCTGTTCAAAATGTTTTTGGTGACTAAATATTCAGAATAATCTGTCTCTCCTTCCTAGTTTGTGTTCATCTGGAAGCTCAGCTGAAAGTTACCCACCGTGTGTGACCCTGCTGGTATTTAAAGTACCTATGGCATAGATGCCAGAATCACAGCATCATGAAAGCCACTGACAGAGGAGTGGTGGGTGCTTATCTTACAGCACCACATTAGGACCCTTTAATAATACCCTATGACCCAGAAATTCTATTTTTAGGCATGCATGCACTTGTTACATATCAACATGGTTATGTTCCACAGACTAGATTGTTATTCAAAAATGGGAGGATGACTACATCAGATCACAAGATGGAGGATGACTAACATAACACATAATTGCCAGATTACACCATTCATCACTGCCAAATCACTGAGAATCATTGTCCAGTCAAGTTGACACATAGCATTTACTATCATATTCAACATTAATGCTCTCCTAGTGTCTGGAGTCCTGGTGTGGTGCTGTGGGTTAATGTGCCAGATACAAAGCCATTTGAACTGCAAAGTCAGTGGTTCAAGCTCACCAGCTGCTCCTCAGAAACCCTATACAGGGTTGCTATGGGTTGGAACCGACTCGACAGCACTTAACTACAACTACTAGTGTCTGGGCATTCATTATTGCCAGAAGTTGTAAATGTGCAGTTTTAATTATGAAGTAGATTTTTTGTAACTCTTGTTAAAAAAGTGAGATTTCAGATAGCAAAATAGTAGATAAGTGAGAAGTAGATGTATATCTGAAAGACTTGAAATCATCAATACAAACAGACACTGTACATCAAGCTTCATTGAAGCACTATTCATAATTGTCAAAAGGTAAAAAGAACCTAGATATACATCAACATATGAGTGAATAAACAAAATGTGGTATAATGGAATATTAATTTTCTACAAACAGAAGGAGGTCTGGAAGCATAGTGGTAACAAGTCACGCTGCTAGCCACGAGGTCAGCACTTTGAAATTACCAGCCATTCCATGGAAGAAATATGAGGCTTTCTGCTCCAGTAAAGATTTACAGCCTTGGAAACCCTATACAGGGTTGCTATGTATTAGAATTGACTCCACAATGCACTCACCACCACTACCACAAACATACTTCAAGTCCTGATATATGCTAAAACCTTGAAAATGTTATGCTGAATGAAGTAAGTTAATCACAAATAGATAAGTGTTCTATAATCTTGCTTATGTTAAACATCTGTTGTTGTTAGGTGCTATTGAGCCAATTCTGACTTAAAAACCCTCTGTACAATAGAACAACATTCTAACACTCTTTTGTCATCCTCACAGTTGTTCCTATGTTTGAGTCCATTGTTTCAGTCACTGTGTCATCTTGTTGAGAATTTTCTTAATTTTCTCTGATCCTCTACTTTAAAAATCAAGCATGGTGTCCTTCTCAAGAGACTAGTCTGTATTGATTACATGTCCAAAGTATGTGAGACAAAGTCTTGCTATCCTCTTTTGTAAGGCATATTCTGATTATACTCTTCCAAGACAGATTTGTCTATTCTTCTGGCAGTCCATGGAATATTTAATATTCTTCACCAACACCATAATTCAAAGGCACCAGTTCCTCTTCAGGCTTCTTTATTCATTTCCCAGATTTTCCATGCATATGAGGCTATTGAAAATAGCTGGCTTGGGTCTAGGACACCTTAGTCTTCATAGAGACATCTTTGCTTGTTAACACATTAAAGAGTTCTTTGGCAGATTTACTGAATGCAATATGTCTTTTGATTTCTTGGCTGCTATTTCCATGAATACTGATTTGTGCAACCAAGTAAAATGAAACCCTTGACAACTTTAACCTTTTCACTCTTTACTGAAATGTTTCTCATTGGTCCAGTTTTTTGTTTTTGTTTTTTCTTTATGTTGAGGTATAATTCATACTGAAAGCTGTAGGGGCTTTGTTTTGTTTTGTTTTATTATCATCAAGTGCTTTAAGTCCTCTTCCATTTCAGCAAGGAAGATAATGTTATCTTCATATCAAAGGTTGTTAATGAACTTTTTCTAATCTTGTTTTGCATTCTTCTTTATGTAGTCTAGATTCTTGGATTATTTGCTCAACATACAGATTGAATAAACATCGCAAAAGGATAAAACCCTGATGTACATCTTTCCTGACTTTAAACTACACAGTTATCTTGTTCTGTTTTAACAATTGCCTCTTGATTTATTTACATGTTCCTCATGACAAAAATTGGGAGTGCAGTGACTCTATAGGATAAGTACTAGATTGCAAACCACAAAGTTGGGATTAAGAATCCACCAGTCACTCTGTGGGAGAAATATGAGGTTCTCTGCTCCTGCAATGATTTATGGCTTTGGAAATCATATAAAGGGTCACTATGAATTGGAACCTACTCAACATCACTTAATAACAACAACATAAGCACAATTAATTTTTTTTCTGACATTCTAATTTTTCACAATGCTGTAATCCACACAGTCAAATGCCTTTTCATGGTCAATGGGCCTTATATACTTCCAGTATTTTCTGCCGTCAGATAAATATCTATTGCCATCTGATATCGGCAATGACATCCCTCTTTCCATATCCTCTTATCAGCCTGGCTTTTATTTCTTGCAGTTTCTTATTGATATAATGCTGCAACTTTTTGTTTTTTTTTTTAATTATTTTCATAAATATTTTATTTGTTTACAACATTAATGACATTTTTTGGTCATTTTTGTTTGGTCACCTTTCTTTGAAATGAGTACAGGTATGGATCTCTTCCAGTTGGCAGACCAAGTAGCTGTTGTTCAAATTTCTTGGCATAAATACTTGAGGAGCTCCAGCATTACACCTGTTTATAGAAACATTTCAATGTGTATTCTGTCAATGTTGTTGTTGTTAAGTGCTGTGGAGCCGGTTCCGACTCATAGCAACCCTGTACAGGGTTTCCGAGGCTGTAAATCTTTACGGGAGCAGAACGCCTCATCTTTCTCCCTCAGAACAGCTGGTAGTTTCGAACTGGTGACCTTGCGATTCACAACCCAATTTGTATCCACTGTGCTACCAGAGCTTCTTGTATTCTGTCAATACCCGGAGTTTTATTTTTCAAAAGTACCTTCAGTGAAGCTTAGACTTCTTCCTTCAATACCATCAGTTTTTTAATTTTAATTTATGCTACCTTCTGTAATGGTTGAATGTCATAAGTGACTCTGTATTCCTTTCAACTTTGGATACTTTCTGCATTGTTTAACATTTTGCTAATGTTGTTGCTGTTGTTAAGGGCTGTCAAGTCAGTTGTAGAGTCAATATTGAAAATTGAAGCTTGAATTTTCTATCATTTCTTTCAGCTTGAGAAAGGCTGAACATGTTCCTTCTTTTTAGTATTCTAATTGCAGGCCTTTGCATATTACATTATACTTTGTCTTCTTGCCTTTTGAAATCTTCTATTCAGCTATTTTATTTCATCATTTCTTCCATTAAAAAACTCACTCAGGACTATGAGAGGTGGGGTTAAAAGGCAGATTGGGGAGATGAAGCAGTTTGGGGGATAGTTCCAAAACTCTGAGCTACATATAAAGAAATTTTTAGAAAGTGTAAAGGCGTACAGTCAGTGGAATTTGTAGGAGAAGCATGAAAGGTTGTATTTTTTGACTGCTGGCAGCTAGCTGGCTCCAGAACCTGACATCTTGTACATTACAGAGCAGGTGAAGGATCAAAGGAACACTCTACTGCAGATGTCTGATGATCCTCTGAAATAAGTCAATTATAGACTATAGTCTATGTGTCAGTATAGTCAGATTGACTATAGTCAATCTGCTTTGTTTGTTTTTGCTATTGTTATTTTGATTTTTGGTCCCCCTTTTACAGTCAGGGGGCTCTTTCTTTTCCTATGTTACCCAAGAAGAGACTGAAAAATGTGGTCATATAGCCAAGCTACAATCACACCCTGTAAAACCCCACCAAGCAGGTAAGAGCCAATACCAGATGTTATACACCAGATAGACAGCCAACACCTGCTACAGTTACTCTGAGCTGAGTAATAAAAAAAGAAGAAAAAAAGAAAAGAAAAGGGAAGCACGTCTATCTGGAGGCAATCAGAAAGCATAATAATACAATTATTGAAGATACCCAAGAAAAAACTGGCCATATCGGCATATGTCCAGAAACAAGATAGAGTAACTGAGACAAATGAGCTGGAGATAGACCTAGAATTCACATTGGAAGGAGGGCAGGCTTTGCAACTGCCTGAGAAGGAATCGAGGAGAATGATATTGAGATATATCCAAATATTCCACAGGGGATTGAGAAAAATAAAGAAGAAGTTAGGAAAGTGCTACAAGAACAATCAAATAAGATAGATACAGCTTTGGAAACAACTCAAAACCTGCAATAAGAGGTCCAAATGATTAACAATAAAATATCAAAAATGAACAATACATTGAAAGGGCTAGCAATAGAATTGAAGAGATGGAAGTCAGAACCAGAAAGCTGGGAAGATAAGTATCTCAATACTGCTAATATAGAAGAACAAGCAGAAAAAAATGATATTAAAAAAAAAATCTCAAAAAAGTTTAAGATTCATGTGGGACAACATGAAGAGGAATAACTTAAGGATTATTGGCATTCTGGAACAGGAAGAATCACACAAGTCTACAGAGGAGATATTTGAAGAGCTGCTGGAAGAAAAATTCTCTAACATCCTGAAAAATGAAAATACAAGCATTCACAAAGGTGAATGAACCCCATGAAGGATAGACCCCAAAAGAAATTCAGCAAAACATATCATAATCACATCTCCAAAATCAAAGACAAGGAGAGAATCCTGAAAGCAGTGAGGGAAAAGAGAATTGTTACTTACAAAGCAAAGCAAATCAGATTAAGCTCTGATCTCTAGCAAAACCATGCAGGCAAGAAGGCAATGGGGAGACATATATAAAACGTTGAAAGAAAAAAACTGCCAACCAAGCATTGTCTACCCAGCAAAGCTGTCAATCAGATATAATGGTGTAATAAAAATGTTCCTGGAAAAACAAACTAAGGGATTTTGAAAAGCCAACCCAGTGCTTTAACACATCTAAAAGTAATTTATTTGGACTGAGAACCAACAAGAACAGATAAGAACAAGAGATTGCATACATGCCCAAACCACATGGAACTCAATAAACAGATGGAAGAGTACAGAACAGAACAATACTATAAGAATGAATTTAAAAGATAGTCTGCTGGGGTTTCCAGTCTGCTACCTGATCCACAGATTTAAGAACCTAAGAACTTAATTGTGTGGACCAATTCATTAAAATCTGCCTACTGACCTAACTACCTAAATAAATAAATAAAAAGAATAAATTCAGAGGATCTGGGAGGTCAGTCTATGATCAAAACAATTACAGTGTGAGAGAAGTGAAAACATAGGAACAGAGATCCAGGTGGTGAGGAGGTCAGGTAGAATGCAGGGTAAAATGAACTGTTTTAAATAGAGGAATATGTTAATAGAATAAAGAGTAATCTCAAAGAAAATTATTACATCACAACATACCAAGATAATGAAAATTCAAGAAGAACATGGAAATATTAAAACAATGAAGAAACAGACAAGAAAGAACACAAAACACATGAACTCAGCATAGGAAGGCATGCAGAATGAAGAAACCAGAAGCATCACACGATAACAAACATAATGACCACAGTTAATTCATTCCTATCGAAAATTACAGCGAATGTGAACAGATTAAATGCACCAGTTAAGAGAGAGAAAGTGGCAGAATGGATAAGAAAACAAGATCCTTCAATATGCTGTCTGCAAGAGACACATCTTACACACAAAGATAAATACAAATGAAAGGAAAGAAAAAAAAAAAAAAAGCCAAGCTAATTGCAATAATAAACAAATAGGAGTGGCAATACTAGTCTCTGATAAAATAAACTTTAAGGCAAAAACTAGCAAAATAGGTAAAGGTGGACATTATCTCATGATTAAAGGGTCAATTGAACAAGGTGACATAAACATAATAAATATGTATGCTCCCAATGAACTAACTCCAAAATATATTAAGCAATTGATTTGAAGAAAGAAATAGACAAATCTACAATAATGATGGGATATTTTAATACACCATTTCCAGGAAAGGAAAGAACAGCAAGAAAGAAACTTGACAATGACACAGAGGAACTAAACAACACAATCAGCCAACTTGACCTCATAGATGTGTACAGAGCATTCAACCCCAAAACAGCACAATACACATTCTTTTCCAGTGCACATGGAACATTCTCCAGAGTACACCAGGTGTTGGGCCATACATTTATAAATATCAAAATACTACAGCCCAATATACATTCTTTTCTAGTGCACATGGAACATTGTCCAGAATAGACCATGTGTTAGGCCACAAAGCATAGCTCCATTAATTAACAAACATCAAAATATTACCTAGCATCTTCTCAGAACACAATGTTATAAAATTAAAAATCAACAATAGGAAGACAAAGGAAATAAAGTCAATTACATGGAAACTGAATAGCACCCTGCTTAAAAGCTACTGGGTAGAACAAATAAAATGTGAATTCACAAAGTTCCTAGAAATAAATGAGAATGAAAACACAATATGCCAAACTCTCTGGGACATAACAAAAACAGTGCTGAGGCAGACCAGCCTGGACTAGCTAGAAGAACAGAAGGTACTTCCTGAAAAAAAGACCAACAGGAAAAATACAAAACATATAGGCAGACCAACTTATGATTACAAGAACAAACAAGTTGCTCACCCAGGAGACATCAAGGTCAGTAGCCAGGTCCCCTCAGAGCAAACGACCTTCCAAGACTAAGACTCAATGGGAACAAATGCTCTGACTGGTGATCACATTCATTACCAATAAGGGGAAGTGAGGGAAAAATAGCAATGAAGCTGCAAGCTTAGCCCTACAATGTTCCATTGACTCCTGTGAACCTGGCTGGAGACCTGGTTGGCCAGAAGTGTGGCAAGACCTGGGGACTCTTCTGCCCAGAGTTAGTGACATAGCCACAGAGGATTAGAGTGGAGAATGAAGCATCCAGCTGTTAAGAAGAGAGGGCATATGCACAAGAACACCCACATTTGCAGATCATACCCACTTTACCTGTCTTCAATGATCGGATGATCAGAGCTTAACTAGAAGAAGAAAGAAGAGGAAAAAAAGAGTAATCTGATACAATTTGATGAACCTGACGTACACGTATGGATGTAGTACCTCAAAAGAGGGAACAAATCTACACAGCAAGGATCATTCCCACCCCCTCCATACGTAGAATAGACAGGGAGGGCAACTTAGACATTAGCTACCCAAAATGGGGAGGGAGCGGCTACAAAGGCTAGATTACAAGTTTTCAAGAAGGAACCTAGATCAAGAGGGTGTGGAGGGAGGTAGAATCTCCACTGAGTAGTATCCAATCTGTCTAGGTTGGGCTGATGAAAGTAAATGTGGATAGATCTCTTGTGAAACAATAGTTAATAATTGTTATCAGGACTGCTTGTGAGGGTTGGAAATGTAAAGGTAGACATTTTGTAGCAAGGAGGGGAGTGATTAACTTTGCAGTCTAGGAGAGGAGGTCCCTGAGACCATCAAGGGAGAAGAGTGGAGTGCAGGGCCCTACCTAAAGAAACAGTGATGCCTGAGATGTAGACAGAGACAATGACATGGAGAGATGGAGCAGCTGGAGACTTTAGACACAGAAAGGGAGAGGGGATGTGTGCTGACGACCAGGGGGCAGGTTTGTAGGGTATACCCTTTGGTTGGTTGATGATGCATGGAAGGGATTGTAACCATGGCAATGAAACTATATATGATAGGATGAATATAAAACTAATGTTCTCCCATGTAAACTATCACATAATTCACAATAAAATATTAAAAGAAACAAAAACAAAACAGTGCTGAGAAGACAATTTGTTGCAATAAATGTATATATGCAAAAAGAAGAAAGATCCAAAAATCAACATATTAACACAACATCTCCAACAACTAGAAACAGACCAGCAAAGTAAACCTACAGTCAACAAAAGAAAATAAATAATAAAGGTTGGAGCAGAAGTAAATGAGATAGGAAACAGAAAAACTATGGAAAGAATCAACAGGACAAGAAGCTGGTTCTTCAAAAGGATTAATAAAATTGACAAACCATTTGCAAACCTAACAAAAGTAAAGAGGGAGAAGATATAAAATAACATGTATAAGAAACCACATGGTTTGATGCCACAACAGAACCAATTAAAATAAAAAAAGATAATAACAGGAACACACTCAGCAGTGACCTTTTCATTTGCTTTATATGTATGCCAAAGTTGGAAAATTAAAATGGAAAACAAAATAAGAACTGGTTATTTCTTACTGTAGAGTTGATGAGCAATACTGAATATACTGTGGACCACCAGAAGAATGAAAAAGTCAGTCTTAGAAATACAAACAGAACGTTATTTAGAAATCAGGATGGTAAGACATTAGCTCATTTACTTTGGACGTGCCATTAAGAAAGATTGATAGCTAAAAAGGTGATCATGATTGGTAGCATATCTGCAAAATGAAAGAAACTCTCAATGAGATGGACTGGCACAATAGCCTCAACAACAAATTCAAACGTACCAGGGATCATGAAGATGGTACAGGACTCAACAACATTCCATTCTGTTATACACAAAGTCACCATAAATCAGAGTCTACTTGACAGTCAATAACATCAGCATGATGATGAAACCTATTGCAGTTATATCAGTCTTGTAGTACAAAAACATACCTCATTAATACAAGACAACAGTCCAGTTCTTGATGCTTATCCAACATTTATTTGTCACCTACTGCACGCTTCTCCATAACGTGACATTGCAGAACTCAAACCAGTATGTAGGAAAGGAATTTAGAAGTTCAAGAGATTGAGGAAGGAATATTTTATAAAATCATACTGAGTAGATGAGTTTTCTTCAGTTTGGGAAGATGGTGAAATAAAGTTACTATCTGGGGGCTCTTATTTGCTAGATATTGTGTTAAAATTTTAGCTCCATTACACATTTAACCCTCATAAGGATCCTATGAGATAAGCATTATTATTGTTGCTAAATTGCAGATTAGAACTAAAAGCCTTTAATGGAAAGGACTATCTCAAAACCATGGTGACTAAATGACAGCGACAAGAAAATAATATGCAAGAACAGAGTTAGTGAAACTAGGGATTGCTATGAATTTAAAACCAAAAGTGATTTTGGCTTCATACATACAAAGAACTGAAAATTGATAGCCTCCATTAGCTTGAAAATAAATATCAGTCTTATGGATAAAAGATAGATTGTATGCCACAAAGGTAAACAGGTAATTGATGATGGATCAAAGACAGTGTCATGACATATTTTATTTATTTATTTTTACTGTGTTTAGATAAAAATTTATAGAACAAATTAGTACCCATACAATAGTTTATATATAAAGTGTTCCCTGACATTGGTTGCATTTTTCACAATGTGTTAGCACTCTATTTCTGCCCTGGGTTCCCCATTTGTTTTTGTCCAGATTTTCTAAACCTTCCTGCCTTCTCATCTTTGATTTTGGGCAGATGTTAATCATTTAATCTCAAATAATTAGTCTAAGGAACACATTCATCATAAGTATTATTGCTTATTTTATGGACCTCTCTATTGTTTGACTGAAAAGGGGTCTTTGGAAATGGCTTCAGTTCAAACCCATCAGTCACTCTTTGGAAACCCTGTACGGGTGGCTTGAGTCAGAACCAACTTGATGGCACCTAACAACAACAACAAAGAGTTAAGGAAGGAGTCCTGGTGGCAGAGTGGGTTATGTGTTGGGCTGCTAACCACAAGGTAAGCAGTTCCAATCCATCAGCAGCTCTGCAAGAGAAAGATGAGACTTTCTGCTTCTGTAAAGATTTGTTATTGTGGTTGTTAAGATCTTGAGTCCTTCTGACTTATAGTGACTCTGTATAGGGTTTCTGAGGAGCAGCTGTTGAGTTTGAACCACCAACCTTGACATTCAAACCGACCTTGAACTCCAGTGCTTATCCTATGGGCCACACCAGGACTTCACAGTCCCAGAAACCCTATTCAGTCTCTGAGTTGGAACCTACTTGACCACACACTACCACCTCCACCACTACCAATGACTAAGGATTGTGTGCATTTCTCCATGTATTCATTGGTGGTGGTTATGTTCCGCGGAGTAGGTTCCAACTCATAGCGACCCTATAATTTCTTCATGTATTCATTGGTGGTGGTTATGTACCGTGGAGTCAGTTCCAACTCATAGCAACCCTATACAGGGTTTCCAAGGCTATAAATCATTACAGGAGCAGACAGCCTCTTCTTTCTCCTGCAGAACAACTGGTAGTTTCAAACTGCTGACCTTGAGGCTTGCATCCCAATTTGTAACCACTACGCTACCAGAGCTCCTTTCATGTATTCTTTAGCCACCTTGATTTCTTTGGTGAAGTGGCTGTTTATATCCATTGCACATTATCTATTGCTGATACCTATATATTCTATACCTATCTATTGCTGAACTGAAAATGGAACCACAAGGGTGAGTTTTGTTCTAGAAATGAAGGGTGACCAAGGTCACAGTTTAGGGGTTCCACCAGTCTCTATCTGACCTGTATGCCTAGTCTATTTTTATGATTTTGAGTTTTGTTCCAAAGTTTCTTCCACCCTATCCAGGACCATATAATGTAATCTCTTTCAAAGGAGATGGTAGTGGTATCTGGATACTATACAGTTCTTATAATCTCAGGGGCGTGGACACTGATGTTCATGTAGTCCATTAATCCATTGGACTATTATTTACAGGTGTCTTCAATTTTCACCATTCTTTCCTTCATAAAGAGAGAGACCAATATTTGCACCTTAGATGGCCACACATGAGTTCTTAAAATCCCAGGCACTACTCACAATTTAAGGAGTCCTGGTATGGCACTGCAGGATAATGTACTGGACTGAAATGTCAGTTTGAATGGCAAGGTCAATGATTCAAACTCACCAGAAACTACTCAGACACCCTATACAGGGACTCCATGAGTCAGAAACAACTCAAAGGCACTTAACAGCAACATTCACCATTTGACCATGATGTCTCTGAAGATTATGATCTTGACCCAGGGACTCATTCCCTCAAGGTGTTTGGTAATACCTAAGAAGTTTTCATAGCTTTATCCCCTGCATGTTGCACCATATTAATGGGTATATCTGCAGAAAAGGTCTATGGTATTGCTGTTGTTGTTAGGTGCCATCTAGTCAGTTCTGACTCAGTGATCCTACACACAATAGAACAAAACTCTGTCTGGTCTTACACAATCCTCACAATTTTTGTTATGTTTGAATCCATTATTACTGCCACTCTGTCAGTCCATCTCATTGGGGGTATTCCTCATTTTTGTTGACCTTCCACTTAATCAAGCATGATGTCCTTCTCCAGGGATTGGTTCCTTCTGATACAAAGTATGAGAGATGAAGTTTCATCATCCTTACTTCTAAGAAGCATTCTTTTGGCAAGTTTTCAATATTCTTCTCCAAAAGCATAATTCAGATTCCTAGATTCCTCTATGGTCTTCCTTATTCATTCATTGTCCAACTTCCACATGCATATGAGGTGATTGAAAATACCATCATTTGGGTCAAGTGCACCTTAGTCTTCAAAGTGACAGCTTTGTTCTTGAACACTTTAACAAGGACATTTTCAGAAGATTTGGGTAATGAAATATGTTGTTTGATTTCTTGATGGATGTGTTTATGAGTACTAATCATGCATCCAAGAAAAATGAAGTCTTTTAAACTTCAGTCTGTTTTTCCATTTATTATGTTCTCTAATGATACACTGGTGAGGATTTTTGTTTCCTCTACATTGAGGTGCGATTCATACTGAAGACTGTGGTCTTTAAACTCCATCAGTAAGTACTTTAAGTCCCCTTTGCTTTCAACAATCAAGGCTGCATCATCTGCATATTGCAGGTTGTTAATTAGTTTTCCTTCAATCTTGATGCCACATTCTTCTTTTTATAATCCAGCATCTCAGATTATTTGCTCATCATATAGATTGAAAAACAATGGTGAAAGTACACAACCTTGAAACACACCTTTCCTTATTTTAAACCATTCAGAATCCCCTCATTCTGCTCAATAACCACCTCCTTGTTTATGTACATGTTCCTCATGAGTACAATTAAATGTTCTGAAATATCCATTCCTTATACTTTTATACATACTTTGTTAGGATATTTTATATAAAGAATGCCTTTAGATAGTCAGCAAAGCAAAAGTAAGCATTTTTCTGCTATTTTCTAATTTCAATCATCCATCTGACACAAGCAATGATATCCCTAATTATATGTCCTCTTTTCGATTTGGCTTGAACTTCCGACAGCTACCCTCCCATAACACTTTCCGCATCATGTCTGGGTTCAATAACCCACTGCAATGGCCATACAGAACTCATAAGAATACTCACAATTATCAGATTTAGTAGAGAAGTGAACAGGTTACAATTCAGGATTAGAAACAACTCAGGATGCAGCAGTTTTTAAATCAAGCATGACTTTATGCTTGTCTTCATCCTTTCATGCTGGCATCAGCATACGCAGACCCTGGGTTGATCAGTGGCCCTGTGACATGGACGAAAATCCAATTCCAAGGCCCTCCTCAGGATAGCGAGCCATGGACCCTGAGGGCCAAAGGAAGTGGCCTCCTGATTACCCAGGTTCCTTGGTTTTTGCGAACTCACTGGTTGGCTATCTCTGTATAATTTTGTTTGGCCCTAATATTGTTCATTCTATGCTTCTAACTCCAGTAATTGTAGCTTCTGAGAAAATGGTTTCTTTTACAATGCCTCTCTTAATGCCTCCACTGTGTTGGCAGTGTGTGGAGTCCTGGGAACAAATCTTTCTGAGGAACAAGTGATAGCCACCTGGGGTGCAAGTCAGAACTGCTCCTTATTTGATTATTCAGTTATGTTTGATATCCATGAACAATAATGGGTTTGAAACCCCTTTTTAGAGCCAAGGCAGTAAAAGTTTCCTCAGATAATTCAGAAAGGCCAGGAACAGGTATATTGGGAATATGAGAAAAGGTTTTTAGAGAAAAACTACCCAAGGTTTGTAAATAAAGTGAAATGGTAAATTCTGGGAATGTTGGATTAGAGGATAATAGTGGCAGCCCCATTAAACCGCCTCTGAATATAATCAGTTTAACCCAGATGCTCTCCTTCCTCCTGAAAGTATATAGGAATGTGATAAGTAAGAACAATGTAGCATTTTAGATATAGATAAATGAAGCCCGGTGCCTGAGATCTTGCTCACAAACAAAAGTTTGCAAAGTGAACAGAGACTGCTTAACTCCTTTCAGGAACCTTGCTTTATGTTAAGTATCCTTAAGAAACTGCATGTCGCTGCTCTAGATCATTTAAGCCTAAAAGTTAATATATAATAGCTTGGTTGAACCTTTTTTCTGTAAAAATAAAAATGTTAGGTTGTTAAGAAAAACTATGAAAATATCTTAAAAGTTGTTCCTGTGAATCATTATGTCCTGTTTTGAATGATTAATCACATTTCAGTTCTGTATCCTGTCTTATCTAAAGAATCACATGCTCCCTTTGTGAATTACATCCTTCCTTTGTAACATATCCCTCCCTAAAAAAGAGAATAAAAGACGGAGGTAGAGTGAGTTCTCTGTACAATGCTAGGCAATATGTTTGCAGATCTGCCTACCTGCCAGCTTGCATCATATCTGTGTGTCTGTCTTTTTTGTATATATTTCGTCTCTCTCTTTCTCTATCCCTTTTGCCACCAGATCTCCCTTCTTCGTGACACCCACACATCCTTGTCGAGGCTGGACCCCGACATAGGACCTCGACACTTTCAGACATGTGGCCCCTCGGCCTCTTCCCTGATCTGGCAAATGTTACAAATTTCCTTTAGCCCAAAGGACACATTCTGCAAGCCAGCCTTCCTCCCATAAAAACTCATCTTCACTCAGTCCACAGATCTAGAAGCCTGTATCTGCTCTGTCTTTGTCACCACTGTTTTTTTTAGGTAGGACTTTCATGCTCTTCTATTGCTCTTATTTCTTAATGGTCCTGGTTCTGTTCCTGTGAATTCACTTTTCATTTGTTGTGCTACCCAGTAGCTTTTAATCAGGGTTTTATTCAGTTTCCATGTGTTTGACTTTATTTCCATGGTCTTCCTATTGTTGACTTCTAATTTTATAGAATTGTGGTCTGAGAAGATGCTTTAATGTTTGGAAATTTATGGAGGCTTGTTTTGTGGCCTAGCACATGGTCTATTCTGGAAAATGTTCTTTGTGCACTGGAAAAGAATATGCATTGTGTTGTTGTTGGGTTGAATTCTCTGTACATGTCTATGAGGTCAAGTTGGCTGATTGTGTTGTTTAGTTCCTCTGCCTTTGTCAAGTTTCTTTCTGGTTCTATTCTTTTTTGAAAGTGGTGTATTAAAATCTTCCATACTCTGCATATTTGTCTATTTCCTTGAATTCTATTAAGGTTTGTATTGTATATTCTGGAGCTCTTTCATTGGAAGTGTAGATATTTATTATGGTATTGTCATCTTGTTCAATTGACCCTTTAGTCATGAGATAATGCCTTTCTTTATCTCTTATGGTAGTTTTATTTTATCAGAGATTAGTATTGTTACTCCTTTTCATTTTTTATTGCAATCAGCTTAGTATATATATATAATTTTCCATTCTTTCACTTTGAGTTTGTTTTTTGTGTGTGTATGTGCATTTAAGTTATGTCTCTTCAGAAAGCGTATTGAAGCATCTTATCTTCTTATCCATTCTGCCACTCTGTCTTTTAACTGGTGCATTTATTCCCTTGGCATGTAATGTAATGATCTATAGATATGAATTTATTGCTGTCATTATGTTTTGTTTTGTTTTGTGATGCTACTGGGCTTTTGTTTTGTTTTGTTTTTTGGTTCTGCGTGCCTTCCTGCCTGCTTTGTTGAATTCATGTTGTTGGGTTTTTTTTGTGTGTTTTTTTTTTTTAGCTTTCTTGTCAGTTTCTTCATAGTTTTAATGTTTCCATGTTCTTCTTGGATTTCCACTTTTTTTTGTATGTTGTGAAGTATTACTTTTCTTTGAGGTTACCCTCTATTCTTTTAAACAGAGTCCTGGTGTGGTGCTGTGGGCTAATGCACTGGACTGCAAAGTTATTTGAACCACAAGGTCGGTGGTTCAAGCTCACCAGTTGCTCCTTGGAAACCCAATGCAGGGTCAGAACCGACTCAACGGCATTTAACAATAACATATTCTATTAACATTTTCTTCCCTTTAAAACAGTCTATTTTACTTGCAATATACCTGAC
The DNA here is from genome assembly GCF_000296735.1 of Chrysochloris asiatica. Classification (NCBI taxonomy): domain Eukaryota; kingdom Metazoa; phylum Chordata; class Mammalia; order Afrosoricida; family Chrysochloridae; genus Chrysochloris; species Chrysochloris asiatica. Next base: position 651,906 of record NW_006408622.1, read on the forward strand.
CTCCCTATCACCTAGATCTCTGTTCCTATATTTTCCCTTCTTTCACATTGTAAGTTTTTGACCACAGAAAGACCTCCCAGATCCTCTGAATTCATTCTTATAGCTTTGTTCTGTTCTGGACTCTTCCATCTGTTGATTGAATTCTGGGTGCTGCCACATATGTCAATCTCTGAGTTTTGTCTGTTCTTGTTGGTTGTCAGTCCAAAAATCTCTCTTTAGGATTTTTTGAAATCCTGGATTGGCTTTGACAAAGTCCCTTAGCTTCTGTTTAATGACTTTTTCAAATGCATTTTTTAGACCAAATTTGGGACTTGTTAGAATATGGGTTCAGCCATTATTCTCACAGCAATTAGGGGCTATAAACAACTCTGGACCTACTATCCCAGAAAACTATTGAATTGTCTCCATTTTTTTGTCCTGATCTCCTGCTTGGGATGGCAGGAACAGCTGCTTTCAACAACCGTGAAGGATGATGTGTCAGCTACTAGAATCACCTCTGTGATCTCTATCTCCAACAGCCAGATTTGCTAACTTTCAGAGGGATACCACTTCATGCTGAAACGAGCCTGGATGATGAAATCTTCCCTTCCAACCAGAAAGTCCCAAAGATACTATCTCAATTTCTTAGCAGATTGATGGTATTAATTCAGCTGCAACTCTATCCTTCTCAACTGATGGGGAGAGTAAATCATCATGATCTGATCACTCATCATTCAGCAATACAAGTCTCTCCCTCCTTTCTCTGCTCTCAGCTGGGCTCTAATTAATTCTCATCCATTCTGGCAAGCCTCACTTTGGCTCTAAATACTTATGGTTGATATATCCTCATTATTTCTAGTAGCCTTGAACATTACAAGACCTCCTACCTCTACCCTCCATCCCCGCAATAGGTTTAAAAAGAACCTAATACAATTGCAAAACAGCTCAGGATCTCTGCAATAACATTTCACCTGAGCACACAATTTGTTGTTCTTGTTAAGTGCCATCAAGTCAGTTCTGAGTCATAGTAATCCTATATAGGGTTCCAAGGAACAGCTGATGCGTATGAACCACCAACCTTACCGTTCAAACTAACCTTGCTGTTTACTGCATTATCCCACAGCAGCACACAATATAGTACATAAGAATAAAAGTGTTGATTATAATAAAGAATAGCAATGATATCTGCTGTGGTGGATTTTCTTATACCCTTGGAAAATAATATTCCCATAATTTACAGAAAAGTATATGGGGTAAGGAAAAGAATGAAACATAGAAATGAAAATGTTGATGCAGATCAAAAAGTAATTCTGTACCCATAGAAAAAGTTAAAATGGAAAGTGGTATTGCTATTAAGAACTAAATGATCTCAGCAGTGGCTTAAAGTGCAAATAACATATTATAAATCATGTGTTTGGAAGGTGAGAGAAATTTTTTCTCTTAAGAATTATTTTCTCTTAAGTCTCTGATGGGTCAAGGCAGGCAGAACTCTGGAGAAATGCTAAAACTTGAGGTTTGTGTCAGAAAATTGATATAATCACTTTCTGATATATGGGTTCATTTGCTTTGAATTACTCTTCTAAAAAGGCATATTTCTCCACAACCTGCAGAATCACAAGTCATGCATTTCATTATGCATGCACAGACTACCTATGCCTGATCTTTTCTGTACCTTTCCATTAAAATACTCAAGGAACTATACAAAATACAAAGCTTACATACCATTGGAAACTTGGAATATAGATAAAACTCATTAAATTTAGAATTAAGGCTAGAATTCAGAACAAATGCTGAAATGAAACATTTAGTCAAGATAGACTGACAAATTAAAGCAAAGATGCTAAGAGATTTTCATCAAATTGTTATCACTCAAATGCCTATAGCACAAATAAAATTTCATAAATAACCTGCTGCTGTTGTTAGGTGCAGTCAAGTCAATTGTGACTTGTACCAATCCTCTATAGGGTTTCTGAGAAGCAGCCAATCGGTTTGAACCATCAACTTAAGGTTCACAGTCTAGTGCTTATCCTATAATGTCACACCAGGAGTCCATAAACAACCTACTTGAGACAAATCCCTGACCAACACTGAATGAGTAGAACTAGAAGTCTTTCAACACCCCCTCCCTTTATGTTCCGACTTAGCATTCCAATTCCCAGAAATCCAATAGAAAATGAAGGAAGGCAGTGAGTGAGCATCCATAGATATAAGGAAGAAGGTTGGAGAGACAGCCTGGGCAATAGCTCACTTTGTGATTAAAATTTTGTTTTGTTTGTTTTGTTTTAGCATTAAACCTCCCCACCCACAATTTTTGTTAAGATGATATTAATTGTTATAAATCTCTCTTAAAGCAGGTAAATTTATGCCCTTTTTTGTTGTTTGTTGTGTGCTGTTAAGTAGGTTCAGATTTATAGCAACCCTGTATTGCATTTCCAAGAGTGACTGGTGGGTTTGAACTGCCATCTTGAGGTTACCAGTCGAATGCTTATCTTACAGCACCACACCAGAGCTCTGAAAGACTGCAATTTCAAACAGGATGTACATAAACTGTTATTCTTGTCAAGAAGCATGTAAAAAATGATATTTGTGCATAACACTTGCATAAATATAAAGCACCAACTCCCACAACCTTTCTACTCCTCAGTTAGGTTTGATAACTCAATACAATAGATACATAGAACTTAGACATAATACTCTCAGTTATGGATTTTATTATGGAAATTAGCAGGTTGCAATACAGGTTCATAAATCCTCAGGGCAGTTTTTCCAGTCTGCTGCTGGTAAGTGCCATACACCTTAGCTTGAGTGCACTTGGCCCTAGCTCCATGGGTCAGCAATTTTAGCTCATTTGGAGGCACCCCATGCTACAAGCAAGCTTCCTGCCCAATGTCACTCACATTTACTTAACCCAGAGGCTGAGAAGTCCACTTCGCTGACTCATATTCTGGTTCTTGGTTCTTCTGCTGGTGTTCCTCTTCTATTCCTCTGGTGTCACAGTTTCTGTCCCTGGTTCAAAGAGGTTCAATGAGCAGGCATCTTGGAGTCCCATCCTGGCCCTTCTTTTTTGATGGTAGTGAGACCCTACCCCCCAGCTTCTGCTTCTGAAATGATGATTTTTATACCCATGCTAGAGTGTTAGGTTTTACAATTACAATTAACTCTGCTAACACCCACAGCTGAATCATGTCATCCTGTCAATATCTTCGCCCACCTTCTCCTACCCAGACCCAACAGTACAAAAACATTTGGTAGGAATTACAGCCTGTGACTAGAAGAGACATTAAATAATTGACTACATGACACCCTACAATGCTTTTTTTTTTAATGTTTTTATTGTGAATTATGTGATAGTGTACATGGGAAAACATTAGTTTTGCATTCATTTTGTCATATATCGTCTCATTGCCATGGTTACAATCCCTTCCATGCATCATCAACCAGCCAAAGGGTATACCTGCAAGACTGTCCCCCAGTCATCAGCACACAACGCCTCTCCCTCTCTGGATTTAAAGTCCTCAGCTGCTTCATCTCTCCACGTCATCATCTCTGCCTCCATCTCAGGCATCACTGCTTCTCTGGGTAGTGTCCTGCTCTTCACTACCTTTACATTTTCAACCCTCACAATCAGTCCTAATAACAATTATTCACTATTGTATCACAAGAGACCTATCTGCATTTCCTTTCATCAGTCCCACCTAGACAGACTGGATACTACTCACTGGAAATTCTACCTTCCTCAATGCCTTCTGGATCTAGGCTCTCTCTTGAAAGCTTGTAAGCCAGTCACTTCTTACCTTTGTACCCCTCCCACCCATTTTGGGTAGCCAATGTCCAAGTTGCCAATCCCTGTCTACTCTGTGTATGTAGGTGAAATTCATCAAATTGTATCAGATATATTAAGTTTTTGAAGCTAAGTTTTTGACCCTAAACAATGCCAAACCCTGCCTGATCCTTATAAAAGTGTTATATGGTAATTTTTTATTCAAGAAGGAAGTAGAAACTGCATTTCCAGTGTATTTAGGAATTGGAAAAAATGTGATCACATATATCTAATCTCATGCTACATAGCTAGAGCTTTTATCAAGAAAAATCCTCATGGTATACATATCTTCAAATTTTAATAATTTTATAAATATTTAATCATAATTTAAAAATATGACTCATAAACATATTGAAAGAATATAATAGTATGCCCAAAAATTCAGGAATTTTGTCATAATAAGCATACAATAAATGTTAATTATTGTTAGTCTAAAAGATTTCCTAATATGTTTTGGACACCGTTATAAATACCTCATTTATATTATCACATTTACAATTCAAAATAGCCAAAATCAATGGTAGAATTATAATCTTCATTTAATTAATGAAGAAATAGAAATGCAGAGTTTTAATAACATGTCTGCAACCACGCAGTCCAGAGGTTGTGGGCACCAACAATTGAATACAAATTTTAATATAAATCCAATAAATGCCCAAAGTACCCTTGACAAATCTTTAGCATCTATTCTTTACTTCAAACAATTTTATTGATGTATAGCTCAAATTCTATACAAGTCACTCATTTAACTGTACATTACAATGGTTTGTGAAGTGTAGAAAGTTGTAACTATAACCACAATCAATTTTAGAATGGTTTCATCACTCCATAAAGAAGCCCTACACCATTTAGCCCCATACATCTAGAGCCCTATTACTCTAACTGTAGACTATGCTTTCTATTTTGATAGATTTGCCTATTCTGGACATTTCTTATTAATGCAATCAAACAATATGTAGTACTTTGTGACTACCTTCTTTCAAAGTATATTTTCAAAGAATATCCATGTTGCAGCATGTGTCAGTACTTCATTCCTTGTTATAAACATACCCGCTCTTCACTGATCAACATTATTTCATTCTGAATACCAGAACCTTATGTGAAAATCAGTGTTAATATAAAAATTACAAAACTCCTTATATGTCACCTTTGTTTTATTTTATTTTTATATACTTTTATTTAAGCTTTTATTATTAAATGAGTGCTGGTTTACTTGGGAGACACTGGTTTTTGTTTCATTGTAATAATTATGATATGCATCATGAGTTAACAGTATTTGTTTCTATTTCCTCATTTTTTGTTTGTTTTTTAATATACACAAAATGACGCAGGAATATATAATCGTTTAAACAACCAAAGGGCATTCTGCAAGTGTGAATCCTGGCCACCAGCACACAACATTTCTCTTTCCATTAGTCTAGATTCAGCTGCTCTAACTCTCCAAGCCATGACCTCTGCCTCCAGCCCTGGTGTCGCTGTTTCTCTGGTTAGGATGTCAGGTTCCACTCATGCTCATTTTCTTGATGGCCCTAGAGTTGTCTGTTCTTGCAATGTAAAATTAATTAATTCCTCCTTTTTGTTACAAAATTTCTACAATTAGTTATGAGAACAATTACTCACTACTGAATCAAAAGTATCCTATCATCATCTCCTTTCACCTGACCCATCTATACAAGATGAAAACTATTCAGTGAGGATTCTACCTTCCCTCACATACTCTGAAACTAAACTCTCTATTAAAAACTTATAATTCAGCCACTTCATGTCTTTGTAGCCACCTTGCCACCCACCCATTTTAATATAAATCCAATAAATGCCTAAAGTACCCTTGAAAATCTTTAGCATCTATAGCCAATGTCTAAGTTGTCCGTAGCTATCAATTCTGCATACAGAGGGGATAGACTTGATTCTTTTTTATTCTTTAATGTTTTATTGTGAGTTATGTGATAGTTTACATGGGAGAATACTAGTTTTACGTTCATCCTATCGTATATGGTTTCTTTGCCATGGTTACATTCCCCTCCATGCATCATCGACCAAACAAAGGGTATATCCTACAAGCCTGACCCCCAGTCCCCTGCGCCCCACCCCCCGCCCCCGGTCACCAGAACACAGCCCCTCTCCCTCTCTGGGTCTAAAGTCCCCAGCTGCTCCATATCTCCACGTCATCGTCTCTACCTCCATCTCAGGCATCACTGCTTCTCTGGATAGGGTCCCGCTCTTCACTCTTCTCCATTCACGGTCCCAGGGACCTCTGCTCCTAGACTGCAACGTTAATCACTCCCCTCCCTGCTATAAAACGTCTACCTTTACATTTACAACCCTCACAATCAGTCCTGATAATAATTATTCACTATTGTATCACAAGAGACCTATCTGCATTTCCTTTCATCAGCCCTGCCCAGACAGATTGGATACTACTCAGTGGAGATTCTACCTTCCTCCATGCCCTCTAGATCAAAGTTCTCTCTTGAAAGCTTGTAATCTAGTCACTTCTTGCCTTTGTAGCCCCCTACCCCCATTTTGGGTAGCCAATGTCCAAGTTGCCCATCCCTGTCTACTCTGTGTATGGAAGGGATAGGAATGATCCTCAATATAAAGATTTGTTCCCTCTTTTGAGCTACTGCATACATAGGTGTAGGTCATTTTCATCAAATTGTATCAGATTACTCCTTTTTCCCTCTTCTTTTTTCTTCTAGTTGAGTTGTGATCATCCAGTCATTGAAGCAGGTCAAGTGGGTATTATCTGCAACTGTGGGTGTTCTTGTGCATATACCCTCTCTTCTTATCAGCTGGATGCTACACTCTCCACTCCAGTCCCCTGTGGCTATGTCACTGACTCTGGGCCGAAGGGTTCCCAGGTCTTGCCACACTGCTTGCCAACCAGGTCTCCACCCAGGTTCACAGGAGTCTATTGAACATTGTGGGGCTTAGCTCGCATATTCATTGCTGTTTTTCCCTCACACTAGGGGAAATAAATTCCCTTATTCGTGATGAACGTGGTCACCAATCAGAGCGTGTATTCCCATTGAGTATTAGTCTTGAAGGGGATTTATTCTGAAGGGACCCAACTGCTTGCCTTGATGTCTCCTGGGTAAGCAACTTACTTGTAGTAATCAGTCGGTCTGCCTATATTGTTTTGTATTTTTCCTGTCGATCTTTCTTTCAAAAAGTATCTTCTGTTTTTCTAGCCACTCCAAGCTGGTCTGCTATTCAAGTGGAAATTTCCCACCTCTGAAGATTCTGGATGTTGTTCATGATTCCACTTATGATATTATGTAATGCAGAGGCTTCACAGGAAGCCTCCTTCCCTGGGCATGCTCTAGCCCCATTTTAGGTATTCCAATCATTTATAGGCAGAAGATGGACTTACAAGCTTTCTACAGTGATATTTCTGGCTACTCTTTTCTCTCCCCATCAAATGTCTATTTTATAATGGTATGCAAGGGAAACCAAGATTCAAAAGACAGCCAAACATCTGAACATTATTTCCCCCCTTTTCCTCATTCCAACCATGCCTCAGTCCCTGTATCATAGAGCCCTGTTGTTCCAAGATTGTGCATACATCATTATTTACCTCTGTCTCATTTAGCCCATGCAACACTGCCAAATTGTTCTCCCATCTGCTTTGTTCTTTCATTCCCTCTCCCTTCTTGTATATTGCCCCCCTCCCTAGCACCCAAACTATCCTGTGTCTATTCCCTGCCCTGTGCCCCACCTTCTCCTCCCTCCCCTCACCCCACCAAATACATCCCAGCAACCAGCAAAGAGTCTCCCCTCCTTCTTTAGTATGGGTTCTTTTTCTTAGTCTTTTACAGTAGTGGTCCTATGCAGTATTTATCATTTTGTGACTGACTAATTTCACCATACTTATTCAACCTGTATGCTGAGAAAATAATATGAGAAGCTGGATTCTATGAAGAAAAATGTGGTGTCAGAATTGGAGGAAGACTCATTAACAACCTGTGATATGCAGATGATACAACTTTGCTTGCTGAAAGTGAAGAGGACTTGAAACATTTACTCATGAAGATCAAAGAGCACAGCCTTCGGTATGGGTTGTATCTCAATGTCAGGAAAACAAAAATCCTCACCACTGGACCAATAAACATTCTTATCAACAGAGAAACGATTGAAGTTGTCAAGGTCTTCATTCTTCTTGGATCACTATCAACACTCATGGAAGCAGCAGTCAAGAGATCAGATGACGTATTGCATTGGGCAAATCTGCTGCACAGGAACTTTTTAAAGTGTTGAAGA
>NW_006408622.1:661704-664634 GCF_000296735.1 Chrysochloris asiatica
CCCTATTTTTTCATTGATGATCTTCATAATTTTGGGTTTCATATTTAGCTCTTTAATCCATGTTGAGTTCATTTTGTATAGGGCGTGAGACAAAGGTCTTGTTTCTGTCTTTTACATATTGCTTTCCAGTTCTGCCAGCACCATTTGTTGAAGAGACTGTCACTTACCCAAGCAATGTGCCTAGGCACTTTGTCGAAGATCATTTGGCTGTACGTGGTGGGTTGATATCTGGATTCTCAATTCTGTTCCATTGATCAATGTCTCTTTCATTGTACCAGTACCAGGCTGTTTTGACCACCGTAGCCATGTAATAAAGTTTGAAATCGGGGAGTAAGAGACCTCTAAGCTTGTTCTTCCTTTTAAGCCGTGCTTTGCCTATCCTAGGTCTCTTTCCTTTCCATATAAAATTAGTAATTGTCCTTTCCATCTCTTTGAAGAATGTTGTTGGAACCTGGATTGGGATTGCATTGTAAGTGTAAATTGCTCTAGGTAGTATTGACATTTTCACAATGTTGAGTCTTCCTATCCAGGAAGATGGTATGTTCTTCCACTTCTGTAGGTCTCTTTTGGTTTCTTGTAGTAGTGCTTTGTAATTTTCTTTGTATAAGTCCTTTGTTTCTCTGGTTATGTTTATTCCTAGGTATTTCATCCTTTGCGTGGCCATTGTAAATGGTATTACTTTCCTAATGTCCTTTTCATCGTTATTGCTGTTGCTATAGAGAAAGCCAATTGATTTTTGTATGTTGATCTTGTACCCAGCCACTTTGCTGAATCTTTCAATGAGGTCTAATAGTCTTTTACTGAGTCTTTGGAGTTTTCTATGTATAGGATCATATCATCTGCAAATAAGGATATGATTTACTTCCTCTTTGCCAATTTGGATGCCTTTAATTTCTTTATCATGCTGTATAGCTCTGGCTAAAATTTCCAGCACAGTATTGAATAGGAGTGGTGATAAAGGGCATCCTAGTCTGGTTCCTGTTCATAGGGGAAGGCTTTCAGTTTCCCTCCACTGAGTGTGATGTAGGCTCTTGGTTTTGAATATATACTCTTGATTGTGTTGAGGAATTTCCCTTCAATCCCTATTTTGTTGAGTGTTTTTATCAGGAATGGATGTTGGATTTTGTCAAATGCCTTTTCTGCATCAATCGATATGATCATGTGGTTCTTTTCTTTTTTCTTATTTATATGGTGGATAATGTTGATCGTTTTTCTAATGTTGAACCATCCTTGCATCCCTGATATGAATCCCACTTGATCATGATGTATTATCTTTTTGATTTTGTGTGGTTCTTTTGTGACTTCACCTATGTGGTTTCTAATTCGATTAATTTGTATCCTCTCCCTCTTTTCTTTAGTTAGTTTTGCCAATGGTTTGTCAATTTTATTAATCCTTTCAAAGAACCAGCTTTTTGTCCTGTTGATTCTTTCTATAGTTTTTCGGTTTTCCATCTCATTTATTTCTGCTCTTATCTTTATTATTTTTCTTATTATTATTAATTTTGGTGACTGTAGATTCTCTCTGCTGGTCTGCTTCTAGTTGATGAAGGTGATGTGTTAATGTGTTGAGTTTGGCTCTTTCCTCTTTTCGGATGTGTGCATTTTTTGCAATAAATTGACCTCTCAGGACTGCTTTTGCCATGTCCCAAAGATTTTGGTATGTTGTGTTTTCATTCTCATTTGTTTCTAGGAACTTCGTGAATTCACGTTTAATTTCTTCTTTTACCCAGTCTCTTTTCAGCAGAGTGTTGTTCAGTTTCCATGTATTTAAGTTTATTGTTTTGGTTTTCTTATTGTTGACTTCTAGTTTTATAGCATTGTGGTCTGAGAAGACGTTCTGCAGAATGTTGATGGTTGTGAATTTATGGAGGCTTGCTTTGTAGCCTAACACATGGTCAATTCTGGAAAATGTTCCTTGTGCACTGGAGAAGAATGTGTATTTTGCTGTTGATAGAATGCTCTGTATACATCTATGAGATCGAGTTGGTTGATTGTGTTGTTAAATTCCTCTGTGGCATTGTCAAGTTTTTTTCTTGTTGTTCTATCCCTTTTCAAGAGTGGTGTGTTGAAATCTCCTACCATAATTTTGGATTTATTTATTTCTTTCTTCAATTCCATTAAGGTTTGCTTCATGTATCTTGGTGCTTTTTCGTTGGGAGCATATATGTTTATTATAGTTATGTTGTCTTGCTAGATTGACCCTTTGAGCATGAGATAGTGTCCTTCTTTGTCTCTTAAGCTAGTTCTTATCTTAAAGTCTACTTTGTCAGAGATTAGTATAGCCACTCCTGCTTGTTTATTCCTGCTGTTGGCTTGGTATATATTTTTTTCCATCCTTTGACTTTTAGTCTGTTTTTGTCTTTCTGTGAAAGGTGTGTCTCTTGTAGGCAGCATATTGATGGATCTTGTTTTCTTATCCATTCTGCCACTCTTTTTCTCTTTACTGGTGCATTCAATCCATTGACATTTCAATGTAATTATTGATAAGTGTGAATTGATTGCTGTCATTATGATACTTTTTTGTCAGTGTTGTTTGTTCTTTGGTTCTGCTTTCCTTCTTGAATTGGGTTTGTGTTTTTTTTAGTTGATTCTGGTCAGTTTCTTCCTAGTTTCTCTGTTTGCTTGTTCTGTCTGGGGGTTTGTTTTTATGATTTGTTGTGGAGTGTTAACTCTCTTTGGAGTTATTTTGTAGTCTACTAACTTTTCTCTGCATTTAGGACACTTCATTGCAACCTGTAATTAACCTGGCATCCCTACCACCTGGGTTTCTGTTGCTGCGTTTGTCCCTTTGACATTGATATGTTTATTCCCTTCGCTTGATCTCTAGGCTCCCTTGTGTTTGTTGATGTAGTCTCATTCTGTTCTGGATTCTGCTTTCTGCTGCCTGTGTTTCAGGTGGTGTTGCCATTCCTGTCAATCTCTGTTTGTCG
>NW_006408622.1:665269-670935 GCF_000296735.1 Chrysochloris asiatica
ATTTGTCTTCCAGTTCACTAGTTCTGGCTTCCATCTCTTCTAGTCTGCTCCTTTCCCCTTTCAGCCTGTCTATTTCTGATATCTTGTTTATTGATTTCCTGGGCATCTTTTGGAAGGTTTTGAATTGTTTCCAGTGCTGTGTCAATCCTATTAGATTGTTCCTGCTCACTTTACTTACTTCTTCCTTATTTTCCTCTACATCTTTTTGGAATATTTGAATTTGTTTCCATATCAGTCTTCTGAATTCCCTCTCAGGCATATCTAGAACCCACTCCTCCTCCTCTATGAAGCCTTTGTCTGTCTCCAGCTCATTTGCATCTGCTGCTCTCTTCTGCTTTTGGGCGTGTTTCGATAATGTTAATTGTTTCTTATTGTGCATGATTATTCTTATTTTATTATAATTATTAGTAATATGCTCAGGAGATAGGTGGCAGGCGGGTTGGGCCTTGGGCATGCTTGGGCCTTGACGACCGGGCTGTGGGCAGTTTGGGTCTCGAGTGGGTGGTTTGGGCCTCGGGGGGCCTGGGTGTCAGCAGCCGGGCATCAGGTGGATTGGGCCTCGGGTGGGCAGGTTGGGCCTCGGGTGGGCGGGTTGGGCCTCAGGGGGGCCTGTGACTCGGTGGCCGGGCTGTGAGCATGTTGGGACTCGGGCAGCCTGGGCCTTGGCGGCCAGACTGTGGGTAGTTTGGGCCACGCCGGCGGGTGGGCAATTTGGGCCTAGGTTGGGCCTGGTGGCACACAGGTGAGCCTTGGTCTTGGTGGCAGGTTGGCGATTTGGGTCTGGGTTGGGCCTGGGCCTCTGCGGCTGGGATGTGGGTGGGTTGTGCCTCGGGGCAGGCCTTGGCCTTGGTGGGCAAGCCTGTGCCTGGGGCTGTCCTGGGCCTCAGTGGGTGCGGCTGGGCCTCAGAGGCTGGACAGAGGGCTGGCCTAGGCCAAGGCAGTGGAGGACGGGGAATAGTGGCTGCAGGCAGGTGGCATCTGTGTCTGATGACATCAAAAATGCCTCTGTCTGTCTCGCTGTACCTTGGATACCCTGAATTGCCTGATATCTGTGCTGATATCCCTTACTATGGCAAAGAGACCCCTTTGGGAGGGGCTATGTCGGCTCATGCAGCTTTGTTCAGCTTTGTTCATTTATGCTTCCTCTCCTCTGGAAGTGCCGCTTTCTGAACGGGCTTGCTCCAGCCCCACACTTTAAGCTCTGCAGGGGTTGGAGACAGTCGCCAGAGCTGGAGCCGAGTGCAGGTGGGCGAAAGCTCAAAATGCCTGTAATTCCTCAGCAATTTGATCTTTTAAAAAAGCAAGTTCAGAATGTTGAAACATAAGGTCTTATGTTTGCTCAAAGGCTGTCTGTCTACTAGACGGAAGTTTCCTTTGTGTGATACCACCCCTTTTTCCCTGGAGCCTGCCCTACCTTTGCTGCCTGGTCAGGGAAGCGCTGGAAGTCCCTATATATTTTAGAAATAAATCCCTTGTCTGATTGTCATTGCAAAAGATTTTTTCCCATTCTGTGGGTTCCCTTTTTACTCTACTGGTATTTTTTAGTATGTCCCACAATCTATTTTATCTTCTTTTGTTTGTGTAGTTTTCAAAATGTTTGGTAATCTGTGTATCCCCTGAATTAGAGCCCTCACATTTGTCCCTATTTTTTCATTGTTTGCATTCATAATTCTGGGATTTACATTTAGGTCTTTAATCCAAGTTAGTTGGTTTTTGTACAGTTGTGAGGTGAATATCTTGTTTCAGTCTTTTGCATATAACTTTTCAATTCTGCTAGCACCATCGTTTGACGAGACTATCACCTCCCCATGCGGTACATTTAGGTGTTTTGTCAAAAATAAAATGGCTGTATGTAGATGGGTTAATTTCTGGATTCTTGATTCTGTTCCATTGATCTATATATCTTTTGTTGTACCCGTAGCAGGCTGTTTTGACCACTGTAGCCGTGCAGTAAAATTTGAAATTGGGGAGTATGAGGCCTCCAACCTTATTCTTCTTCTTAAGCAGTGCTTTGCTTATCCTGGGTCTCTTTCCTTTCCATATAAAGTTTGTAACTGTTATTTCCATCTCTTTGAAGAATGTTGTTGGAATCTGGATTAGGATTGCATTATATCTATAAATTGCTTTGGGCAATATGGCCATTTTCATAATGTTAAGTCTTCCTATCCAGAGGCATGGTACATTCTTCCATTTTTGTAAGTCTCTTTTGGTTTCTTGTAGTAGTGTTTTGTAGTTTTCTTTGTACAGTGCTTTGTTTCTCTGGTTACATTTATGCCTAGATATTTCATCCTATGGGTGGCCATTGTAAATGGCTTTGCTTTGCTAATGTCAGTTTCAATGCTGTCATTTTTGGAATAGAGGAATCCAGCTGATTTTTGTATGTTGATCTTTGCTGAATTATCCGATGATGTCTAGTAGCTGTTTTACTGAGTCTTTGGGATTTTCTATGTATAGGATCCTATTGTCCACAAAAAGAGAGAGTTTTACTTTCACTTTGCAAATTTGGATGCCTTTGATTTCCCTGCTGTAGAGCTCTTTCTAAGACTTCCAGCACAATATTAAATAGGAATGGTGAAATAGGGTATCCTTGTCTGGTTCCTGTTCACAAAGGGAAGGTTTTCAGTTTCTCTCCATCAAGATAATGTAGGCTGTTGGTTTTTAATGTATGCTATTTATTATGTTGAGGAATTTCCCTTCAATTCCTATTTTGTTGAGAGTTTTTATCAAGAATGGATGCTCAATTTTGTCAAATGCCTTTTTTGCACCAATAGATATGATCATGTGGCTCTTTTTTTTTTTTTTTTCTCTTATTTATATAGTGGATAATGTTGATTGTGTTCCTACTGTTGAACCATCCTTGCATGCCTGATATGAATCCCACTTGATCATGATGTATTACCTTTTGATGTGTTACTGAATTCTGTTGACTAGGATTTTGTTGAGAATATTTGCATCTATGTTCATGAGGGATATTGGTGTATAATTTTCTTTCTTAGTGACAGCCTTCCCTGGTTTTGGTGTGAGGGTTATGCTTGCTTCATAAAATGTATAAGGAAGTTTTCCATTCTCCTCTATATTCTGCAGTAATTTGAGAAGAACTGGTGAACAGCTCTTCCCTGAATGTTTGGTAGAATTCACCAGTGAAGCCATCTGGGTCTGGACTTCCTTTCATTGGGAGTTTTTGAGGACCTGATCAATTGCTTTTGTTATGGGTCTATTCAGGTTTTCTGCTTCACTGTGTGTGAGTTTAGGTAGGCCGTGTTTATCTAAAAATGTATTAATCTCTTCTAAGTTTTCAAATTTGTTGGAGTACAACTCTTCATGATATTCTGTTATTATCCTTTTGATTTCCTTTGGTTCCATTGTGACATCACCCATGTGGTTTCTAATGTGTGTTAGTTGTGTCTTCTCCCTATTTTCTTTTGTTAAGTTTGCCAATGGTCTGTCAATGTTGTTAATCCTTTCAAAGAACCAGCTTCTTGTTCTGTTGGTTCTTTCTATAGTTTTTCTGTTTTCTATCTCATTTATTTCTATTCTAATCTTTATTGTTTCTTTTCTTTGGGTGGCTGTAGCTTCCCTCTGTTGGTCTGTTTCTAATTGTTGTTGATGCTCTGTTAATGTTTTAATTTTGGTTCTTTCTTCTTTTTGGATGTGTGCATGTATTGTAATACATTGTCCTCTCAGCACTGCTCTTGACTTTAATACTTCTCTTCAGCTTCTTGCTTTCAAAGCTGCCTGAGAGATTTCAAGATCCCACTGTTGGTTGTTATGCTATACCTCAGGCTTTAATTTAATTTTTGGCCTGTTTTGTTTTTAAATTCTCTTTTCCACTCTACAACCCTGCCCTGCCCTTTCCTGTATCTGTGCACATGCACGGCAGAAGAACCCACCAGTATTGAAGATGGGTGGTGTCCACTTGCTCAGGCTTCTCCTCTAGTTACCAGAATGAAGGTGTGCAAACAGTTAGGGTGCCAATGACGAAGGTTCAAAAGACCACTAAAAGAGGGATGATTTAATGGCAGCTAGGGTGGAGGTGCAGTGAAGTTTACCATAAGCCATAGCACAGAAAACCAGGCAAAGCAGATCGACAGAAGAGCTATAAAACTCAGAACCTCATAGCTGTGAATATTTTAAAAGTTTGAAGGCTTATAGCTACTCGAACTTGAAGTAGAAGGAAGAAATCACATACTTTTGAATCCACCAGGCTCAGAGGCCCAGAGCTGATATCTTGGGTGAGAACAAACGGCAAGACCAAGCAGAGAATAGACAAATGCTACGGGAACTTCAGAGAAAAAGTGGACAATATAATTTGTTGGTTTTGCATTGTTCTCATTTTCGAACTGCTGACCTTGAGGTTCGCAGCCCAATTCGTAACCACTACGCTACTAGAGCTGCATCCATATGAGGCTATTGAAAATACCATGAACCTGGTGTCGTCATACTGCTGGTTAACCAGGTCTCATTTCAATTCAGCTTAACAGGAGTCTATTGAATGTGGTCAGACATTTCTTCATTGCTGTTTTTTCCCCTCTTTCCCTATCGGTGACCAACGTGGTCAGCAGCAGGACCATATGCCTGCTAGTGTATTCCATTGAGTTTCAGTCTTAGAATGGGGTTTGCCTTGAGGGGATCTGACCACTTGATTTGATGACTTCACAAGTTGTTCCCTAGGAAGTTATCAAATCAAGTGGTCACGTCCCCTCAAGGCAAACCCCATTCTAAGACTGAAACTCAATGGAATACACTAGCAGGCATATGGTCCTGTTGCTGACCACGTTGGTCACCGATAGGGGAAGAGGGGGAAAAACAGCAATGAAGAAATGTCCGACCACATTCAATAGACTCCTGTTAAGCTGAATTGAGTTGAGACCTGGTTAACCAGCAGTATGACGACACCTGGGGACTCCTGGGCCCAGGGGCAGGGACATGGCCCCAGATGACTAGAATGAAGTGTGAAGCATCCAGCTGATGTAAAGTGAGTGGGGATGCACAAGAACACCCACACTTGTAGACAGTACCATTTGACCTTGCATCAATGGTGGGATGATCAGAACACAACTAGAGGAAGAAAGAACATGAAAAAAAGAGAAAGGAATAACCCACTATAAGTGGATGATCTAGACCTCTGCTTGTGGATGCAGTATGACAAAGGAGTGGACAAATCTCTACAGTGAGGATCATTCCCACCCAGTTGGTACACAGGATCAACAAGAAGGGGGAACTTAGACATTGACTACCCAAAATGGGGGGACTACAAAGGTAAGAAGTGACTAACTTACAAGCTTTCAATAGGGAACCTAGCTCCAGAGGATACAGGGAAAAGTAGAACCTCCACTGAATTGTTTCAAACCAATCTGGATGGGGTTGATAAAAGGTGAGGGGGAAAGGACTCCTGTGGTTCAATAGGGAATGGTTGCTATCAGGTCTGATGGTGAGTGTTGGAAAAGCAAATGTAAATGTTTGGTAACAAAAGGAGGGGAGTGGCTGATTTTGCAGTCCAGGGTGGAGATCCCTGGAACCATCAAGGGAGAAAAGCAAAGTGCAAGACCATGTCCAGAGTGACACTAGGGATGAAGCTAGAGGCAATGCCATGAACAGAAGGAGTGGCTGGGGACTCTGGACTCAGGGAGGGAGAGGGGTTGTGTGTTGGTGATCAGAGGGTAGGA
>NW_006408622.1:671270-695216 GCF_000296735.1 Chrysochloris asiatica
AGGAAGTGATGGAATACCAATTGAAATGTTTCAATAAAATGCAGAGCTGGAAGCATTAATTCATTTATGCCAAGAAACTTGGAGGACAGCTACCTAATTAACCTACTAGAATATATCCATAACCTACTAGAATATATCCTACTAGAAAATATCTGTGTACATTCCAAAGAAAGGTGACCCAAACAGAATGTGGAAATGATCAAACTATACTAATATCACAGGCAGGTTAAAAACATTTACAACAGTATATTGTCAGGGAGCTGCCAGAAATTCAAGCTGGATTCAGAAAAGAACCTGAAACAAGGCATATCTTTGTTGATGTAAATGGATCTTGGCTGAAAGCAGAAAATACCAAAAAGATGTGTACTTATACTTTATTGACTATGCAAAGGCATTTGACTGTGTGTATCCTAACAAACTATGAATAACACTACAAAGAATGGATATTTCCAGAGCACTTAACTGCATTCATGAGGAATCTGTACATATACTAAGAGGCAGTCATCCAAATAGATTAAGGGGATAGTGCATAAAATCAGGAAATGTATATGTCAGAATGCATTCTTTCACCATACTTACTTAATCAGAGAAGTTGGAATATATGAGGGAGAATGTAGCATCAAGTTTGGAGGAAGACTCACTTAAAATCTACAATATGCAGATGAAACAATAGGACTTGAAGTACTTACCTATGAAAATCAAAGACTGTAGTTTTCAGTATGATTACAACTCATTGTAATGAAAAAAATCTTTATAAATGGATCAATAAACATCATAGTAAACAGAAAAGATTGAAGACAAAGATTTCATTTTACTTAAATGCACAATTAGCATCAATTGTTTGTTTGAACATCTCAATTGGATTACTTCAATTCCTGAAGGCTTATTTTTCACCAATGTATTCTATAGCTTGCACGTCTTTCTTCAGTACCATTAGTTTTTGATCGAATGCTATCTCCTAAAATGGTTGTATGTGTTAATCAATTATTTTTATGTATTCCTTCCATCTTCTTTTGACATTTCCTGTGTTGTTTAATATTTTGCTAATTGTTATAGTTAAGTGCTGCTGAGTCAGTTCTGACTTACAGCGACCCTGTATAGGGTTCCCGACCAATAGTTGGTGGGTTTCAACCACTGACCTTGTCATTAGCTTATTTTACATCATTACACCAGGCCTCCATTTTCCCATAGAATCCATCAAAATCACAACTCAAGGCTTGAATGCTTTCTTAAATTCTTTTAGCTAGAGAAATATGTTCTTCCCTTTTGGTTTTCTAACTCCAGGTCTTTGTATATTTCATTATAATGCTATACTTTTTTTTTTTTTTTTTTTCTCTAACTGCTTTTTCAAATCTTCCCCTTTTACTTCCTTTCACTTTAGCTATTTTATGTTCAGGAGCAAGTATCAGTATTTCTTCTAACATCCACTTTAGTCTCCATTATTTTCTGTCTTTTTAATGACTTTTTTCTTTCTTCATGTATGATGTCTTTGATGTCATCAGATAACATGCCAGTCCTTGATCATTAGTGTTCAATGAGCAAATCTGCATTTGTGATGGTCTTCTTGTTTAGGTGGGATATACTCAAGATTGTATTTTGGCTCTATTAATTTATTTAAATTTTCTCCAGCTTCAACTTTGCATATGAACATTTGATAGTCTGTTCTGCTGTCAGCCCCTTACTGCCTTCTGACTGATGATACTGAGTTTCTCCATTATCCCTCTCCATAGATATAGATGAGTTAATTCCTGTGTATTCCATCTGGTGAGGTCCACATGCGTAGTCACCATTTATTGTTTTTGAAATAGGGTATTTGAAATGAATAAGTCATTGATCTTGAAAAATGTTATCATGGGCTCCCCAATGTCATTTCTATCAGCAAGGTCTTCATTTCAAATTGTTGATCCTTCTCCTTCATTTCCAGTTTTCACATTCCAATCACTAGTAATTATCAGTGCACTTTAATTGTATGTTTTATCAATTTCAGACTGCAGATGATAAAAATCTTCATTTCCTAATTTTTAGCATTAGTGGTTGGTATGCAAATGTGAATATTAATTGATATTAACTGGTCTTCCTTGTTGGTATACGGTATTATCTTGTCACTGAAAGAACTGTACTTCAGGATAGATCTTGTAATGGTCTTTTAATGATAAATGTGTCATCATTCTTCATTAATTTGTAATTCCTAGTATAGTAGACAGATTCAGAATGCCAATACCAGTCAATTTCAGCTCACTACTTCTCTGGTAGTGTAGTGGTTACGAATCGGGCTGTGAACCTTAAGGTCAGTGGTTCGAAACTACCAGCTGCTCCGCAGGAGAAAGATGAGGCTTTCTACTCCCGTAAAGATTTACACCCTCGGAAACCCTATACAGGGTCACTATGGGTCGGAACCGACTCGATGGCACATAACAACAACAACTTCCTAGGATATAGATCCATATGCCTTCTATTTCATTTTTCACAGCTTCTAATTTTCCTAAAGAGTCTTGGTTTGGCACTGAGGGTTAATGCACTAGACTGCAAAGTCAGTTAGAACCACAAAGTCAGTGGTTCAAGCTCACCAGCTGCTCCTTGGAAACCCTATACAGGGTCGACATGGGTTAGAACCGACTCTTTGGCATTTAACTACAACAATGAAATTTTCCTAGAGTCATATTTCATATATTCCACATTCTTATTGCAACTGTTTCTCCTCATTTGAGTGGTACCACATCACCAAATGAAGGTCCCAAAACTGCTACATCCACATCATTAACATCAATGAGAGGATATCTCTCCCCCAGTCATATTTTGAGTGACTTCTAACCCGAGGGGTTCATTTTCTGGCACTATATCAGGGTTTTCCTTCGCTACTCATTAGGTTTCCAGTGACTAATTTTTCAGGAACTGACCACCTCTTCATTATACTTTTATTTGTATGAACATTTCTATAGCAGGGACTTTAAGTACATGCCAAATATCATGTATTCCCCTATATATCCTGTTCCCCCATGTGCATTACTCTGGCCAGTGAGATTGAGTGGATATAATATAAAGCACTTAAAATTAACGTTACATGGACATTTCTAACTCTCTTTTTCATGGTAGATGATATTTGAGGACTGTGTTTCAGTGATGTAGCTAGTAGAAAATGAAGGGATGAAAACTGTTGTGTGCCATTAAGCCAATTCTGATTCACAGACACCCCTTAAGAGGGAGTATCACTGCCCACAGGGTTTCCAAGTCTTTAATCTTTGTGGAAGCATATCACCACAATTTTCTACCAGTGGTGGAGTTGAACCACAATATTTCAGTTACCAGGTGAGCACTTCACCACTCTGCCATCAGGGACTGATATAACATTGTCATGAGTGAGAAATCAACTTTGTTTTAGTAAGCCACTAAGATTTTAGCAGTTTTTCTATTTTAGCAACTGATGCTAACTTCCTGGACAAATCTAACACAAAAATAAAGCAATAAAACAAATACAAGTAAAATCAAATACAGACTAGTTTAAACCAACATTCAATAACATTATTAATGGAAAGCACAATATATATTTATTGAATGCCAGTAACAAGATAATTATGCCAGTTATTTTTCAGGATACAATGTGAAAAAATAAAGAAAAAAGTGAAGCTTTCATTTATAATGGTAATAACTGTCTAGGAGATATAAAGAGACAATGAATCCTAATTTATTAAAATGGTTTCAAACGTATAAAGTGTATATAAATAAGCTAACAAAAATATCTATGTCTAATATGGAAAAAAACAAACAGACAAAACAAGATCTGACATTACAATTGGTTATAAACTAAAATTCCTACAAAAAACATGATGAATTAGTCAAGGTCCCAGAAGGAAACAGCTGGCACATTCTATTGGGGTACTTGAGAAGAGTTTAGTAAAAGAGAAGGGACACAGAGATGTAAGAAATGCTGAAACCTTTTGGGGATAGCATTATCAGGGAATTCTTAACTCCTCTAGGGATGTGGGAAAAGAGTACTTTACAGAACATGGAGAGAGTACATGTCATTAAAAGAGAAGTAAAGTCACAAAAGCTGCGATTATCAGGAGAAGAATGCAGCCAGCCAAAAACCATGTTAATCCAGGAAGGTTGTTGTAGTGAATTGCCATCAAGTTTTTTCAACTCATAGCAACTCTATATGGGGTTTCCAAGAACCAGCTGGTGAGTTTGAACGGCTGATCTTGTGGTTCAAACTGATCTTCTGGTCCAGTGCTTTACCCCAGAGCACCACATAGGACTCCTCTTTTCACCTTGCAGTATCCCACTAGTCACTTGTTAGTGAAACCCAACTGTAAATCAAAGAGCAAGGGAGCCTGTTGGTGTTTTCATAAAAATTAGCTTCCTGGGTATAAAATAGTACAGAAAAAGATAGAAAATAAATTTGGAGGGATAAATGGAGACAGTCAAGCACAATATAATATTCCAAAATGAGAAGTTTCATGATGAATAGCAATACTCCCCAGATTAATCTATGGATTTTATTTAATTTAATTGTAATATTAATAAAAATTAGGAAAATTTTATGAAATAATTCTTAGGTTTATCTGGAAGATTAAAAAGATAATGATAATATTAATAACAATATTAACAAAAAAAGAATGACTAATGGAGAAGTTCTTTTACAAAATATATTAACATTACTGTGATTTTTATATATGTGTGTGTGTGCATGTATGTGTGTGTGTTGAGGTGCAACACATATTGATGGGTGTGGTCTTTGATCTTCATCAATAAATATGTTTAAGTCTTCTTTGATTTCAGCAAGCAAGGTTGTGTATCTGCATATCATAGGTTGTTAATGAGTCTTACTCCAAACTTGATGCACATTCTTCAGATAATATAGCTTCTTTCACGATTTTTTATATGTCTCCCTATTGTCTTCTTGTTTGCATGGCTTCTGCTGAGAGATCTGAGCTTAATCTGATTTGCTTACCTTTGTATGTGACACTTCTGTTTGCCCTAGCTGCTTTCAGGAGTGTCTCCTTATCTTTGATTTTGGAAAGCTTGATTATTATATGTCTCAGATTTCCTTTTGGGGTCTATCCTTCCTGGGATTCGTTGAGCTTCTTGAGTATTTATCTTTTCACTTTTCAGGATGTCACAGAAATTTTCTTCCAGCAGTTCTTCAACTATTTCCTCTGTGGACTTGTGTGATTCTTCTTGTTCTGGAATGCCTATAATTCTTAAGTTATTCCTCTTTATGTTGTCCAACATGAATCTTAGACATTCTTCAGATTTATTAAATATTTTTTCTGTTTGCTCTTCTATCTTAGTGGTATTGAGAGATTTGTCTTCCAGCTCACTGGTTCTTTCTTCCATCTCGTCTATTCTACTACTTTGCCCTTTCAGAGTTTTGTCTATTTCTGATGTTCTATTGAACATTTGGACCTCTTTCTGTAGGTTTTGAATTATTTCCAATGCTCTATCTATCTTATTTGATTGCTCCTGTAGCACTTCCCTGACTTCTTATTTTTCTCAACTCCATTGTGATTTTTTTGAAACATTTTATAATCATTTTTTTGAATTCCTTCTCTGGCATTTCCAAGGCCTGCCCTCCTTCCAGAATGGAGTCCAGGTCTACTTCTAGGTCATTTGTCTCAGACATTTTATCTTGTTTCTGGACATGTGCTGATTTGGTCATCTACTGTTGCTTCTTGGATATGTTTAGTGTTTATCTGTGGCCGTAATACTTAATTTAGTATGTGTTTTGGTATTTTTTATGCTTTCTGATTGCTTCTAGGAAGATGTGATCAGGGTTTGGGCTTCTCTTTTCACTCTTCTTATTGCTTATCTCAGAGTAACTTTCACATGTGTTGTCTGTTTCCCTGGTATATGGCAGTTGGTATTGGTTCTTGCATGGGTTTTGGTGTTTTAAAGAGTATAATTTTAGCTTGACTATATGGCAGAAGTTGCTGACTCTTCTTGGGTTGTAATATAAAGAGTCCCCCAAAAGTAGACGGGGGAGCATAAAACAGTAAAACAGCACCAGTGAAAAAACAAACAAACAAGAAACCCCCCTCAAAAAACAACAACAACAACAAAAACGTGACTGAATATTGCAGTCTATAATCACAGAAAAGGGAGAGGAGGGAGAGAAGAAAAAAAAAAAATCTGTAGCCTGATATGAGTATGACTTTAATGTCCTGCTTTCAGCTTCTTGCTTTCAAAGCTGTCTGAGAGATTTCAAGATGCCAATGCTTTCATTTAATTTTTGGCCTGTTTTGTTTTTAAACTCTCTCTCCCTCTCAACAGCCTTGTCCTGCCCTTTCCTGTATTAAAAAACAAAAAACCAGGTCTGCTCTTGGGCTGAGTATCTGTGTGCATGCATTACAGAAGAACTCACCAGTGGTGAGGTTGGGGGTTGTCCACTTGCTCAGGCTCCCCTTCTAGTCACTAGAATGGAGGTGTGCAAACAGTGGGGGTGCCAATGACCAGATACCAAAAAATAAAAAAAATTTAAAAATCAGACAAAGCAAAACCAACAAAGTGTATTGTCTACCTTTGCTCCAAGATTCCCACGGAATTTTTCCGTGGTGTTTGTGCTTCCCCCCTTGGTCTTGTCCTTTGGTCTCACCCAAGATGTCAACTCTGGGCCTCTGAGCCCGGCAGATTAAAAAGTACATGGTTTCTTACTTCAACTTCAAGTTACAGTAGTTATAAGCCTTCAAACTTTTTAAAATATTCCTAGCTCTGTGGTTCTGAGTTTTGGAGCTCTGCCCTGGATCTGCTTTGCCTGGTATTCTGTGATATGGCTGATGGCAACCTTCGCTGCACCTCCAGCCTAGCCGCCATCAAGTCCTGCATCCTCCAGATAATATAGCCTCTAGAATTATTTGTTCAGTATACAAATCAAGCATGGTGAAATAATACAATCCTAATGTACAACTTTCCTGATTTTAAACCATTCAGTGTCCCCTTGTTCTGTTCTTACAACTGCTTCTAGGTCTATCTAGAGGTTCCTTATGGCAAGTTATGGACAACGTTGCAGAGAATGGGTATTCTGGAGCAACTATTTGTGCTCATGAGGAACCTGTACATACAATTAGATGGATTTTCACAGTGGGAGCAGTAATGGGCTTAAACATTAACAACTATTGTGAGGTTCTCATAGGACTGGGCAGTATTTTGTTCTGTTGTATAAAGGATCACTATATGTTGCAACTGACTCGATGGCACCTAACAACAGCAACACACATATGTGTATATGTGGTCTCCATGAGTTAGAATCAACTGGATGTTTTTAAGTACTGTCAAGTCAGTTCCAACTCATAATTCCTTATATCGGGTTTCCAAGGTGTGGCTGGTGGTTTTGAACCACAGACCTTACAATTAGCAATCAAGTGCTAATCCTATATCACCACACCAGGAGTTAATGGGCAATTTCCTTTTATAAATCTATACTAATCAACATCATCCTTAATTTGACGTTTATACATGAGACAGCATCAACTAGATGACAACTGACTTTTTGTTTATGGTTATACACACACACTTACAGGCAAATTAATGAAGTCAAATTAATAACTCAGTTCTATAAATATCATCTAAATGCATGGATGAGTTATATCAGAGCAGGCCATATAAAAGAAGTGATCACCAAGAGGAATAGTAGAAGGCTATACACTTATCAGACAGCTGTTTGGACTCTCTCCCTTTCATTATGCCTAAGATATTGCTGTTTTACCATCTTAGAATCCGATTATGGGGAAGATATATTTCTTACACATGGGAAATCTACGTTTGAAATTGAAGATAACTTAAAATATTTACTGATGAAGGTCACTCTTAAATGAGAAAATAATGAAAACCCTGACAATTGAACCAATAAACAACATCATAATAAATAAAGAATAAATTGAAGTTGTGAATTCATTCCACTTGGATCAACAATTAATGTTCATGGAAAGCAGCAGTCAAGAAATCAAACAATATATTGAACTTGGCAAGTCTGCTGCAAAAGGCCTCTTTAAAATTTATAAAAAGCAAAGTTATGACTTTGATAAGTCAGGTGCATCTGACATGTCACAGTCCTTTCAATTGCCTATGGTACCATAGGATAAGCACATGACTTCAAGGTTGGTTTGAAACACAAGGTTGACAAGATACTCCATGGAAACCTTATATAGTATTGATATGTGTTAGAATTTAACAACAACTATATCTATATCTATATATCTATATCTATCTATCTATCTATCTATCTATCTATCTATCTATCTATCTATACATATATATATACATGAAAGTGAATACTGAAAAGAAATACAGAAAAATAATTGATGCATTCAAATTGTAGTGTTGGCAAAGAATATGAATATACTGCGGACTTCCAGAAGAATGAACAAATCAGTCTTAGAAGAATTACAGCCAGAATGACTTTTAGAAATGAGGGTGGCTAGATGTGTCTGGCTTACTTTGACCACATCATGGAAAACCAATTACTAGGAAAGGACATCTTGGTTGGTAAAATCAGTGAAAATGAGAGAAATGGATTGACATGTAGTCAAAACAGTGAACTCAAACATACCAACAATCACGAATATGGCAGAGGACCCAAGAGTCTTTCATCCTGTTATACATAAGGTCATCATGACTCAACTGCAACTAACAACCTCTAAGATGGATTCCATGTTGCAAGTATTTTCTTCTGGGTCAGGGTCTCTGCTTACATTGTTTTTTTTATAATTCTGTGGATCATGATCTAGATTTCTCCTTAAATCTACTTTTTGCCATGATAGATTCAGTTAAAAAACAAAACAAAACTGGACCTTATGGAACACAATCCTTTTCATGAATGAATCATTAATGCTTTCCTTCTCTCACAACAGCCACAGATATTAGGAAAGAGCCACAACACTGCATTTTGCATGCTGCTGCTTAGGGAAATTCTTAATCAATATATCCTCTCAGACAAATGGACCATCAAGTATTTCATAGATAGATGGGAGAGTCAGACTGCTCAAAATTACTAGTTTTGATGCATCTGCTTTTTTTCTTATAATTTACCATCCCCTTTCTTTCAGTTTCTTTGTTCTAATTGAATTGGTCTCATAACTCACATCTCCTTTCTGAGTGTAGCTCAAACAGAACCTAATGAGGTCATATTTGATAGAACTCTGGACAGAGATGTATTTAAAAGCTGAGAGAGCCCTAGTATTTCATTTCTTAAAATGTTCTCTGATGCTATTTGGATGGGCAGATATAGTCTGAACCAGATTTTAGGAGAGGTCATAGATAAGTTTGAAATTTAAGCATTTTATGCTTTCTTAAAAGGAACAAGCAGGAGAAAGATGAAGCTTTCTCTTTTCACAGAGATTTACAGTCTCAGAAACCCTATAAGGGTCACTGTGAGTCAGAATCAATTTGACAGCACTTCACAACAATAAAAGGGACATCCATGCTAAAGAACTCAAGGGGCTTTGTTCACATTGCTCCTAATTCATAGAATGTAAGTATACTAACCATGTAATAGGACACTGACAGAGAAGCTCCTATTAACTTACAATGAAAATATGGTATTGAGAATATTTTTCTTATATTATTCCTGGAAAACTCACCATCAACTCAGAAGAATTGTATTTGGAATCTCCTTGATTCCTGTGGTACCAGAGGAACTGTGTGTGTCACAATGTATTTTCACAATGTGTTTGGAGAGGAGTGTAGATGAATGCACCCTTTAGTACTGTAGTAAAGATCTCAAATGAATACCTGCTATGTCTATTTCTGTGGATATGTCCACAAAATGTATGCCAGGTTGTCTGGTAAAGAAGTGGTGCTAAAAGAAGAAGGAATAATACGCAACCAGCTTGATTCAACTGCAAAGTGTTTATCAACACAGTGAGAAATACTTATGAACATAGAATACAGCCAGCTCCTGGGAAGCAAATTTAAGTGGTAGGGGAAAAGCAAGGAATACTAACTAATATCAAGAGCTGTATGTCCCTAAAGTGATGTCAGATGTGGGGGCACAAGCAATACTGCTATGGAGTTCAACTAACAGAAAGAACACAGAACAAACTCATTCACTTGGTCAAGCACCAACCCAGAGCACCAGGGATCCAACATCTTGATAGTGCAGTTGGAAAGGAGATTGAGGTAGCTTTTGCCTCTACAGTGATTCCTAGGGGGAGAATAAAGCATCGGTCAAGAGAATCGTTTGTGTACCCAGGAGTGATACCTTGTAGGAACTCCTAGGAGAGGTTTTTCAGGGTTGGACTGTAAAAATGTGTAGTGACATGAATCAGGGAATCCATACCATTATTGTCAATGTGGCCCAGGCTATACCAGCAGAGTGACCTTTTGTTGTCAGATGCCACCGAGTTGATTTTAACTCATAGCATAATAAGGTCAGAGTTATTTAAACTTGATATTAATTATTGTTTTCATTCATCCTCTGGTCTAATCTGGCTGCTTGACACCTATTAGATTCAGAGCCCCCTACTAGGTATTGGAAAAAAAAAAATCCACAGCCTCTCTCCTTAAGGAAACCTTGTTTGAAAAGAAGTGATGTTATCTAGACAGCTGTGGTTGTGCCTGTATTATTCTAGGGTTTGTGTAGTGATTTGTAGGTAAATGGATAGATCTGACAACTAAGTGACAGACTCAGAGTGACAGCATCAGTTATTTTGAACCATAGTTAAGTGTCCTTTCCATATGCTGTACCACCTTGTGATTGAAATTCAGATAAAAACGCATATATTCTCTGAGTATTTTGAGTTCTAACTTGAATCCTGGAGCAGGTAGGTTTAAAAGAACAAGAAGTCTAGAACATAGGGTACTGGTGGTCTTTCCCAGGAAGCTCAAGGACTCTACTTTCCATGGGGTTGGCAGTGGCCAGTGAGCAAACAAGAGGGATAGACCCCAATGTAGGGGTTTAACTTCCTCAGATGTTGGCTATCATGTGAAAGATGGAGAGGGCACACATTTTTAAATCAGCTAATTGTACCAGTAACTCTCCTCCTTTAACTATGATGTTGGCATTTTGTGTTGGTGCCAATCCACCCAGGGAGGTCTGAAGCAGGTCAGTTGGAATGTGTTGATCACTGGGGTACTGGGATAGGACTTCCTTAACACTGGCATAACTGCAGGGTACACATCTGGTGCAGCCACCCAGATCCCTGCTGGCCCTGTTACCCCCTGGATGTGGGGAGATGGGAGGTGAAGTCTTATGCCATTAAGTGCCAGGAGCTCCAGAGCAAGATGACTTTATGGGGTAGATAGAGAACCCAAAAATGCATCTCTGTTCTTGACTTCTTGCAGTGACTTTCTCTGCCTAGGAATGTATGGGCATACCCATCAAGCTCAATAACTGTCCAACCAGTGTCCTTTGGTATATTCCCATCACAATAGCTGAGGCTGCAGTGAGAGCTGATGTCATTATTTGCTGTGCACATGTGGCTGACAGTCATAAATGTTTTCATTCATATAAACTAACTATGCTCTATGCTTAAGCGATCATGAGGGTGCATGAAGTGTGCATTCAGTATGTCTGTTCTATAGCTGTGGGACCAGTCATTGTCAACACCTAGCCTGCTGGGGTTGGAGGATGGAGACAGGAAGGAGGTGATGTTGTTCCTTATAGCCTCATCATTCCAGAAGTTTTCCCCAGACGGCTGACTTGATGCCAATTGGAAGGAACCACTCTTTCAGTTAAGTGCTTTGGAATAGAAGCCTCCAGAATCCAGACCCACTCTGCTTGGCTCCGGGCTGCCTCTTCGGAGCTATTAGTCACCTAAATTGATGGCAGATCTTTAACTGGCACAGCAGCTTGTGTCTGGGTTATGCTATATTTATTCAGTAAATGTTCTGTAAAATTATATTATGAAATCAAAACAAGACTTTAATAAATCACAGTGTATGAGATTTACCAACAGGATTGGGAACTCATTTCTGAGATCAGAAACTAGGCCTGTTTCCCAAAGATGGGCCTTGTTTGGCACCACAGAATGCTGCTCCCGAGATCCTTGAGTGATGGAGTTCTCCAGTTCCACACAGTTCAGCAGGCACTGTTCCAGTCTTGTTGGGATTGATCCCCTTTGTATGATGTTCCTTAAATCATATTTGCTGTCAAGCACTCAATTCTGCTCTGAAATAGGTCCATCTCCTGTTTACTTCCTCATGCTCACTGTTCAGATATTGTTTCAGGTGCTCAGAAACCAGGGCCTGGAATAGTGTAGAAAAATCTAACACCTGTTAAAATATTGTACTTTCTCCGTTCAGTTATACATCCACTGCTATATGTGAATTGTAAAATCACAATTCCCAACCCTCTCTGGGCCAAACACCTGCCCTTTGTCTTCTAGGTTCCCTCCTACCTTCTCTGCTTTCCTCTGTGTCTCAACATGCTGGCCTACATGGGCAATTGTCCTTTTGTTTGTGGACAGAATTTGGTCATTTGATGGGAGGGAGATGTGACAAGAGAGTTGAGTGAGGGAGCAACATGAGATCAGGGCATTTATTATGACAATGTTTTTCTGGAAGAATATCTCAGGCTGGTTGTCTTCCTCAGTGAAAGTCCCCAGCTCCTCTCCATGACACTCTCCTTTTGGATACTGGAAAAAAATTGTGTGGCACTGTAGGGTAAGCACTGGCCTGCAAACTTCAAGGGAAGTAGTTCAAACCCACTAGCTACTTCTCAGAAACCCTATACAAGGTCAATCGCAGTCAGAACTGACTTGATGGCACATATAACAACATTAACTCCCTTTGACCTTCTTAATGTTACTAGACCCAGGTTACTACACTAGATGTGCAGTTACCAAACACTCAGGCCTAGCCTTTCTTAATAATCTTTTTATTAAATCATTTTATTCTCATTTCAATTTACCATCCTTTTCCTGTACAACCCTTGGCCGATACATTTACTTTGCTAAAGTCATCCTGGGTTTCTCATTACACTCACAAAATCACCTTCGCTATTCTTACCAACATGTGTCTTTTACACAATGTTTGCCATATTCTTGAACATTTATTCCATTATTTAATATTCCTTTTTATATCTACTCTCTTTTTACTGCAATAAATATGTTTTAAATGGAAATTCTATAACTGCTATAAACACACACACAAAAAAACAAGTATCATTTGCCATAAATAAAATATAACCATAAGCATAAGTATAAAATATACAAAACAGTATTATTGAATTATTTTTTATTGTTGCTTAAGGCTTTAAATCTGAGGCCTGTTCTTGCTTTGGAAAAAAGGGAGATTAACAAATAGAACAGTGTTAAAGGTACCTTCCTTGGTATAAAAAAGAACTGGACGTGAACCACATAATGTAAAAGTTATGAATTTTTCCCAATTCTGTGTTCTCTTCTGATGTGTCCACAAAATGCAAAAATCACATCCCCTCCCAACAGTGGTCTCTGTCCCCACTTTGACACATTCAGGTATCAGAGAAAAGATGGTCCCTTAGTTGAGCATTCAAGGCCCTCCCTTCTTGAATCACACCAGAACTTCCACCAGATCCTCTAACGGTCATATGCTCTGGTCCTATGCTGTGGTTGAGTTAAACTGTCTGACATTCCCATTACGTCTTCTACTTTCCTTCCTTATCATATTATTGCCTAGTCACAATGAGATTCCATAGTTTGACATCTTGCAGTGCTCTGTCCAGGTCTTAACAAAGGAAGCTCCTTCAAACTTCCTTGGTTCACCAGGCAACCTCTGCCTGCCCTGTGTTTTCATATCATGTTGTCTGTCCCTTTCTCCTGTATTCTGGATCTAGCCACCTTGTTCTGGGGTTATGTAAGTGCTTATCACTTCTCTTTAACAGTGTCATACCCTGGGTAAATAACAGTAAGAGAAGATGGAATTTGAACCAATTGGAGCCATTATTAGTTGGTAGATAGATTCTACTTTCCTTAGCTGGCAAAACAAACCACAAATTCCTTTGCCTGAACTTTTCTGGACAACCCATCTCTCCCTTTGAACATTACAGAATGCTCCAGTCAGTATTTGGTAAGTCTCTTGCTATTCATAAACAAAACAAAACAAAATAAACAATAAACAACAGACAGGCAACAAATGTACAATGAGGTCGAGATAGGAGCTATATATTTTTTTTTCAAGCTGTCAAAAATGTTTATTAATGGAGGTGTGATTACAGAATGGTGAGTGGGGCTGAGGAACTTTGTCTACTTTAAATTCTTCTAATTTTAGTTATTATTATTTTTAATACCATGTGTCTGTATGTGGAGAAGTTTGCATGAGATTACATAATATCCTTTTATAAAATTTAATATATTAGTCTTCCTGTTTTTCTATTCTTTTTTTTTTCCTGCCTCCATTCCATCCATACTGTCTGTGGAGTTGGATGGTCTGCTGAGAGTTAATAACTTGCAGGACTGCACAAAGGTAAGTCTCTTTTGTTGTGTATACAGTCCAGAGCAGCCAGGAGATATACTCAGCACACCACCAATAAGGTCATTTTCTCTCTACAATCAATAAGGGCAATACACTCTAGATTGCAGATCCAGTAATGTTATTTTCAGTTTTGAGAGAGTTGTCAGATAATATTTGTTTCTTAAGATAGGGATTGGCTATATGTCTTTCTCTCTCTCTCTCTCTCTTTTTTTTAAGTTTTTATCATAAGGAGCTATGTTATTTAGTTCTACACCAAGGACTTTCTACATAAATGTAAGTTGGCTACCTTCTCACCTGCTCTTGGCTCCAGGGGCTCTGCTGATCCACATGAAAACTTTACTAAGAGATCTTCTATCTGAAGACAGCACAGTCAGGGGTTCTAAAGCCCCACTGCCTAGATTCAAATCCCTTACAAATTGCATTATCCTTGGAAAGTAACCTAAACTCCATAAGTTTTCGTTTTCTCAACTGTAGATAAGCTTAGTAAAATCCCTATCTTATTAGGTGTATATGAAATGCTTTCATGCATATAAAGAAAGCATCTAAAACATCTAAAATGATATGCATTTTATGATAGCTATAATCATTGGACTTTCATTATTGAAAGATTCTCTGGGCAAATTATTGAATGATGCAAAAAGCATCAAGAGAAGATGGAAGGAATACACAGAGTCACTGTACCAAAAGAAATTGGTTAATGTTCAACCATTTCAAGAGGTAGCATATGATCAAGAGCCAATGATACTGAAGGAGGAAGTCCAAGGTGCATTGAAGGAATTGGCAAAGAACAAGGCACCAGAAATTGATGGAATAAAAATTGAAATATTTCAAGAAAGTGAGGTGGCACAGGAGGCACTCACTCATTTCTGCCAAGAAATTTGGAAGACAATGATCTGGCTGACTGATTGGAAGAGATCCATATTTTTGCCCATTCTAAAGAGAGGTGACCCAATGGAATGAGGAAATCATTGGGCAATCTCTTTGATATCTCATGTGAGTAAAGTTTTGCTAAAGGTAATACAGAAATGGCTATAATCATACATTGACAGAGAACTCCCAGAGGTTCAAGCTGGATTCAGAAGAGGCCGTGAACAACAGATATCATTGCTGATATCTGATGTACCTTGGCTGAAAGCAGAGAATAACAGAAAGGTGTTTACCTGTGCATTATTGACTATACAGAGGCTTTCGATTGTGTGGATCATGACAAGCTGTGGCCAACATTGTGAAGTATGAGTATTCTGGAACATTTAATTAACATTTAATTCATAAGGAATCTGTACCTGGAACAAGAAGCAGTTGTTCGAACAGAGCATGGGAACAATGAATGGTTTAAAATTAAGACAGGTGTGCAACAAGGTTGTATTCTTTCACCATACTTATTCAACCTGTATGCTGAGCAAGTAATATGAGAAGCTGGGTTATATGAAGAAAAACGTGGCATTAGGATTGGAGGAAGACTCATTAGCAACCTGTGATATACAGATGATACAACCTTGCTTGCTAAAAGTGAAGAGGACTTAAAACATTTACTAATGAAGATCAAAGAGTACAGCCTTTGGTTTGGATTATATCTCAATGTAAAGAAAACAGAAATCCTCACCACTGGAATAATAAACAACATTCTTATCAATGGAGAAAAGATTGAAGTTTTCAACGACTTCATTCTTCTTGGATCAACTATCAACATTCAAGGAAGCAGTCAAGAAATCAAACGATATGTTGCATTCTGTTGTACAAGACCTTTTTAAACTGTTAAAAGCAAAGATGTCAGCTTGAGGATGAAGGTGTGCCTGACCCAAGCTGCAGTATTTTCAATCACCTCATATGCATGTAAAAGGTGGACAGTGAATAAGGAAGACCATAGAAGAATTGATGCTTTTGAGTTGTGGTGTTGGAGGAGAATATTGAAAGTACCATGGGCTTCCGAAAGAAGCAACAGATTCATTTTGGAAAAAGTGCAGCCTGAGTGCTTCTTGGAGGCCAAGATGGCCAAACTTCGCCTCTCATACGCCAGACATATTGTCAGGTGGGAGCAGTCACTGGAGAAGGATATAATGTTTGGTAAGGTGGAGGGTCAGAGAAAAAGAAGAAGACCCCAATGAGATGGATTGGCCAAGTGGATCGATGGACTCAAGCGTGGCAGCAGTAGTGAGGTTGGCCCAGGATTGGGCAACGTTTCATTCTGCTATGCATAATGTCACTGTGGGTTGGTATTGACACGTTGGTACCTAACAACAACAGCATAATCATTGGAA
This sequence comes from Chrysochloris asiatica, assembly GCF_000296735.1. Taxonomy (NCBI): domain Eukaryota; kingdom Metazoa; phylum Chordata; class Mammalia; order Afrosoricida; family Chrysochloridae; genus Chrysochloris; species Chrysochloris asiatica. Next base: position 687,911 of record NW_006408622.1, read on the forward strand.
GAGGAAGGTAAGGCGTGGAGGGGAAGAAAAAGAGGAGGAAGGTCCACCAAGCATCAGTGCTGCCTCTCTTCACATGGGTAGTTTTTGGCCAACACATCTACCCTGAAGACTGTTCTGGTGTGCCAAAACCAATTTCTTAAGAAAGCATAGAGCTCTAGAAGACTCTGGGTGTTATGATTCTACCCCACCACAAAAACCATCACTTTTTTCCTTCTGATATCTTCTCAGGAGACTCAGGAATATCCCAATCCTCAAAAGTCAAAAACAAAATGTTTCAGTGTCTTAGGAAGGGAAATGATCTAAGGAAGAGACTGGTTCTTGAATAGCCAGTCCTTAATTCTGTTAAACAGCTCCTCAGTTAACAACTGTGCACAGATTACTTAATTGGGTCATACAGTATTAAATGTTTTGTATTATATGACTTATTTAATTATTTTAAGAATCCCTCATTCAGAAAATATGTACTGAGCTTGAGCATGGCTAAATACTCTGTTAGATGTAAAGGTATATTGGTGAAGAAAGCAGACATGGTATCTATTTTCATCAATCTTACTCAAGTTGGAGTCTTGCCCCACAGATTGAATTGGGACTTTATGAAGGGCAGAACTGAATCCCACTTTGCTCAGTGTTCTCTGAACCTTTCATAATGCTCATTGATCTAGTCAGGACCAAGTGAACAGCTGAAGACATGGTGTGGCCTGGTCACAGTTTGGGGCCTGCAGCAGCTAGAATTTCACCCCAGTGTGTACCAAGCCTCTGTGTGTCTCATGTGCCAAGAGAACATGAGTTAAATCTGAGGGTGATGTAGGATCAAATGCCAGAAATAAATGAAGGTAGAGGACCCTGGGCCCTTAGGGCTGTGATTTAAATCTCCTATACCTCAAGGAAGATTGTCAAGAGGATATGTGTTTCCCCTGCCTGTTAAATCTGCACGTATAATGAGTCTAGTCTCATTCCTCTTGGTCATAATACCAGTCCTTGCTTAACCAGGAAATCAGAATCCATTCTAATGCATTGTTGTTTTGAAGTGTTGTCGAGTCAGTTCTGACTCATAGCAACCCTGTATAGGGTATCTGAGGAGCGGCTGGTGAGTTTGAACTACTGACCGTGTGGTTTAGTGCATTATCCTGCAGCACCATACCAGAACTCTGAGTGTACATACCAGAAGAGATTTTTGGCAAGGCATTGATTTACATAGGTGGTAGATGAACTGAGAAGCCAACATGGGAGAAGGTTTCAAACTAGTTCTTCCCAGTTCAGTTCTGGCCAATGAACTGAAACAGAATGGACTCAAATTTGTGGAATTAAATTTTTGGGTATACTGGAATGATAACCAGAATGAATAACATTATAAGTCAATGCCCTGCTAGAAATATAATCTCTCACCTAGAAAACAAGGGCAGCATGCTCATCGTATAGCAACCACATCTCTTGACTGACACAGAAATAAAGGTGTCCAGCTCAAAGATGGACCACTACTTTGAATGTATACTGCTTTTCACAGTACCAGAGTCTTGGTGTGGCATGTTAGGATAAGCACTGGACAGCTGACCAGAAGGTCGGTGGTTCAAATCCACCAGCCACTCCTTGGGAACCCTATACAGGTTAGCTATGAATCAGAACTGATTTGAAGGCATTTAACAAAAAGAACTTCACAGTACTGGCAATAATTCAATCTCCTAAATCAGGTTGCCAGAAGGGCTCACTATGCCTCTTCTGAGTCTCCCATTCTGGAGTTCCAAACTGTAATTTTTCCAATTCTGGTTATCATTCTGGTACACCCAAATTTGTAAAATTTGGGTCTGTTCTGATTTCACTTCCTTCGCCAGAACAGAACAGGTTTGAACCAATTTGAAGTCCTGAGGAATGAGAGATATGCAAGAAAGGAAGATAGTACCACCCCTGGGATAGTGGGGGAACAGCAAAAGCACAGTTACTGAGCTCATGGGCCCATGCCACCTGCTAGAAACTCAATTCAAGCCTATTGGGAGTGGGATTGAGCTGCTGCCTGATCTCTCCCCTGTAAGGTAGAAAGGGAAGAGAACTTCCCTCTTCTGCTTACTCCAGAATTGTACTTGAGTCTTCCATAGATGAGGACCAGCTGGCTGAGGAATCTGGGGAGTGATTTTCCACAGCTACTTGTCCTTCAGGCACAGTTTAAGTTACAGTTGTCAACTCCACTTGCTAGGAAAGAGCAAGAAACAGATGTGGGAACATACAGACCTGACCAATACAAGCTCTGTGATATGGAATGAATGGAACCAGGACTCTAATTGTATCCCAGGTTAAGGCAGTGAGCCTGTGCTTCCAGACTTTGAGGAACTGAAAGGATAGCCCTGGGGAATGGAAGTGGATAGCACCAGAGTCACTCTAGGTAAATTCAAGGAATCAGTGGTCACCTTGATGTGTTGTCATGGTAGCCCAAATAGTTTATCAACAGTTTGCCAGTCATTTTCTCCAACATAGGGAGGCAGTGCTGTACCTGCTTAAACTCACTGTACTCTGTTTATATCTTCAGGTTGATATGGAATGATCCCCAAGATGCTGGTTTTATGAGGAAAAAATTTTGTAACATTGTGTGTGTTACACTATCCAATTTAAAAGAAAAAAATCATAAGCTCAAAATTAACTAAAAAAAAATTTTTTTTTTTTTTTATAAAACCTAGTAGTAGCTATCTAGAATCTCTACAATTGATTATGCCCATTCTGAAGTGTGTGATAAGTGGGGGTGGGGGCAGATGGATGGTTTCACTTTATACAAATATTTAACAATCTTTCAACCTCATGAGTCAAGTTAGGGCTCTGTATATAGCCTGTACACACCATGCTCACGGAAGTACTAAATGATGCTGAGAATTCATTTTATTCCATGTGAGTTGAAGTCACAGTGTATTAGATTATAAGACAAAAACACTTTGTCAATGAGAAAGTTGCATCTACTAAAAATGTGGAATGAGCTGAAAAGACTCCAGGAGAAAGGAAGACAACTGGGAAATATTTCTTGTTACAATGAAATTGGTAACTGATGCCCGATGTGGCATTAAAAATCAGTCATTGTCCAGTTGATCTTGACTTAGAAGCATCTCTTGTGTTAGAGTAGAATTGTGCTCCATAAGAGTTTCAATGGTTAATTTTACAGAAGTAGATCACCAAGGCTTTCTTTCAATGCATCTCTCAGTGAAATCAATCCTCCAACATTTTAGTTGTCAGTCAAGCATGTTAATCATTTGCACTACCCAGGGACTCTGGAAGGGATATTGTTATTGTTATTAAGTGCTGTCAAGTTGGTTCCAATCCATAGCAACCCTGTATACGGTTTTAAAGGAGTGGATGGTGAGCTTGAACTACTGACCCTGTGGTTCAAACCAACTTTGCAGTCCTGCACATTAATCTACAGAACCACACCAGAAGAGACCTAATGTCTCCAGAAGATACATTACGACTGGAAAAAATATTACAAGAAGGATTATGGAATGAGTAGTCTCTAAAAGCACAAGCCTTGGACTTTTGGTTACAGGGCAGAGAAAGTGAAAGGAACTCAGGAAAAGTCTCTTTGGTGTAAGCATGGAAAAGAAAGAAACAACACTTTGCTGGGATAAGGGTAAATAGTTTTGGGGGTCTACCAGCAGAGAAATCTTATGAAGCAAGAAAGAATGCGGAGATCTCTGAATCACTCTGGACTCCTTCTCCAACCCACAGTTTTGGCCTAGGTCAGAGGGTGGGGCCACAGCCAGTGGCTAGGAAGCGAAAACCACCCAAAGACTTATAGAAAAAGAGGTGTGATTTTTCTTTTTTTCCCCTTTCTTTTGCTATTTTTCCTTCAACTCCTGTGCTCTGTCCTGTCACACTCTGTCTGCCTAGCGTGGGTATGTTCATGAGGGTGGGAGCACACCTACAAGAGGGCTCAGCATTGCGCACATAGGGCACAATTTTCCATCGGTGCAAAGTAACTAAAAGTCTCAGCCGAAAGTCCAGCAGCTAATCCTCGGGTGGGTTCTTATGACATTTGACATTGGAATTTAGCCTGGAAGTTGGCTGTCCTACTTGAGTGGGAACTTTTATTCCTGCCTCATCTAACGTGGGACAACAAGACTGGCCGTATAGCCAAGCTGCATTTGCAACCTGTAAAACCCAAGGTAAAAGGCAAGAGCCAACACCAACTACTATGTACAAGACAAGTGTACAAATCCAACACCAGTTAAAAAACACACTAAAGGGAGAAGGTTGCAATGGATATGGACAGACCTAACTGATCATCAGAGAAAAAAGTGTGAGTAATCTTTCCCACTCATTTCTCATTCACTGTATGAGGACCTCCATGACAGTGACTAGAGGAGGTTCCTGCATGAGTGGACACCTCCACTTACCACTGAAGGTTTCCACTGTGCAAGCACACTGATCTACTCAGCAAAGACTACTGGACTAATTTGCTATGTTTGTTGTTGTTGTTGTTATTGTTGCTTTTTAATTTTTTTTTTTACTTTTGTATTTCTGATTTTTGCCTTTTTGGTCCTAATTTTCCTTGGAGCGGGAGCTTTCTCTCTCTACATTGCCCAAGAAGAGATAGCAATTGTGGCCATATAGCAAAGCTACAAGCATACATTATAATATCCTACCATCCCGGCAAGATCCAATACCAGCTGCTACACATTACATAGATAGGCAACACTTGCTAAGATTGAGTAATAAGAGACATGAAAAAGGAAGCCAATATCCAGAAAACACCCACAAGGAGGCACTCGTTAAGCTTAACAACACAGCAACACATACATTCATTTAATCATTGTAAACATATCTAACCATTGAAAATGTCCAAGAAATGCCAGAAGGTCTCATCACATGTCCAGAAACAGAAAGGAGTAATGAAGATAACTGAGCTGGAGATAAGCATAGACTTCCCATTAGAAGAAGAGCAGGCTTTAGATCTGCCTGAAAGGAATTCAGGAAACTGGTATTGAGACAAATCCAAATGCTTCACAGAGGGGTGGAGGAAAATAAGGAAAAAGTAAAAAATGTGCTGCAGGAACAATCAAATAAGCTAGATATAGCACTGGAAATAACTCAAAACCTACAAAAAGAGGTCCACATGATTCAATGTAAAATATCAGAAATGGACAATACACTGAAAGGGCAAAGGAGTAGAATTAAAGAGTGATCTGTAAGACAAATCTCTCAATACTGCTAAGATAGACGAGCATACAGAAAGAAGGATAAAAAGAAAAATCTGAAAAGGGTCTAATGTTCATGTTGGACAGCACGAAGAGGAATAACTCAAGAATTGTTGGCATTTTGGAACAGGACGAATCACAAAAGTCCTCAGAGGAGATAGGTGAGGAACTTCTGGAAGAAAATTTCTCTAACAGCTTGAAGGATGAAAAGATAAGTATTTAAGTAGCTGAATGAACCCCAGGAAGGATAGAACCCAAAAGAAAGTCTCTAAGACATATCATAATCAAGCTCTCTAAAACCAAAGGCAAGGAGAGAATCCTGAAAGCAGCCAGGGAAAAGAAACCAAACAAATTAAAGGCAAATAAAACAGAAACCATGCAGGCCAGCAGGCAATGGGGAGACATATATACAACCCTAAAAGAAAAAAACAAACAAACAAAAACTGCCATCCAAGAATCATCTACCAAGCAAAGCTGACAATAAAATATGATGGAGCAATCAAAATATTCCAGGATAACCAGAAGCTAAAAGACTGTCAAAGCCAAACAAATGCTTCAAAACATCTTAAATGGAGTTCTTTGAACTGAAAACCAACAATAACAGATAACAACCAGAGATTGAAACACATGGCAACACCATCTGGAACCCAGACGAAAGATAAAAGAGTCCAGAATAGAACAAAATTACAACAATGAATTCAGAGGACCTGGGAGGTCAAAGAGCAAAATCATGACAGTGTTAAAGAAGGGAAAAATATAGTTACAGAGATCCAAGTGGTGAGGAGGGAAGGTAGATTGCAGGATAAAATTGATGGTATCAAATGGAAGGAAAAGCTATTAAATCAAAGGGTAAACTCAAAGAAAATTAATATTTCACAGCATCCCAAGAAAATGAAGTTCCAAGAAGAACATGGAAACTTTAAGAATAAGAAGAAACTGACAAGAAAGAACAGTAAAAACATGAAATCAGCACAGAACAAAAGAATCAGCAGCACCACAAAAAAACTAACATGGTGACAGCAATTACATCATACATATTGATAATTACACTGAATGTCAATGGATTAAATACACCAGTTAAGAGACAGAGAGGGACAGAATGGATTAGAATCCAGGACCCTTAAATATGCCACTTCCAAGAGACACAACTTGCACACAAACACACAGATTAAAAGTTAAAGAAAGGAAAAACATATACCAAACTAATTGGAATAAAAAATGAGCAGGAGTAGCCATACTAATCTCTGATAAAATAAACTTTAAGACAAAAACCAGCATAAGAGATAAAGAAGGACACTATCCTATGATTAAAGGGTCAACCAAAAAGATGACATAACCATAATAAATATCTACACTCCCAATGAAAAATCTCCAAGATATATAAAGCAAACCCTACTAGAATTGAAGAAAGAGACAAATCTACAATAATAGTGAACAGTTTTAATATACCACTTTCGAAAAATGATAGAACAACCAGAAAGAAACTTGACAAAGATACAGAAGAACTAAACAACACAATCAACCAACTTGACTTCATAGATGTGTACAGAGCATTAAACCCAACAACAGCACAATACATGCTTATCCAGTGCTCATGGAACATTCCCTAAAATAGACCATGTGTTGGGACACAAAACAAGTCTCCATAAATTTACAAACACCAAAACCCTACCTAAGCATCTTCTCTGACTACAATGCTATCAAATTAGAAATCAACAATAGGAAGACCAAGGACATTAAGTCAAATACATGGAAACTGAATAACACCTGGCTTAAAAGCTACTAGGTAGTAGAAGAAATAAAACATGAACTCCCAAATTTCCTAGAAACAAATGAGAATGAAAACAAAACATATCAAAATCTTTGAAACACGGTGAAAGCAGTGCTGAGAGGACAGTTTATTGCAATGAAAGCACACATCCAAAAAGAAGAAAGAATCAAAATTAACACATTAACACAGCATCTACAAAAATTAGAAACAGAACAAGAAAGCGAGCCTACAGTCACCAGAATAAAAGACATATAATGATTAGAGCAGAAATAAATGAGATAGACAACAGAAACAATCAAGAGGACAAGAAGATGGTTCTTTGAAAGGATCAATAAAATTAACTAACCATTGGCAAAGCTAACAACAA
>NW_006408622.1:696940-701258 GCF_000296735.1 Chrysochloris asiatica
AATAAGTATGGTGAAAGAACACAGACTTGTCGCACACCTTTCCCAATTTTAAAACATTCAGTGTTCCCATACTCTGTTCAAACAACTGCTTCTTGGTCCAGGTACAGATTCCTCAGAAGTACAATTAAGGTAGGATAGGGAAATTAAAGACATTCAAAATAGAAAAGAGGAAGTAAAACTCTCTGTATTTGCAGACAATATGATTCTATAATAGAAATCCCCAAAGATGGCAACCTCACTGCCCAACCCAGACACTTTCAGGTGGGTGGAAGCACACCCCCAAAAGGGTGAAGCCTTGTACCTACAGTTTTCCCACAGCACAGGGAGGAGGCTCCTGGGAGCCCCATTTGTCCCACAGCTTGATTCTTTGACTGCTTCTTATAACGTCTGAATCTGGACCCAACACTAAAGTTGATCTAGGTGGGACCCTTTATACCTGCCTTACCTAGCAAGAAAAAGCAGGTCTGCTCACACAGACAAACTGTATGCGCTCTTTGTAAAATCGCAACATAAAACACAAGAGCCAACACCAAGTATTATATACAAGGACACAGCTATTTAAGAAATACACTATGCAGACGCAGATACCTAACTGACCTTCAGAGATAAAAATAATGGACAATCTTTCTTCCATTCACCATAGAAACCTTGTAAATCTGTCTTCTGACTATAACTGATTGGAATACCTAAAATGGGGCTACAAAGTGTCCAGTGAAGAAGGCCTCCTTTGGAACTTTGCATTACATAAGACCATAGGGGAATCCTGAACCTCTTCCAGAATCTTCTGAGGTCGGAAATTTCACTTGAAAGCACAAGCAGACCAACCTGGAGCAGATAGAAGAACAGAAGATACTTCTTGAAAGAAAGACTGACAGGAAAAATACAAAACAATAATGGCAGTCCAACTGACTACTATAAAAACAAGCAGGTTGTTGCCCAGGAGACACCAAGGCAAGTGGTCAGGTCCCCTCATGGAAAACCCCCTCCCAAGACTAAGACTTAATGGGAATACACGAGCAGACATGCACTCTGACTGGTGACTGCGCTGTTCACTGATAAGGGGAAGTGAAGGAAAACAGCAATGAAACAGCAAGCTAAGCCCTACCATGTTCAGTAGATTCCTGTGAAACTGGGTGGAGATCTAGTTGGCCAGCAGTGTGGCAAGACCTGGGGACTCCTAGGCCCAGAATCAGTGACATAGCCACAGAGAACTAGAGTAGAGAGAGAAGCATCTGGCAGATAAGAAGAACACCCACACTTGCTGATAATACCCACTAGACCTGGCTTCAATAGCTGGATGATCAGAATTCAACTAGAAGAAGTCAGAAGAGGAAAAACAGAGTAATCCACTACAATTTGATGAACTTGACCTATAGATACAGTACCTCAAAAGAGGAAACAAATCTTTACAGCAAGGATCATTCATACTCCCTTTATACACAGGGTAGACAGGGATGAGCAACTTAGACATTAGCTACCCAAAATGGGGGACTACAAAGGCAAAAAGTGACCGGCCTACAAGCTTTCAAGAGGGAGCCTAGATCCAGAGGGCACGAGGGAAGGCAGAATCTCCACGGAGCAATATCCAATCTGTCTGGGTGGGAATGATGAAAGGAGATTGGGACAGCTCTCATGTGGCACAATAGTGCATTATTGTTATCAGGACTGACTGTGTGGGTTGGAAATGTAAAGGTAGACATTTTGTAGCAAAACGAGGGGAGCTGTTGCTTTGTAATCCAGGAGCAGAGGTCACTGGGACCATCAAGGGAGAAGAGTGGAATGCAGGACCCTACCCAGAGAAGCAGTGATGCCAGAGATGGAGACAGAGAAGATGATGTGGAGAGAGCAATGACTGGGGACTCTAGACCCAGAGAGGGAGAGGAGCTATATGCTGACGTCCATGGGGAAGGCTTGCAGGGTATACTCTTTGGTTAGTTGATAATACATGGAGGGGATTGTAACCATGGCAAAGAAACTATATACAATAGAATCAATGTAAAGCTAATGTTCTCCCATGTAAACTATCACATAATTGACAATAAAACAAAACAAACAAAAAAAGTAGAGGACAATAAATGCTGGCAAGAATGTGGAGAGACTGGGACACTCCTGCATTGCTGGTGGGATTGCAAAATGATCCAATCTCTCTGGAAAGCCATATGGTCCGTCCTTCCACAGAAGTTTAGAAATAGAAATACCTTATGATCCAGCAATTCCTCTACTTGGTATTTATCCACAAGAAAAACAAGCCATAACATGAGTAGATATATGCACACTAATGTTCATAGCAGCACTATTTACAATAGCAAAAAGATGGAGACAGCCTAAGTTACCATCAACTGAAGAATGGATAAGCAAACTGTGGTACATACACAAAATGGAATATTATGCTACCTTGAAGAACAACAAGGGAACTGTAAGCTGCCACATAACATGGATGAACCTTGAGGACATTACATTGTGTGAAATTAGTTAGTCACAAAAGGAGAAATTCTGCATAGGACCACTATTGTAACTGACTAAGAAAAAGAACCCATATTATAAGGGGGAGGTATTCTTTGCTGGTTACTGGGATGTTGGGGGTGGAGTGAGGGAAGGAATGGGCAGGTGGAACACAGTGTAAGGAATAGACATAGGATAGTTTGGGTGGTATGTAGGGGAGCAATGCACAAGAACGGGGAAGGGAATGGAAAAACAATGTGGATGTGAAAACAATTAGGCAGGTTTGCATGGGCTAAGTTGGAAAGAGGTAAATAATGATGTATGCACAACCTTGGAACAACAGGGCTATTGGATACAGGGATTGAGGTATGGTTGGAATGGCCAAAAGGAGGGAAATAATGTTAAGATGATTGGCTGTCTTTTGAATCTTAGTTTCCCTTGCATACAATTATAAAATAGATACTTGAGGGGGAGAGAAAGGAATAGCCAGAAACAACACCATAGAAAACTTGTAAGTCTGTCTTCTGCCTATAACTTACTGGAATACCTAAAATGAGTATACAACGTGGCCAGTGAAGGAGGATTCCTGTGGAACCTCTGCATTACATAAGACCACAGGTGGAATCCTGAACCCCATCCATAATCTTCTGAGGTGGGAAATTTCCACTTGATAGGACAAGCAGACCAACCTGGAGTGGCTAGAAGAACAGAAGCTATTTAATGAAAGAACGACCAACAGGAAAAATAGAAAACATTAACTGCAGTCAGACTGAAAAGGAAAAAAAAAGTGTAAACTGATATAATTTGATGAACTTGACCTATACCTATGGATGCAGTAGCTTAAAAGAGGGAACAAATCTTTACAGTGAGTATCATTCCCACCCCCTCCATACACAGGATAAAGAGGGATGGGCAACTTGGACATTGGCTACCCAAAATGGGGGGAGGGGGGGGAGACTACAAAGACAAGAAGTGATTGGCTTACAAGCTTTCAAGAGGGAGCCAAGATCCAGAGGGCCTGGAGGAAGGTAGAATCTCCACTGAGTAGTATCCAATCTGCAGAGGCAGGGCTGATAAAAGGAGATGGGGATAGCACTCATGTGGCACAATAGTGAATAATTGCTATCAGGACTGACTGTGAGGGTTGGAAAGGTAAAGGTAGGCGTTTTGTAGCAAAAGGAGAGGAGTGGTTGACTTTGCAGTCCAGGAGCGGAGGTCCCTGGGACTATTAAGGGAGAAGAGTGGAGTGTGGGACCCTACCCAGAGACACAGTGATGCCAGATTGAGGCAGAGAGCATGATATGGAGAGATGGAGTGTCTGGGGAGTCTAGACCCAGAGAGGGAGAGGGGCTGTGTGCTGAGGACCAAAGGGCAGGCTTGCAGTATATACCCTCTGGTTGGTTGATGATGCATCGAAGGGACTGTAACGATGGCAATGAAATGATATACAATAGTATAAATGTAAAGTGAATGTTCTCCCATATAAACTACCACATAATTAAAAAAAAAAATTTTTTTAAATACTTCACCAAAAGACAAAAATGGATCCCACAGACTTGTGACTTATTTCCAAAATATATGCCTCTACAAGAAAAAGACAAATAACCCAATTAAAAAAATGGGCACATGACATGAACAGACACTTCACAAAGCAAGACATTCGGGTATCCAAAAAACATATGAAGAAATGTTCAAGATCATTAGCTATTGTTGTTGCTGTCAGGTGCCATCGAGTCGGAACCGACTCATAGCGACCCCATGCACAGCAGAACGAAACAATGTCCTATCCTGGGCCAACCTCACTACCGCTGCCACACTTGAGTCCATCAATGATGCCACCTGGCCAATCCATCTCGTTAGGGGTCTTCCTCTTTTT
>NW_006408622.1:704028-704620 GCF_000296735.1 Chrysochloris asiatica
ATAGCAAAAAGATGGAAACAGCCTAAGTGCCCATGAATGGAAGAATGGATAAACAAACTGTGTTATATACACACAATGGACTATTATACTACATTGAAGAATAAGAAAGCTCTGAGTCACCACATAACATGGATGAACCTTTAGGACATTATGCTGAATGAAATTAGTCAGTCACTAAAGGAGAAATATTGCCTAAGACCATTATTGTTAAAGCTTAAGTAAAGATACCCACACTGAAAGGAAGAAAAAAGAAAAATGCTTTGTTGGTTAACACGGGGTTGGGGGTATGGAGAGGGAGGGAACGTAGAGCATGGTGTAACAGATAGACACATCACAGTTTGGGTGTTGGTGTGGGCAATATATAAGAAAGGGGAGGGGGAGAGAAGAAATAGGTAGATAGGAGAACACTTAGGCTGGCTTGCATGGGTTAAATGGGACAGAGGTAAATACTGATGTATGTTCCACCTTGGCACAGAAGGTCTCTGAGATACAGAGATTGAGGCATAGTCTGAATAAATAAAAGTGGGAAAATAATGTTACGATGCTTGATTGCCTTATGAATATTTGTTTCCCTTGCCTGTTGTTGTTGTTA
>NW_006408622.1:705835-714155 GCF_000296735.1 Chrysochloris asiatica
ATTCCACGGCCTCTTCTGAATCCAGCTTGAACCTCTGGAAGTTCTCTGTCAATGTATGATTGTAGCCGTTTCTGTATTACCTTTAGCAAAACTTATATCAAAGAGGTTTTCCGATGATTTCCACATTCTGTTGAGTCACCTCTCTTTGGAATGGGCACAAATATGGATCTCTTCCAATCAGTTGGCCAGATGTCTTCCAAATTTCTTGGCATGGATGAGTGAGTGCCTCCTGTACCACCTCAGTTTCTTGAAAGATTTCAATTTTTATTCCATCCATTGCTGGTGCCTTGTTCTTTACCAATTCCTTCAATGCACCTTGGACTTCCTCCCTGAGTGTCACTGGCTCTTGATCATATGGTACCTCTTGAAATGGTTGAACATTAGCCATTTCCTTTTGGTACAGTGACTGTGTATTTCTTCCATCGTCTCTTGATGCCACTTGAGGGGGATAGAAAGAATATCTGGAAATATGATTCTAGAAAAGCTTGTAAGCCTGATTTCAGCCTATAACTGATTGGAATGTCTAAAAGGTGTGCTAGAACTTGCACAGTGAAAGAGGCTTCTTGCCAAACCTTTGTAGGGTATAAAACCTTAGGTGGAATCCTGATCCCCATTAGGAACCTTCTGAGATGGTAAATTCCCACTTTAAAAGATAAGCAAACCAGCCTGGAGCAGCTAGCTGAAAAGAAGATACTTCTTGAAAGAAAGACCAACAGGGAAAACCAAATACAAAAATGTCAGTCTGATTGGTAAGTTGTTCACCAGGGAGCCATCAAGGCAAGCAATCAAGTCCCTTCAGAACAAAACCCCTCCCAAGACTGAAAATCAAAAGGAATACATGAGCAGGCATGTAAAATTGCTGGCAACCACATTGGTATACTGGTGAGTGAAAGTGGGGGGAAACGCAACAATGAAGAGGTGGGCTGAGTCCAACCATGTTGCATAGACCCCTATCAACCTGGATTATGGTGAGTGTTGGTTGTCCTGAAGTACAGTAAGACTTGGGGACTCCTGAGCCCATAGACAAGGACATGGCCATGGAGGTCTAGAGCTGGGATGAAGCTTCCGGTTGATATGAAGTGAGGGGATATATGCACAAGGGTGCCCAAACTTGAAGATAGTGCCCATTGGACCTAGTTTCAATGGATGGATGTTCAGAATCCAACTAGAGGGAGGAAAAAAAAAATTTTTTTAAAGAAATCAAGTGTAAATCATTACAATCTGATGAACTTGACCTATACTTATGGATGTAATAGCTTAAAATCCCAACCAAGAGGGAAAGAATCTTTACAGCAAGGATCATTCGCATCCCCTCTGTACACAGGCTTGATAGGGATGAGCAACTTAGACATTGCCTACCTAAAATGGGGTATTGTAAAGACATGAAGTGACAGGCTTACAAGTTTTCAAGAGGGAGTTTAGATTCAGAGTGTGCAGGGGAAGGTAGAATCCCCACTGAGTGATTTTCATCCTGTCTAGACAGGTCTGGTGAAAGGAGATTGGGACAACACTCTCAAGATTCAATAGTGAGTAATTGTTATTATGACTAATTGCAATTGTCACAACTATAAAGGTAGAAGTTTTGTAGTAAAAAGGGGTGAGTGGTCAAACTTACAGTCCTGGAGGGGAAGACTCTGGAACCATGATGGGAGAAGAACAGGAGCTGTGTGGGACCCTACTCAGAGAAGTGGTGATGCCAGAGATGGAGGAGAGATGATGATGTGGAGAGACGGAGCAGCTGAAGACGCTAGACTCATGAAGAGAAAGGGGATGTGTTGCTGGCAGTGAGAGGGCAGGCTTGCAGCATGTGCCCTTTGGCTGTTTGAATGATTGTATACTCCTGAGTGGTGTTTTGGTTCACATTCCCCCAAAAACAAACAAACATACAAACAAAACAAAACAAAAAACAACAGAGGGAATAGAAGTAAATACTGTTGAGCAATCAAACATGCAGGGGATTGTAATTATTGCAATGAAACGAATATGATAGGATGAGTTTAAAACTGATGTTCCCCCATGTAAACTATCATGCTAAAAAGAAAAGGAAAGCACAAGTCTTGGCCAGCTAATCCACAGAAAGTCTCAGGGAGCTGAACTCTCATTAAGGTCACCATACTCTGTAAGAAGCAACTTCCTGACCTCAGTCTTTGAGAAGTATGTCTTATTCAAAAGACCAGAACATGGGTTTCATTTGTAGATGAGTTTTGCTGGACTGTATCTTCTGTGCATAGTGAAAGAACCCTATCCCTTTGGTAAATAGACTTCAGGAGAGGAATATATCATCACACAGAGCAACCCTACCCATGACAGCTATCCATGGATGGTTCAGTTGTGTGGTCAGCTGCTAATGAAGGGCTTTAAGTTAAAGTCCACCCAGAAGTGTTTCAGTAGAAAGGCCTTATAAAAGTTTAAATATTAAAAACTTATAGAAGGCCATTCTGCTCTGACATACTCACGAAGAGTCAGAATCAAATAAATGGCAACTACAAAAAGCACTGTCAAATTCACATCATTTGGGGTGGACTTATTTAAAAGAGAGAAGTTACACACTTGTGGACCAGTGTAGGGGATGCACAAGGGAACCCCGATGAGCAGGCACAAAGCTGTCACCAACCCTAAACAGGAATGGATACAAGGAGGGTGGTTACAGAACCCAGGTGCTCAGACTCTTTGAGAGGAGAACAGACCTTCCCTTCAGGAGCAGAGCCATCTCAAGGCAACCCGTGGGGGAGGGAACCTTATTCTTCTTCCTCAAGTTTTTCATGTGAGTTATTCACTGGCTTAACAGAACCAGAAGCCAGAGGACAGAGACCTGTTGTTAGAGGAGACCCAATGTCCAACCTCCTGGGGCGGGGGCAAGGTAAGGAAGAGGGGAAAGTGGGCAATTAGAATCTTGGGAATGTGGTAGTACCCTTAACCAAGAAACAGAATATGGACAAAACTGCAGATATGGAGGATAACATGATTAATACAAAATTATTAACACAAAATACAAAGAGAAAGGAGTTCATGATGATTTCAAAAATGACATAACATGTGGGCTAGGTTTGGAAGGATAAATCAACAACAAAGACTATTGGAGGGAGAATGGAAAAGAGAAATTAAACAAACAAACAAACCAGTTTCTTTGGAGTCCATTCTGACTTTTGGTAATCTCACAGGCATCAAAGTAGACCTGCCATCCATAAGGTTTTTAATGGCTGGTTTTTCAGAAGCAGTTTATCACATTTTTCTTTGAGGTGTCATTGGAAAAGTTTGTTTGTGGTAGTAGAATGCCTAACCGTTTGGCTGCATAGGAACTCCTAATGTTTGGACAAAGCATATTGTTGTTAAGTGTCATCAGGTCAGTTCTGAATCATAGTGACACTTATGGGGTTTCCAAGGAATGGATGGTGGGTTTGAACCACTGAACTGTGGATAGCAGTTCATCCTACTGCACCATACCAGGAATCAGGACCCTGGGCAAAATATTGTTGTTATTGTTAAGTGCGATAGAGTTGGTTTTGAATCATAGAGATCCTCTGTAGGATTTCCAAGGAGCAGTTATTGGGTTTGAACTGCCAATTTTGTGGTTCTAAGCCCAGTGCTGATCCTACAGAGCCACACCAGAAGTCCAAAGCATGGAGGGATAAAAATACAAGGTGCATCTGGGAACTAAACCCATGAAATAGAGTATGAAGGCTGGAAGGGCAAGAAAGTACAGAACTGTTCATGACAGAAGTCTGTCCCTTTAGCCTCAGGGTGAGGTTGGGAATCTCTTCCCTATATGTTACATCTAGTTAAGTAGGAAAGCCTGCATCTAGCAATTAGGGAAACATCAGTGTTTCTGGACCTGGAGCAGTTCTATTTGTGCCATGGGAGAAATTCACACGTTTCATTGTCCATGGGATGTGTTCTAGGCCATCTGAGGTGGACATGTGCACAGGGGGACTCAGCAGGAGAAATAGCTGCGCACACTGTCATCAGCCATTGCACTCTGCAGGTGCCTAAAAGTAGTGTTTCCATTTATCATTAGTCATGAACTCTTAGAAGCAGAAAATCAAAATTCACCTTGCCTTCTGGATTTCAGATTATCTGCTGGGCTTTGGAAAGAGAGTCTCTTATCCAGGTCTCCTCTCCAAATATCTCCTTCCCTCTTTCTCTTCCTTACTTTCCTTTTCTCTTTCTTTTTCTCCTGTCACATTTTCTCTCATTTTCATTCTTATTACTGCAGAAGACTCAGTGAGACTGTTGTGAAGCTGATCTTTCTAAAGTATATATCTGCTTGTGTCTCTCCCCACCTTCATTTTTCACTCTACTCTGAAGAGCTGTTGGGCAGCACAGAGTCCTGGTCTGGGGTTGTAGGATAAGCACTGGACTTCTAACTGCCAGGTTGGTGGGTCAAACGCACTAGCCAGTCTTGGAAAGCCTATACAGAGTCACTATGAGTTAGAACTGACTTGACGTCACTTCACAACAACAACAACGGCAGTATATTGCAAGAGACCCAGTGAATAAGAATTTAACAACAAAATATATGACAAAGGCCAACTGCACATTGCAGTCACTAATGTTTCCTTCTGGATGCAGTCCCAAGGTCTTACTGGATGTTGAAGGCCTTTTTCTTGTTGGCTCCAGCCCCTTTCTAGTCTTCTTTTCTATGACATGTCTCACCTGTGCACACCAAACCCACCAAACCGACCTGTAGTCCCCTAACAAACCTTGTATTTCACCCTCTCATGCTTTTGTCCAGCTATTTTCTGCCACTGGATTTGTCTTGTCCATTCTTCTTCCAGCATTCTTTGTTTTTGCTTATTTTATCCTTCCAAACCTAGCCCAAATGCTGTTTCTGCCATGAAATCTTCACTGACACCGTTCTTGGTATATTTTGTATTAATCCCATTCTCCTTCATATATGCAATTCTGTCTATATTCTTTATCTTGGTTAGGGGTACCACCATCTTCTCAGGACTCAAATCCATAAAATAAAAATAGGGACCTCTCTTTGCTGGCCTTTCTTCCTCCCTTGATATGTAACCAACCACCCATATCTGGCTGATGTAGCCCTGTAAATATTTCACACATCTATTTCTTTCTACTTCCTACTGCCATTGCCCTACTTCAGCTGCTTGTCATTTCTCTCCTGGACCATTTCAACAGCATTATAATTGGTTTCCATGCCTCCAGTCTTTCTCCTCTCCAATCTATTTTCCACCATGCAGTCAGGGTGATTTGTCTAAAACACACATCTGACCTTGTCTCTTGTCCCCTGCTTAAAATCCCTTCACCTGCAGAATAAAGGCCAATCTCTGTAATTTGAGTATGGGACATAGCCCAACTCACCAGTCTCATGACTTGATATTTCCCACTTCTGATTCTCCCGCCTGAGCATGCAGTATCCAGCACAATCCAGAATGCATTAATCCTCTCTGTCTCCTTGCCAAATGCAATTTCCTTTGCATGAAATGCCTGCTGGATATTAGCCCTTCCTTATACATACCACCACAAACACACACACACTTTCATACAGAGTCTTGTCTGGTTGATAAACTCCTGAGACTTCAAAAACCACTTTTGCTCACACTCTACTCTGGAAAGAAATTTGGCAACAACTAGAGCAAGGTTCACAACTATGGACACCAGCCAAATCCATGCTAACTGCCTGATTTGGCAAATACTGCTGCTTCTGTGATTTCTGTGTGCTGATCAACTCATAGTGATCATATATAGGGTTTCTGAGACTGTAAATCTTTACAGGCTCAGCAAGTCTCATCTTTTTCTCCCAAAGAGTGATTGTTAGATTTGAACAGCTGACCTTGTGATTAGCAACCCAATGCATAAATCACTATGCTACCAGGCAACCTTTTTTGCAAATAAAGTTATACTGAAATATGATCACAACATTCGTTTACATCTGTCTATGGTTGTTTCTATGGCAGAGTTGAGTAGTTAAAACAGATACCATCAATATACACTATCTAGAAGAAGATTTAAAATATATACTGATGAAGATCAAAGGGCACAGCCTTCGACACGGATTGCATCTCAATGTAAAGAAAACAAAAACCCTCACCACTGAACCAATAAACAACATTCTTATCAATGGAGAAAAACTGGAAGTTGTCAAGGACTTCATTCTTTTTGGATCAACCATCAACACTCATAGAAGCAGCAGTCAAGAAAATCAAAGGACGTATTGCATTAGGCAAATCTGCTGCACAAGACCTTTTGAAAGTGTTGAAGAGCAAAGATGTCAGCTTGAAGACTAAGGTGCGCTGACCCAAGCCATGGTATTTTCAATAACCTCATATGCATGTGAAAGCTGGACAGTGAATAAGGAAGACCACAGAAGACTTGATGCTTATGAGTTATGGTGTTGGAGGAAAATATAGAAAGCTCCATGGGCTACCAAAAGAACCAACACATCTGTGTTGGAAGAAGTGCAGCCAGAGTGCTCCTTGGAGGACAAGATGGCCAAACTTTGTCTCTCATACTTCAGACATATCATCAGGAGGGACCAGTCACTGGAGAAGGATGTCATGTTTGGTAGGGTGGAGGGTTATAGAAAAAGAGAAAGACCCCCAGCGAGATGGATTGGCAAAGTGGCAGCATCAATGGGTTCAAGCATGGCAACGATAGTGAGGTTGGCCCAGTATCAGTCAGTGTTTCGTTCTGCTGTGCATAAGGTCGCTATGAATCGGTACCGACTTGATGGCACCTAACAACAACAGTCTCTTAAAGTAAAACAAATTTAATAACCCAGCTGTTTCATATGTTGTTGTTGTGAGCTGTGGTTGAATAGGCCTCTAAATCATGGAGACTACATGCACAAAGGAACAAAAATGTTGCCTGATCTTGACCCATCCCTATGAATAGTTGCAGATCACACAACTGTGATCCATATGATATCCTTTGGCTGCTTTTGGAAGTAAGATCACCAGGCCTTTGTACCCAGCCCATTTTAGTTAGGAAACTCTGGTTAAACCTGTTCTCTTCTTGCAACATGGAAACATTGACTGGGACTCAAACCCTGTTCTCCTGCATAGAAAGGCAAGAATCTGGTCCCAGAACCACCACTTCCCCATATTATATGTGTTTGTGTTTTAAGGGAAGGTCTGTAAAACATAATTTTGAGGTAAATCAAGTTGCAAAGTATGATACAGTTGATGGGCATGTAAAAACAATCAAAACATATATATTCAAACATACATATAATATAGAATCTTATAAACAGATTTTAAAGATGTACACTAAGGGCAAGACAATGATGTGCTTTGGATAAGGGAAAGGAAAAGGAACTCAGGCTGATTATCAAAAGGTTTAACTTCATTTTTAATTCATTTCTTTTTAAAAAGACTGAATATGCAACTATTGGTCTCTCCCTGTCTGGGACAAGAAAGAGGGAAGAAAATTAAAGACACGTGAAAACAATTATTCCAGAAGACTAACAGACCATGGAGCATGGTGGATCTATAGGATAAGCAGTGGACTGAGAACCACAATGTCAGTGGTTTGAACCCACCAACTGCTCCACTGGAGAAAGATGGGGTTTTCTGTGCCCAAAAACATTTTCAGCCTCAGAAACACTATACAAGGTTGCTATGTGTCAGAACTGACTTGACAGCACTTAACAACAACAGACAATGTGAACCCTAACATCTAAACTCAGAGATAAGAAGAACTAGATGGTGTCTACTTCAAACTGCCAACATCTCTTAAAGGGATCCCAATAGAAGGTCCTGGAGACACTTGAAAAAAATGTGGAAAAAAATCTCAAAATTATTAAAAAGACCAAGCTTACTGATTTAAAAGATATTGGGAGAAGCCCTGAGAGTATGGGGTTTAGACACCCTTCAGGTTTTGAAATCATCCCCATGGATCAACTTCCAGCTGACAACAGGTAGGCTTATTAAGCGAACAATAATACCAGGGGTGTGTACACTTCTTAAAACAATCAGCTATAGGAGTCCAAAAGAGTAGCATTTGCCTAAGGATAAAGCGCAGAAGGCAGGAAGGGATAGGAAAGAAGGATGAGTGGAAATGGTAGGCACAGGGAGGGAGTGGTACGAGTGTTGTTATATTGAGGAATTGCAATCATTGTTAGAAAACAAAATGTGAATGAATTGTTAAATGGAAAACCAATTTACTTTGTAAACTTTTAGCCAAATCACAATGAAATAATTATTCATTTTGTCAAAAATGAAATGCAACATATAACCATTGATATCCTAGGTATTAATGAGTTAAATGAGCTGATATTGGCCATTTTGAATCTGATAATCACACAAATTTAAGAGAAATGGTATCGTATTCACTATCAAAAAGACATTTCAAAATATGT
>NW_006408622.1:714785-719055 GCF_000296735.1 Chrysochloris asiatica
ACTTAATATTCTTATTTCTTAAGAAACTTTTCAAATATCAACTCGAACTCATGACAACCCTACCTGTGCTGGAGAACAACTGTGCTCCATGGGGTTTCAGTGAATGTTTGAGCGTTTTTGTTTGTTTGTTTGTTTGTTTGTTTTTTAAGTAGAGCACCAACCCATTCTTTTGAAGCTACTGTGGGCAGACTTGAACTTCCAACATTTTTGTTAGCAACTGTTTGCACCACCCAGGGACTCCTCTTGTCCCCTACCTCAGGCAAATTTATATTCTCCCATGGCATCCATTATGGTCCATAAATGAAAGATTTCTAAATGCATACTCGTGCACAGACTCATCCCTGAACTCAAACCTATGCCTGCAGCTCTCCACTTAGTATCTAACTTAGCGTTTCCATAATTACCTGCCCACCTGAATGTGATCTTTCCCCAGGTCTAACCCTTGATTTAATTGAATGACACTATCATCCATCTATATGAATAATCCAGACACCGCTCCCACTTTTTCCCCCATCTTTTTCTCGTACCTAGCCACTGATGCCAGGGAATTTTGCCTTCTGTATATCTATCATCCCCACCTACATGCATGATGACAGTACCCCAATATCACAAGAGTCTTTAAACATGTCACATAGGTCCTGTTCTTCCACATAATGTGATCCTGTCTGGCTTTGCATGATGTGGCCTCTGGCCTCACCTTACAAAAACCTCCTCATGGCTCTCAGAAACCCAGCAACTCAGTTTCTCACATGGCCTTGCTCAGATCCATCACAGTATTTCTGGGTGCAGCACCTTCTCCCAGAATTAACTCCTCATTCCATTATCCCTTCACCTACTTTTCCTACCTTTTATATCTCAGCTTTGGAATCATCACTGTGGGGAGCCTTCCTGTTTAAGCATGCAATCTATATTGGTTTTCTATTGCTGAGTAACAAATTACCACACACGCAGTGGCTTAAAGCAGCACTCATTGATTAGCTCATTCATATATTAGGTTAGAAGTCTGGAAACAAGATGATAGATTCTCAATTCATGGTTTCACAATGCTAAAAATTTACAATATGCTCTTTTGGAGGTTTTGCGGAAAAACCTTCTATGCTCATTGTTAATCTAATATATTTTCTTGAGGTTGTAGGACTGAGATCTGTTTCCTTGCAAGCTGTCAATATGGGTCATTCTGGACTTCTAGATGCCATCCATATTTTTTGCCAGGTGACCCACCAGTCTTCTAAGCCAGCATAATCACTCTCACATCACATTTATTTCAGACTTAAATCTCTATCTCTGAGAGCACCGTTCCTCTTAAGGCCTTACCTGATTAAGTCAAACCCACCCCAACCAAAAAAAAAAAAAACCAAACAAACCAGGTGTCATTTAGTCAACTCTGGCCCATAGTGACGCCATGTGTATCAGAGAAGAACCATGCACCTCAGAGTTTTCAATGTCGGTGATCTTTCAATAATGGATTGCCAGGTCTTTCTTCCAAGAATGGATTCAAACTTTTCAGTTAGTAGCAGAATGTCATTTGGGTCTGGCACACCCAGGATACTTTTTAAAAATCTTAATATTAATTCATCTGGGGTTTAATTGTACCTGTAAAACTTTTTATAATAGCACATAGATTCTTATTTGATAGAATGATTTAGAGAAGTTGTGTATGCCATTTGGGGGTGGGATGCATTGGTGGCCATCTTAGAGTTTTACCTAACACAATCCCCTGGCATTTGTTACATGTTGGCTTCCCCCACTTACTTTCTACTTGATCTCCCACTAAGCCTACATCACACACACTGGACCCGACATTCCTGTCTCTGTGCTTCTGTCCATACCAGATCCTCTGCCTGGAATGGCCTTTCCTTTCATCTTTGCTTGAGATTATGCTATGTCCCTCCATTAGGGGCAATCCTTCCTCCTCTGTGTCCCACTAACATTGGTCAGCTTGGAGTCATTGTTGCTAAGCTCATCAGCCCTCAGTAACCTGGGTGCTGTTGGAGGGCAAGGAGTGAAGCTCATTACACAGTGAACTAAATGAAATTGAACCTAGTGATTTCCACACTAACTACTGAGATGAGACAAGAGGACAAGTGAGGCAAAGAGAAGGTAAAAGGAACTGAGTGGCTGATGAAGGGAGAAGAGCAGTCCAGGGATGCTAAACTTCTACTAGGTCCCCCAACCTCATCTGTACCCACAAAACAACTGAAGTCACATTGTCTCATGTTGGCCACTGGAACTATTAGTGTGAGCAAAATATCTAGGGTAGGGTGATGGGGTCTCTGCTTAATGTGAAGATCAGCCCATCCTTTCCTGTGACTCATTAATTACCACACAAAAGAGCCAGGCAGTCAGCAGAAAATACAGGTGTGGATTCTGAAAAGTTCCATGCACAATAAAATCCAAACCTTTTAAAACTGGTATATATCTTAGCTAAGGTTCAAGTAGTAAGGGCAGAGAAACAGCAACACAGAGAGAAGAGTATCAATGGCCTATGACACAGACATTGTCTGAGAAAATGTGAGGGAAGTAAAGGGCACAGGGTGATCAGGGCAGGGACTTCTCTTTGGGACACACTTTAGTTGGCTGGGGCCATATTGATTCTATGGGAGACTGTGTTTTCCCTGTAGGAAACCCAGATTCAATTCCTTGCCTTAGATACTTCATGCACAGTTGATGCCCATCTACCAGCATTTGGCAATGTACTTCTGATTAGTCAAGGAAAACTATGGACCCCAGTGGTCTGCTCTGCAAGCAATCACAAGGATAGTGCAGAACCACTGTGCATGAGGTCAACCAGGAGTCAGGGCCTGGCTAGTACTAGCAATCTGATATCGGGGGTGGGGTGGAGGATGGGGGTGGAGAGAAGTGTTAGAGGACACAAGGTCTCTGATGGTAGGGTAGTACATATATGTATATCTCAAAGGAGAAAATTAGTACCCATGCTAAATAGTTGCAGGCATGTATCCTGGTTTCTTTGGTCATTATATGGTTCCAAAAATCTACAGACAGTATTATCAAGAAGTTGTTGTTAAATTATAGCGATATAGGGTTTCCAAGGAGCAGTTGGTGGGTTTGAACTGCTAATCTTGTTGATCAGAGTCCAGTGATGACAGTGCTGGCATCAAAGGAGCACTGGGTAGGGAACTGGGCAAGCAGAGATCCATGCCTGACTGATAAGCTTCAGGTGAGTAACTAATAAAACGAACAGAGGCAGAGTCAAAAACAAAAACACCTAACAATTTTGTTGTGTGAGACCATTTCTATAACTACAGAGTGTCTTTACCATTTTATTTTTTAATTGAAAAATTAAACAATAATTCTAACAGAAAAGGAACAGAACTTTTGACTGTCCACTTTTGACTGTCATTATACCAGCTAAGCATAGTAATAACAACAGTTCAAGTGTTTTCAGTCCCTCAAATTGCTATGAAGGTGTTTTATAGACAAAGGCCACCCTGCAAGCCCAGCATAGCTTGCCCAGAGTCTCTGCTGCCCCATCACAGACTTCTAGCCACCTCAGCAGAACTCATTACTCTGGGAAAATTGCTTCTCAGACTCTAATGTGCCCTCTTGGCATCCATGGGGACCTGGACCCCAAACATTGCTTAAAACTGACCATAAAATATTTAGAGCTAGAGATATTACTTTGAAAATGCTTAAGAATGGAGAACTTTACCCAGAAGAAGGCTCCAATCCTTCTCATTAGGGCAATGATTTAATGGGGGTCTTCATTGTTGTTGTTGTTGTTAAGTACTGTGGAGTCGATTCCGATTCATAGTGACCCTGAACAGGGTTTCTGAGGCTATAAATCTTTACGGGAGCACAACACCTCATCTTTCTCCCACAGAGCTGCTGGAAGTTTCGAACTGCTGACCTTGAGGTTGGCAGCCCAACTCGTAACCACTTATTTACTCTGTGATAATTAGTTACCACCAGAAAATTAAAATATAAATTAGGCTTTGAGTGGAGGAAAACAGAAGTTTAAAATCAATTGGTTCAATACACATATAAAAACACATTCTACATTGGGATCTCCTGACTTCCAAAGCCAGGTTTTAGCAGTAGAACTTGTCACGTAAACTTAGGTCTGTTTGTGACTCTTCCATTTTTTACCTTTTACAAAGCCAATGTAATGATTCTAGTATTAGCTGGCATCACTGCAAGAAGGCTTGGTGGAAGCAGGTTCAGGGGCTGGTCCCAGAACTCTGAACCGCATATAAAGGAATACTTAGAAGGTTGGAAGGCTCACAGCTGGGGGAATCTGTGGCAGAAGCAA
>NW_006408622.1:739057-740459 GCF_000296735.1 Chrysochloris asiatica
TGATATGAATCCCACTTGATCATGATGTGCTGCTGGATTCTGTTGGCTAGGATTTTGTTGAGAATTTTTGCATTTATGTTCATGAGGGATATTGGTCTATAATTTTCTTTCTTAGTGACATCCTTCCCTGGTTTGGGTACGAGGGTTATGCTTGCTTCATAAAATGTATTAGGAAGTTTTCCATCTTCCTATATATTCTGGAATAATTTGAGTAGAATTAGTGACATGTTTGGTAGAACTCACCAGTAAAGCCATTTGGGTCTTGACTCCTTTTGGTTGGGAGTTTTTTGATGACCTGTTCAATTTCTTCTTTTGTTATATGTCTGTTCAGGTTTTTTACTTCACTCTATATAAGTTTAGGTAGGTTGTGTTTTTCTAAAATGTATCCATCTCGTCTAAGTTTTCAAATTTGTTGGAGTATAACTTTTCATAATATTCTGTTATTATCCTTTTTATGTTGTTGTAAAATGGCATTTGTAATGAATACATCAATTGTCCTGCAAAATTCTGTCATGTAATCTCCAGCATCATTTTTTTCACCTAGACCATGTTTTCCAAATACCAATCCATCCTATTTTTTCAAGTAGTTTCATTCCAACCTGTATAATCAATGCATCTTGATTGCATGTTTGATCAATTTCATATTGATAAAGTAGTAGAATTCTTCAATTTCTTCAGCATTGACTTTTGTAATTGGTTTGTAATTTGAATAATAAATGTACAACCCAATCTTCCTTGTAGATGTATAGATATTATCTTATCATAAATAGCATTTCAATTCAAGATGGATTTCTTTTTTCCTTTTCTTTTATATGGTTAATTGAGTAAAGGTTTACAGAGCAAATCATCAGGTGTACACTCAATAAATCATACACTACATTTCATTTCAAAATTGAAATCCTCTCAATGTAATAGCACCTATCCCACTTCCTTCCTGTGTTTCTTGATTCTGTCTATTTTCTTTTCTAACCTTTTTAAATTTTGTCCCTGGGTAAATGCTGACCCTTTGATCCTAAATACTTAACCATTTTATAGTGTGAATACTTCACTAGTGTTGTTGTCCTTGCTGTACACTTATTTATTGCTGGCTGAAAATTTAGTTATGAGGGAGTGTTCACTTCCAGACCTGAATGGTAACCAAGGGTCAAAGTCTTGGATTCTATCAGCCTCCATCTAACCACTTAGCCTGGTCTTCTGTAAAATTTCATGTTTTGTCCCACATTTTCTCCCACTTTATCCAGGGCCTTCTATTGTGATCTGTTTCATAGCAGTTGGTAGTGGTAGCTGATCACCATCTAGTTCTTCTGGTCTCAAAGTTATGAAGACTGATGCTCACATGGTCGATAAGTCTATTGAACTAACTGTTCTCAAGTGTCATCAATTTTAATCACTTGTCTTTTCT
>NW_006408622.1:741289-743695 GCF_000296735.1 Chrysochloris asiatica
AGATGAAGCTTTCTGCTCCAATAAATATTTACAGCCTTAGAAATCCTATCCAGGGTCACTATGAGTTGGAAACTGCTAAATGGCATATAACCACCACCACCATCCTAGATCTTTTGTATCAATAGGATCATACAATATTTGTTCTTGGGTGACTTATTTCATTCAGCATGTTTTCAAGGTTCATTGTTGTTACAGAATATATTAGAACTCCATTTCCCTTTATGGATGAGTAATATGCCATTGTGTGTACAGAATATACTTTTTTTGTCCATTCCTCTGTTAGACATTTAGGCTGTTTCCCCCTTGTAGTCTTTGTAGTGCTGCAAAAAAGACACACTTTACCTTTTGTGATACATAGCTCCTCCCACCATAAGCCTAGAACAGGAGACTGAATATGATATCCCTATTTCCTTCCTTGGTGTGAGGTCACTGGTGTGAGTATACACAAATGTTTGCACATATTCCATATGTCCCCTTAAAATTCTAGACCCAGTTTATGATGATACTGTAGAATAAGTACTAGACCGCTAATTGAAAGGTTGGTGGATGAAACTCATGAGATGTTCCTCACAAATTTCATTCAGGGTCGCTGTAAGTTGGAACCAACTCGATGGTTCAACAACAACAAAAACAATTTTACTTCCAGAACTAGTTGAGATTGGAGGACTACCCTGAGATACTCTTCAGGTCTTAAAACAACACTAACCCCTGAGATCACCTTGTAGTGATCTAAATAACAAATTAGAAAAATTATGAATTACAGTGCACCTTTAAAAACAATACCTATATGACACTAAATGGTCAGCAATTACTTTAAAACAATGATCAGTATATACGGTGTCAGGGAAACTAGATTCATGGAAATGGAACAACCAGAATGGAAATAATGAGAATCTTCACACATGGTGAAAAATGTAACTAATGTCACTGATTAAATTATGCAGAAATTGTTAAATGGAAATCTACATTGTTGTGCAGACCTTCACCCAAAACGCAATAAAATATTATGTTTTAAAAAGTACAAAGGGACTTCAAAAATATATGGAAAAATTTCATGATGCTCTAATTCCATTTTTCCACAAACTTTTCAAGGTCCACTTTAAAAAAACAAACACCTTACTCATAATGTTCTCTAGGTTCATCCATGTTATAAGTTGTTTCACAGATCCATCTTTATCCTTTAAAATTGCATAGCATCCCATTGTATGTATATACCAAACTGTATTTATCTATTCTTCACTTGAGGAACATTTAGGTAGATCCCATCATTTTGCTATTGTGAATGGTGGTGTGATGAACATGGGTGTGCATGTATCTATTCGTGTTGTGGCACTTATTTATCTAGGATACATACCAAGTACAGGGATTTCTGTCATATGGTATTTCTATTTCCAACTTTTTGAGGAGCTCTCCTACCATTCCCCACATTGGTTGCATCATTTTGCAGTCCTGGCAAGTGTATGAGGGCTCCAGTCTTTCCACACCCTTCCCAACATTTGTTATTTCTTGTTTGTTTGTTTGTTAACTTTGCTATTAATTCTAGAGTGAGAAGATATCTCATTGTTGTTTTGATTTGCATTTCTACAATGACTAATGTAGAGAATGAGTATTCTGTAATATTGATTAAGCTAATAAGGAACCTGTAATTAAAACAAGAGACAGTCATTTGAACAGAACAAGTGGACAATGAATGGTTTAAAATCAGGAAAGGTGTGAGCCAGGGTTGTATTGTTTCACCATATTTAATTTGTATGCTGAACAAATAATCTGAAATGCTAGATTTTATTACTAAGAGCATTGAATCAGGATTGGAGGAACACTCATTAACAATATGTGACATGCAGATTATTCAACATTGCTTGCTAATAGTGAAGCTGGCTTACCATATTGCTGATAAAGATCAAAGACTATAGCCCGTTGTTGTTGTTGTTAAGTGCTGTTGACTCAGTTACAACCCATAGCGACCCTGTGTAGGCTTTCCAAGGAGTGGCTGGTAAGCTTGAACTGCTGACCTTGCAGTTCAAGCCAGCTTTGCTATCCAGTGCATTAACCCACAGTGCCACACCAGGACTCCTTTAGAGAGATGCAGATCAAAACACCAATGAGCTATCATCTCACACCAACAATAACAGCAAAGATAAAAAAAGTAGAGGACAGTAAGTTCTGGCCAGGATGTGGAAAGACTGGGATGCTCCTGCATTGCTGGTGGGATTGCAAAGTGGTTCAGCCTCTCTGGAAAACAATCTAGTGTTTCCTCAGAAGAGTGGAAATAGAAATACCTTATGATCCAGCAATTCCTCTACTTGGTATTTACCCCCAAGAAATATGAGCCATAACATGAGTAGATATATGCACATCAATGTCCATAGCAATACTATTTACAACAGCAAAAAGATGGAGACAGCC
>NW_006408622.1:746239-754146 GCF_000296735.1 Chrysochloris asiatica
AAAAAAAGACTATGGCCTTTAACATGAGTTGAAACTCAGTATAAAGAAAACAAAAGTGCTCACACTAGACCAATAAATAAAATCATGATACATGGGGGGTGAGGGGGTGGAATGAAGTTGTCAAACACTTCATTTTGCTAGGATCATCCATCAACACTCATGGAAATAGAAGTCTAGAAATCAAACGACATATTGCATTAGGGAAACCTATTGTGCAAGAACTCTTTAAAATGTTCAAGAGCAAAGATGTCAGATTGAGGACTAAGATGCATCTGGTGTAAGCCATGGTATTTCCAATAGCTTCATATGCATATGGAAGTTGGGCAGTGAACAAGGAAGACCATAGAAGAATTGATGTGCTTGTGTGGGTTATAGTGTTAGGGAAGAATATTAAAAGTACCATGGACTGGCAGAAGAACAAACAAGTCTGTGTTGCGATGGTCACAATCGTAAAGGTAGAAGTTTTGTAACAAAAACAGTGTAGTGATCATTTTTACAGTTCAGAAACAAAGGACCCTAGGATCATCAAGGAAGAAGAGCATAAGCGGAATGCGAGACCTTATCCAGAGAAGCAATGACACCAGAGATGGAGGTGAGGTGGGGACATGGAGAGAAGGAGCAGCTGAGGACTATAGATTCATGGGAAGAGAGGGACTAAGAGCTGGAGGCCAGGAGGCAGACTTGCAAAATGTGCCCTTTGGTGATGTAAATTATTATATATGCCTGAATGTTTAAAAAAGAAAAAAGAAAAAAAAAAAGAGCTAAAGTGAATAGAGAGAAACACTGTTAACTGATGGTACATGGAGGGGATTATAATCATTGTAATAAAACAAGGTGTATGATTTGTTGAATGTAAAACTGATGATCTGCCCTGTAAACTTTTACTCAATTCACAATAAAAACTTTTAAAAAAGAAAAGAAAAGAACAGCCAGAATGCTCCTTAGAACCCAGATGGCCAGAGTTTGTCTGTTATACTTTGGACATATTATCAGCGTGGATCAATCTCTGGAGAAGGACATCACATGATCAGTAAAGTAGAAGGTCAGCAAAAATGAGGAAGTCTACCAACAGGATGGATTGGCACAGTAGCAATGGATTCAAGCTTAACAACAACTGTGAGGATGGTATCAGACTAGGCAGTTTTTCTTTCTGTTGTGTATAAGGTTGCTATGATTCAGAACCAGTTTGGCGGCTCTTAATAATATTAAAAATGACTAATGATCATGCACATTTTTTCATCTATTTTGGCTATCTTAATGTCTTCTTTGGTGAAGTGTCTGCTCATGTCCTCTACCCATTGTTTAATTGGATTAGTTTTCTTTTTCTTGTTTAGTTATTGAAGTCCCCCATAAGTTTGGAGATTAGCCACTTGTTTGATTTGTCATTGCCAAAAAATGTTCCCAGTTTGTTGGCTCTTTTTTTATTCTCTTGCTGAAATCTTTTGAAGTACATAATTGTCTAATTTTTAGGAGTTCCCAATCATTTTGTTTGTCTTCCTCTATTTGTGTGTTTTAATTTATGTTTGATATTGTATTTCTGTCATGTATTGTTGTTGTTGCTAAATGCCCTTGAGTTAATTCCTACTCATAGCCACCTTGTAAAGTGTTTCTGAGGAGCAGATGGTGAGTTTGAGTCGCTGACTTTGCAGTTCAAACAACTTTGAAATCCAGTGCTTATTCTACAATGCTTCACCAGGACTCCATTTCATGTCATATTGTTGTTTTTAAATGCTTTTGAGTCAGTCCTGACCCATATAAACCCTGTATAGTGTTTCCTATGAGCAGCTAGTGAGCTTGAGCTGTCTACCTTGCAGTTCAAACCAAATTTGCAGTCCAGCGCATTAACCCAGAGCACTACACCAGGACTCCCATACCATATATCAAGTCTTTAATTTTTTCTCTTTTTTTTTTTTTTCAGTGAGTCTAGGGTTTACATTTAGTTATTTGATTCATCTTGAGTTTATTTTAAAATATGATGTGGTTTTCTTACATTATTTTGCAAATGGATATCTAGTTTCATCAGTAACATTTGTTAATTCTGTTCCATTGTGTCTTTCTTTGCACCAGTACCAGACTGTTTTGACTACAATGGCTATGTAGTAGGTTTTCAGATCAGTAATGAGATGCCTTTCTTCTTTGTTCTTCTTCTTAAGTAATGCTTTCTTTATCCACATTAGTTTTCCTTTCTATATAAATCTGATGGTTAGTTTTTTCATGTCTTAAAAAAATGATGTTTGAATCTAGATAAGGGTTGTATTATATCCGTAGATTGCTTTGGGTAGTATTTACATTTTCACAATATTAAATCCTCTTATCCATGAACATGGTATATTCTTCCATTAGCATAGGTCTTTTTGTTTGTTTCTTGTAATAGTGGCTGGTAGTTTTCTATGTATAGATCTTTTGTTTCTCTTGTTAGTTGTATTCCTAAGTATTGAATATTTTGGGTGGCTATTGGAGTCCTAGTGTGGCACTGTGGACTGATGTGTCAGACTGCAAAGTCATTTGAACTGCAAGGTTGGTGATTCAAGCTCACCAGTTGCTCCTTGGAAACCCTATACAGGGTCGCTATGGGTCAGAATCAACTCAACAGCACTTAAAAACAACAACAACAATTGTAAATGATGTGGCACTCTGAATTAATGTGCTGCACTGCAAGGTTAATTTGAAGCACGACGTTGGTGGTTCAAGTTTACCAGGTGCTCCTTAGAAACCCTATACAGGGTTACTATGAGTCAGAACTGACTTCACAGCATAAATAACAACAATATTGTTAATTTTTTTTTCTCCCTGATTTCCTTTTCAGACCTCTCCTTATTAATGTAAAGGAATATAACTGATTTTGTATATTGAGCTTGTATCATGCCACTTTGCTGAATCAAGATACATTTTTAAATGCTCTTTTTGACAATGAATGCAAAGTTATTCCTCTTAAGTTTGTCATTTTCAGCATAGTAAATTACATACACTGTGTGACTGAAATTGTCAAGACAAATTCATTTCAGCTCAGTAATGCCTAGGATATGGATCTTTATGCATTCTATTTTATTTTTGAAGACTTTCAATTTTCTTAGATTCACTTTGTACATTACATGTTCTGATTATTAATGGATGTTTGCAGTTCTTCTCTTTGTAATGCCCATCAGCAAATGAAGATTCCAAAAGTTTGCTCCATCCACATTGTTAAGATCCATTCTATTTTGACCACTGTTCCCTACTCATATTATGAGTGCCTTATAACCTGAAGGGCTCATCTTCTTGCACTGCATTAGACAACATTATGATGATGTTATTCATAAGGTTTACAATGGCTAATCCCTGGTAAGTGGGTCTCCAATTCCTTCTTCTTGGTCTGGAAGCTCTGCTGAAAGCTGTCCATGATGGGTAATCATGATGGTGTTTGAAATACTTGTGGAATAGCTTCCAGCATCACAGCAACATGCAAACCTTCACAGTATGACAAATTGACAGACGAGTGATGGGTTATACCATTACCTTTTCCAATGACAGGTATCCTCTTGCTTAATGATGAGATCAGGGGGATTTATCTGGAGGTCCTTTTAAGCTGAAAGCTAGTTCAAAGTTCCAGTCCCATGACCTCTCCTGAGCTCCATTCTTTTTCCTTTAGTCACTGATGTTGTCCTGTTGAGACACTCAGATCCTCCATGAGCTCTTATTAGTGTTTTTCTGAGAAGTGATGGCACCTAGAGCATTTTTAATGGGACTACCCATATGAAATTTGTGTCCCTCCCTCCACCAAAGGCTCATAGCTGATGTGAGAGGACAAAGTTCAGTGTCTTTGTCTTGAACATGACACCTCTGAGGTATACTTTTTGCATTGTGGCTCCTTGTGAGATCAGGTGTCTAGAATTTCACCTGAAATCACACATTTCCTTATCCTACAACTTCTGCCCTGCTTCTTCCACACCCTTAGATTGATAGAAAGTGAGGATGACACTGGTGATGTTGATTCTGACTCATAGTGACTTTACGTACAATAGAACTAAATGTTTGTTGGTCCTACATCATCCTCAGAGCAGCCAGCATGTTTGAGTCCATCGTTGAGGCTATTGTGTATCTCCTACACTCACCAAGGTTTCCCTCAGCCTCACTAGCACTCTACTTCACCAAGCATGGTGTCCTTTTCTAGTGATTGATCCTCCTGATGATATGTCCAAATCAAGTGATTTGTTTATGTTCTTCTGTGAACCATAGGTTTTCATCGCCTCAGTTTTGGAATAGATTGTCAGATCTTCCTTAATTCTCTGCTTGTGCTGAAACCTATCTACCATGACCCTACTGGTATTTGAAATACCAGTGGTATATCTTCTAACATCACTATATACAAATCATCACAGCATGGTAAAATGATAGATTTTAGTAACAAAGAATTTGATAAATGACAGTACAATTATAACCATGAGGATGTGATTTTTTCTGCTTTTACTTGGTTTTATTTATTTGTTCATTCATTCATTTTTGAAGAATTTCCTTTGTCTCCCTTTTGTTAAGGATCTGCTTTTGGAAGAGCCAGCTCTGAAAGATCTGAGATATGTAACACACAGTAAATAAAGCTTTTAGCAATGGAGTCTAGTCCTCAAATTCTAGCTCTAATACCTAGTTTTGTGACCTTGGGGACATTTACTTCCCCTCATCACTGTAAATTGGGGGTCAGCACACCTGTTTTACAGCTGCCTGTGGAGTTTACAGAAGATAAAAGATATGCATCTGGCACCTCTTTCTGGGTTCCTGAGCAGCCAGGGCCTTTTTTCTAAGTGAGGCTATATCTGTGGACCTCAGACACACTCCCTGTGTGTCTTGGTCAATAGAAGATATTAGCAAATGCTTAGCCAAGTGTTCTGACTGCATTTACTCCCACATTCACCACCATAAAAAGTAAACAGCGGAATAAATTGCCCATCTGCTGCCATCAATCACAAATACAATCTTCGCCCACTGTAACACAAGGCAAATATAGTAATGACAAAATCCATAGCTGGGGAGATGATAGAGTGTTGGCCAAGACTTCCCTCTCTCCACTGCACCAGACCACAATCTATTACTGAAATGCACAGTAAGTGACCAAAGAGATCAATACGCTGCCTGCATTTGCTGTCATTGGGTAGGCTGGTTGTTTTGGGCTTTGAGCCTCTTGGTGGTACAGACTGGTCAGTTCTGGGACATAAGATCATGAGGGAAATGTAAATTGGACTCTGGTTCATAAGCAAGATTCTATGTATTGTTGAGACCCCAGAAGTGGAACCCTCCAGAAGGAACAAAATTAGAATATACTACATTGTTTTTGTTAACTATCTTCCAGTCAGTTCCAACTTATAGGTACCATGTATAGGGTTTTTGAGGAGCAATTGGTGGGTTTGAACCACCACTCTTATGGTTAGAAGTTCAGTGTTTATTCTAAAGTGCCACATCAGGACTCAATATAGATATACATATTATATATGAATATATGATAGTGGTTCAAATTTCTAAGATTTCTATGCACTTGCAAATATATGAAGGGACTTTAAAAATATCCTGGAAATTTTTAATTATTTTTTAATTTTATTTTCCATTAGTTTTTTGAAATTCTCTCATATAAAAAAAGTTTGAAATGAACTTTTTTCACATTTAAAAATAATAGGAATTTTGATCAACATAGAAAATCTCAAAGACAAAAATTCACATAGTGTGTAATTTCATCTCCCCTCAAATTTTACACTTTTAAAGTCTTTCTGTATATTTTATTGTTGCACATATGAGTCATTGTATGGCACTGTAGGATAAGCACTGGACTACAAAGTTAGTTTAAGCCAAAAAGTCAGTGGGTTCAACTAAACAGCTGCTCCTCAGAAGCCCTAATCAGGGTCACTATGATTTGGAACCAACTCAATGGCACTTTAGAACATGTGTGTGTGTGTGTGTGTGTGTGTGTGTGTGTGTGTTTATACACATTCCAATCAAAGCATCTTTAAACACTCTCTGTGATCAATACATGGCTGCCAATAAGTTCTCTCAGTAATGCACTTGTCTCATTAGATTGTTGTGCTGTGAAGTGCTGTCGATTCAGTTCCTACTCATAACAACCCAGTATAGGATTTCCAAATAGCAGCTAGTGGGTTTGAAATGCCAACCTTGAAGTTAGCAGTCCAGTGTCTATCCTACAAGGTCACACCAAGACTCATGTGCCTTAAAAATAAAAAGGATCTGATCAAAATAGTCACTTCTAAGGAGTCTTAGTGTGGTGCTGTGGGTTAATCCACCAGACTACAAAGCCATTTGAACTGCAAGGTGGGTGGTTCAAGCTCGCCAGCTGCTCCTTGGAAACCCTATACAGAATCTCTATGAATCTGAACCGACTTGATGGCACTTTACAACAACAACAAAGAGTCTTAGTGTGGTGCTTTGCTAACCATGAGGTCAGCAGTTTAAATCCACCAGCCACTCCTTGGAAACCCTATACAGGGTCGCTATGAGTTAGAACCAAGTCAACATTTAAGAAAAACAAGGAGACCTGATTGGCCAGTTAACTTCAAGGCAGAGAGGTGAGCTCAGATGGCTAGGTTGTTGTTGTTATGTGAAGAAAGCAGAATATTTTGGAAAAGAGTTAGAGAGATAGAAATACCATTTCTGAAGTGTACAGACCTCAATGAACAATATGTCAAGAAACAATAGGTTCACATTTTGATATTTTTGTTTAATAAAGATTTCTAAGATTTTGTAGCAACACTTTTTGTTTTATACTCATCAGTAGAGGACCTGGTATGGTTCTGCAGGGTAATGCACTGGACCACAAGTTCAGTTTGAACCCCAAGGTCAGAGGTTCAAACACACAAGCTGCTCCTTGGAAGACCTTTACAGAACTACTATGAGTTGGAGCCGACTCAACAGCACTTAACAACATCAACAATATAGGTAGAAATATTGATGTAAGTATTGTTAAAAGTTAGCTATAGCCCTGTTATTAATGTATGTTAAGCTATCAATTAAGAGCTGCATGTTATTTTCTTATGTGGATGCACTTTCTTTTATATAAGCATTTCCCTATTGTTGAGTATTGAGCTATTTTTCTTTCATGTAATGATGAACAACACTTTTAAAACAAGGTTGTTTGTCAAAATTCTGTCACATTCCTGATTAGTTCTTCAGGATCAAGTCCTAGAAAATCAATTTCTAAATCAAGGGCATAAGCATATTAAGACTCTTGATACATATTACCAAATTACTCTGCAGAAAGTTTTATCAACTTATATTACCACCATCAATGTATTTGTGTAGTGTGTATCCATCTCCTTATATCTTTACAGTGTTAAATTTTGTCTTTAAAAAGAAAATAAAAGTCTGCCAGTTTGACACATCAAGAATAATATTCTAGTGTTTAGTAAGTAATTTTATCAACATGATAATCTAGGCTTCTTTGTTGTTATTCCATATGCCTCTGAGGAAAACTAAGGCCATGGAGAGTAGCCACTAGCCCAGTATTACATATTTAGCAAATGATAGTGCAAAGTATATACTGTGCTATTTAACTCTAAAATCTTCTACAGCAGAATGGTTCTTATTAAAAATGCTTTCATAAACTGTCACATCATTGCATTTACAGATCACACATCTGACTTAAGGATTTTAATAGAAAAGAGATGATAAATGACAATAGAAATATAACCACAAGACTGTGGCTCTTCTACTAGTCCTCTTCTTTGATTTGGAAGCAGGATGCGTGTGTGTGTGGGTGGGTGGTGGTTGTTCATGTGAACTCAGAGCACAGCAGTAGTACCCTCATCCATTCCCCAATGCTCATGATGCTTCCATTCATAATTGTGTGTCACATAGTAGTCTCTAGTTGGAACAGCTGATGTCACTGGGATTGACAATATTCATGACACAAATATTTCATTTCTTTTTTTTTT
>NW_006408622.1:755526-756384 GCF_000296735.1 Chrysochloris asiatica
GAGGCTCTGCAGGAAGCCTCGTTCACTGGGTACACTGTAGCCCCATTTTAGGTATTCCAATCAGTCATAGGCAGAAGACGGACTTACAAGCCTTTGAGTGTGATGTTTCTGACTATTCCTTTCTCTCCCTCTCCAGTGTTTAATTCTGTGCTGACCAGTCAGGGAAGCACCGGAAGTTCTCCGACACAAATATTTCTTAAGTAATTGTACTTATCATTGTGAATAAAGTTGTGAACATGATTGATTAGTTCCTGACTTTATTGAACTTCCTATCTAGTTGAGTGGAGCAGGGATATCAGATGCTTATATATATGGGGGCATGTGTATGTGGGACAAATGCAAGTTAGTCAAAGAGCTGCCTTAAGGAAAGTGTCTAAACTATCCATTAATATGTTAAAAAGTAGTCAAATGAATCAAATGTTTGTACCTCTCATATGTTGAATTCAGCAAGTTTATGTAGGGTCATAAACACAATTAGCAAATAAACATATGGATTACTCTTTGTTGATACATCAAACAACTCTGATTCTCTTACTTCACACAGCAGGTTACACCCTAACAAGAAATCATTAATGAATGTCTGAATGGTGTTACTTTCCTCAAGTCTGTTTAACAGTAAGGAGTTGAGATCAGTCAACACACATTTGCATAATCTCCAAAAAGAAAGATATAAAGCAAAATTAAAAGTATTTTGACAATGGAAGTATGAAGAGAAAGTTCATTCCTGAGTTTATATTGGTGTTATTGTTGTGAAGTACTGTCGAGTTGGTTCTGACCCATAGCGACCCTGTATATGGTTTCTGAGGAGTAGCTGATGAGCTTGAACCACCAACCTTGCAGTTCAAATGGCTTTGCAAT
>NW_006408622.1:758324-761920 GCF_000296735.1 Chrysochloris asiatica
GACTCGATGGCACCTGACAACAACAACAACCAATTCAGGGATTTCCTGGGTGGTTCAAGTGGATAACATATATGAGTGCTAACCAAAAAATTGAAGGTTTAATCTCCCCAAAGGTACCTCAGAAGAAAAATCTGGCAATCTCCTTCCAAAAAGTTCAGCAATTAAAAACCCTACATAGTGTAGTTCAACTATGACACACCTGGGATTACAATGAGTTGAAATCAACCAATGCTGAACAAAGTACCTTGAGAAGTGTCTGGAATTAGAGTGATGGACTGAGTTGAATCTGCATCCTTTCCAATGTGGATGTGTAACAAACCTAATATACAGCCCAGAGTACCTTTAGTCAAGTCTCCTGGGTAACCTTTTCTTATTGAAGTTGAGCAGATCCTAATGGCACTCTGAACTTTCTGGCAATTTAAACACATAAGGCTCTATCTCACTGACTCCTACTTTCTCTTGTTCTTCCTTTCTGCTCCCCACTCCTCTCTAGTACACTCACTTCCTCTGCATCCTATCTGTTCTTCAGGGTTCCTTAACAGTGTGCCATACTAGTGTGTTGTTCTAGATTAAGCACTAGCCTACCAACAGCAAAATCAGTGGTTCAATCTCATGACTCATCCTAGAAAACCCTATGCAAGTTGACCATGAGTTAGAACAACTTGATGGCACTTAACAACAAATCAAGCCCTGAGAAGCACTCCAACAACAAAAGGCTCTAAAGGGAAATGAGGGATAAAAGGAAGTCCCTTTTGTCTCCAAATTGGCCAACACTATGCTTTTTGGATTATCACAGCAGCCACATTCCTGGTTAGCCTTGCCCATGCATATATCTGAGAGGCTAGCAGACACTTCGTGTCCCCAGTGTTTGCACAGGGCTCCTTCATACAGAACTCACTCACTGTATTTCTCTCAGATAAGTAAGCAAATGCATTACTCTCACACTGCAGTCCTGGGGCCTTGGGAAATTATGATGGCCTGTGTCCTCTAGGATTCCCCCGTGTTCAATGTTGTTATTGCCATCCTAGCTGCTTTAATAAGCACCTCTACTTTGAAACCATCCGATGTCCTAGCTCCCAATGTAGGGCATGATTTAAGAATATGGAAGTGATTCACTTGCTGAAGGGGCCTGCCTTCTTCTAAATTTGAAGTTCAATTTGAAAGATTGAAGCACTCCTAAAAATGTGAAGCACTCCCAATAATTTCCAGCTGGGCTTCTCTCCACTTCCCAGTGTCAGGCACCCCTCACCCATCAGGCCCAAGCATTTAAACACCAAAATGATGATGTAACTCAAACATCTCTAGGACAGATGGAGATGGAAAGGAGTAGGGGCGGACTGTTGAATGTCTCTTGAAGATGAAGCAAGTAGTCACGTTTCTTCAGAGAATGAGCAATTTCCTCTGCTCCCTAGATTCCCAGTACAGAGAAAACAGCTGTATCTCCAAAATGAAAAAAAAAAGCTACAACTTCACAGCTCCCAGACTTGGGTAACAGAGGAGCACATGCCCCCAGCTGATAGACTGCCCATTGCTAAAAATAGAGTTTTCATTGGAGTATTTTATCTAAATGAGAACTAGTACCCCTGAGAAGTCAAACAATCCAGTGGAGCAAATGTAAACTGTGAAAAATCCTGGCTCTGCTTTTTACTGGCCTCATGACTTGAGGAAGTTACTTTTTATCTCTGAGTAATCTCTTTTTTATCCATAAATTGTAGAGAGAAATACTGATTTCTCATTGTAGTTGTAAATTATCTCACATATGAAAAGACTTGACACATGAAAGACTTAAAAAATACACTGTCATTTCAGAGGTCACTTCTAAAAAGGTTTCTTCAGATGTTCCCAAAGCTACTTAACTCTTCATTCCTACTTGCCTTCATCTCTTATCCATACTTTCAGTGAGAATGGGAGTTTCAAGACAGACACGAGGAAGCCTATGTCTGTCTGTTTAGTCTCATGCCTGGACACACAGCCTGATCCTTGCCTTTGGTGGGAACTTGCTGAATCCCAGAGACTGGCATCTTAACTCCATCTTTCTAAAGAAGACTTTATCTTCTTTGGGGTGTTCCTGGGGATTCCTTAAATTACTGATGATGAACTGAAGTGTAATTTTACTTACACCTAATATTTTTCTACACTTGGACCCCCTATTTCAGGGGTGGGAAAACTTTTTTCTGCCAAAGTTTATAACATTATTTGTAGGCCACATAAAATTATCAACTTAAAAATTAGCCTGCTATATTTAGTCTAGCATTTGATTAACTTATCCCTAATTTGATGACTGAAACTGTGGTTGCCTTGGCAGGGCCTGACCAAATGATTTTGCTGCCCTTATATAGTGCACAGGCTGAATGCTTCCCATCCCTGCTCTAATTTCAAAGTACATATAAAAATATTAAAGATTTGTTTTTACAAAAATATAAAACTGGGAAATGGGGAAAAGGCAATCAACCTATAGGACTCATTCATTTTCAGGATGTGTATTTCCAGACATTCTCTAGAAACTCCTTCACCTTAAGCAGAGCCATGACCTCATTCCCGACCCAATACAAGGGGAGGAGGACTGCTCTTGCATTAGAATGATAATTTTCCAGCAGCTCACTGTCTACAGCTTTCCTCTTACATTCAACAAGACAAGGAGGCATTTAATCAGGGAACTGGGGTCTGTGGGTCATTTCTCCTCATCTATTTGACCCCAGAGTCCTTGCAAGCACAATTTCAGTCATGGAGAACATCATGCTCAGGGTGTTCACACTGTTCATTTTCATAAACAATGCTGATTTAGTGCCAAGCTGAATTTTGAGGATTTTTCCCATGATATCTGGAACACTGTCTAGTGGAGGGAAAGGTTGTATAAAGATCTCATCCTGATATTCAGGGCATTCCATCAGAGCATCTTCCAGTGCTTGAAATGAGTGGTTTTCTGAGCATGAATGTCCATCTAAGACAAAGCACCAAGATGAACAGTCTGCATGAGGCAGCCTCATCTCCATGCCACTCTTCATCTTCCTTTTTGCCATGCCTAGGATTTCCCAGTCATTAGCACTGGGGGGACTGGCAGTGAAGGGACTTTGTGGCCCTACTGATATCAAACCCTCCCTCAAATAGCCTTTCCTGTTCTCCCAGGGCATGTATATCACACCTCTTACCACAAAGGTCATCCTTGTCTATGGCTGAATCTGTGCTCCCTAAGGCTGTGAGTTCCTTTGTTTTACCAATTTCCTTCAACTAGCAGAGAGTATAGCATAGAGCAGGTGCAACATCACTTATCAGCTGTGGGGTCTGAGCCATACAAAAGATCTTCAAGAACTTTGATTTCCATACTTATATGGAAATAATAATACTTGCACATGGGATTTTGCTGAGGATTTTATTGAAGTACTACATGCAAGCAGACATGCCCTGAAAGGTGGCATTGAGATTTACAATGTGTCAATTGCAATACTATTTTAGAATTGTTTTTTAAGAACTGAAAATTTGTACAAAACAGGAAGTCCATCAAAAGATAATCAAGTAAATACATTTTAATGAAAGTAAAATAGTTGTTTGTTGTTAGGTGCCATCGAGTTGGTACCAACCCATAGCGACCTTATGCA
>NW_006408622.1:765590-777865 GCF_000296735.1 Chrysochloris asiatica
TCATAAGTTTTTCAGGGACTAAATATTCAGAAGTAGTTCATCACTCCTTCTTCCTAGTCCGTCTTTGTCTGGAAGTTCATCTGACATCTGTTCACCATGGGTGACCCTGCTGGTATTTAAAACACCAGTGGCATAGCTTTCAAAATCACAGCAACTCACAAGCCACCACAGTATGACAAACTGGCAGAAGAGGGTTTTTTTTTTTTAATGAAAATAAAGTAATATGCACTGTTAAAAGAAATAGGAGTCCCTGGGTTGTACAAATGGTAAATGTACTTGGCTGCTAACTGAAAGGTTGGAAGTTTTAATGCAATGCAGAGGTACTGTGGAAGAAAAACCCAGTGATTTACTGAAAAATCAGCCATTCGAAACCCTACAGAACATAATTCTAATCTAGCACACATGTGGTCACCATGACTCAGAGTTGACTGAATGGCACCTAGTTTGGTTTTGATTAAAAATAATGGTATTCCTTCTGAATCTTCCCATGATCCAACCTGCATTTCATTTCACAAAAGAAGCAACTGTAATTGACAAATTAAAGTTAATACAAGTCTTCAAGACTAGAATATCATAGAGGTTTGTCGTTTTTCCTCAATTTGAGGCCTACTATGAAAAATTCTGTGGCAACTTTTGAAGGGCCACCCTTAGGGAGACAGTGAGGTACCATTAAATGCTCTAATTTGGCAAATATGTTGCAGATTGTAGCAGATTGTGGTTTTACCCCCAGTCAACACTGATGATATCATGAGAGCCACTTTCATTGTTAGAGAGAGGAGAGACAGAACCTTGTTGGTTGATGTCACTTAACTTCATGAAGTTTTCACCTAGAACAAACCTTGAAAAGAATTATTCCTGTTTCAGTTTGCAGCTCGATAGGAACTAATCAGGGAGAGAGAAGTGGAAGACTGAGAAGGAGAGAGTTGAGATAAGGAGGTGGTGGGTCTCCAAACACAAACAAAACATATGTAAATTTCATCCATCTGGGAGAAGCAGAAATCCTATCCACTGAAACTCTTAGTTTAAAAGTAAAGGTTTCTCAGTAGTGATGTCACAAGATTGACCACCTTGATCACAATATAGAGTCTACTTACCATCTTCAACAGCCTCATCCATTACACCAACCTCATCTTCTACACATTCTATGCCTTCAGCAGGTTAAAGAGCAGTCTTTCCCCTGGAGATGCTTCACTTAGCTCTACAATCAACTTATGTGATGAATACCCTTTTTAAACTCAATTTTAGAATGTTATCTTCTAATAGGACTCCTGGTGTGGTACTGTGGGATAAAGCACTGACCATAGATCTGTTTGAACCACAAGGTCAGAGGTTCAAATTCACCAGCCACTAATTGAAGACCCTGTACAGGGTCTCTATGAGTCATAACCAACTCAATCACATTTAACAACAATATCTAATAGGGAGTGTGGTGATTCTGTAAGATAAGCACTGTACTGGAAACCACAAGATCAGCAGTTTGAGCTTACCAGCACTTCATGGAGAAAAAAATTAGATTTTCTGTCCCACAAAGATTTAAAGCCTCGGAAATCCTATACAAGGTCACTATGAGTCAGAACCAACTTGAATGAGCTTAATAAGATCTAAAATTCTAAACATATGTATACTAATTTTGTGTGTGTGTGTGTGTGTGTGTGTGTATCAGTAAGCCTAGTGGCACTTTGAGGTAGGCACAAGGTCAATAATTCAAACCCACCAGTCACACTAGCTTAAAGATACACACTCTCAGAAACTCTATAATAAGGTTGCTATCAGTTGGAATCCACCACTTGTCTGCTAGTTTGTAAAATTGTGGTGGCTTGTGTATTTCTGTGATTCTGGAAGTTATGCCACCAGCATTTTAAGTACAAGCAGGGTTACTCACTGTGGACTGATTTCAGTGATGTTTTAAAACTAAGATAGACTAAGAAGGAAAGATGAACTATTTCAGACTACTTCTAAATGGTTAGACACTGAAAATCTTATAAATAGTAGTGGAACATTTTCTGATTTAACTCTAGAAGACAAACCCCTCATGTTGGAAAGCATTCAAATTATGAATGGAAAAGAGCTGCCTCCTCAAAGTAAAACTGGTCATAATGATGTGACTGGAGCAAAGCTTTTTGGATGTTCATTTGCTGATGGTGCATAACTCAAATGAGGAGGAAAAGCTGCAACTATCCATTAATAATTAGAAAATGGAATGTATAAAGTATGCACCTAGGAAAATTGGAAGTTGTCAAAAATGAAATGGAACACATAAAGTTAAATATCCTTGACATTAGTGAACTGAAATTGACTGGTTTTGGTCAGTTTGAATCAGACAATCACAAGGTTTTCTATGCTGGGAAGGTCAAATTGAAGAGGCATGGGTTCACATTCATCATCAAAAGAACATTTCAAAATCTGTCTTGACATGCAATGCTCTCTGTGATAGGATAACAATCATATGTCTACATGGAAGACCAGTTAATACCACTAATATTCAAATGTAGGCACCAATCACTAAAGTCAGTGAAGATGAAACTGAAGAATCATATCAACTTCTTCAGTAAGAATTTGATAAAATTTGCAATCAAGAAACATTGATAAGGGTTGATGATTGAAAAGTGAAACTGAAAACAAAAAGCAAGCATCAGTAGTTGAAAAATACTGCCTAGGTGACAGACATGAAGCTAAAGAGCACATACTAACGACTTATTACAAAACTTTGTAATATTAACTACTTACTGGAGTCCTGGTGTGGCACT
Source organism: Chrysochloris asiatica (assembly GCF_000296735.1). Taxonomy (NCBI): domain Eukaryota; kingdom Metazoa; phylum Chordata; class Mammalia; order Afrosoricida; family Chrysochloridae; genus Chrysochloris; species Chrysochloris asiatica. The sequence continues at coordinate 768,338 of NW_006408622.1, forward strand.
GCAGAATAATGCATTGGACTGCAAGGTTGGTTTGAATCACAAGGCTAGTAGTTCAAACTTACCAGCTGCTCCTCGGATACCCTATACAGGGTTTCTGTGAGTGGGAACTGACTTGACGGCACTTAACAACAACAACAGTGGTTTATTGGAGTCCTGGTGTGGTACTGTAGGGAAGAGCACTGGACCACAGAGTCAGTTTGAACCACAAGGTTGGCATTTCGAACTGATCAGTCACTCCTTGGAAACCCTATATAGGTTCACCATGAATCAGAACCGACTCGACTGCACTTAACAACAACAACAAAAACAACAACAATGACTTATTAATTAGAAATGCATTGTTTAAACATGATAAAAAGGTATACACCTGGACCTCACCAGACAGAATACATAGGAGTCAAATTGACTGCATCTATGTGGAGAAATAGTGGAGAAGCCAGGATCCTTGTTTTGGCTGATGACATTGAACAGACCACCAATTGCTCACATGCAAGTTCAGGCTGAAGCTGAAGAAAATTAAAACAATTCCATGAGAACACAAATAAAGCCTGGAGTATCTTCCATCTTAATTTAGAGATCATTTCAAGAAAATATTTGATGTGTTAGAAAAATTGCAGGATAGCATCAAGAACATCATACATAAAGAAAGTAAAAGGTCATTAAAAAGACAGAAAAAAAAAAAGGGAAAGATCAAAATCCATACCAGAAGAGACTTTGAAACTTGCTCTTCAGCATAAAGAAGCTAAAGTGGATGGAATAATTCAGGAAATAAAACAAGTGAACAGAAAATTCCCAAAGGCAAATAAAGAAGACAAAGGCAGGTATTATAATGAAGTGGGCAAAGACCTGGAGTCAGAAAACCAAAAGAGAAGAAGATACTTAGCAGTTTTCAGTTGAAAGAACTGAAGAAAAACATCAAGCCTTGTCTTGCAATATTGAAAGACTGACTCATGGGCAAAATATGGAAAGAAATAGAAAACATCAAATGAAGATGAAAGCAATACACAGAGTCACTGTACCAAAACTAATTAGTCAATTCTCAGCCATTTTAAGACGCAGCATCTGATCAAAAAACCGATGGTGTTAAAGAAGTCCAAGTTATAGTAAAGGCATTGGGGAAAAATAAGATCACAGGAATTGACAAAATACAAAGGGAAACGTTTCAGCAAACTGATGCAGTTCTAGAAGTGCTCACTTTTCTGTGCCAAGAAATTGGGAAGACAGCTACCTTGTCAAATTTTTGGAGGAAATTCATATTTGTACCCATTTCAAGAAAGATTACCCAGTAGAATGCAGAAACCTTAGAGTAATATCATTAATATCACATTAAGTAAAATTTTACTGAAGAAAATTTAAAAACAGTACATATGCAAGGACCTGCCAAAAACTCAATCTGGGTTAAGAAGAGGATAAGAAATGAAAGATATCATTGCTAATTTCAGATGGATCTTGGCTGAAAGAACAAAATACCACAAAGATGTTTACTTGCGCTTTATTGATTATGACAAACTATTGATAACATTGCAAAGAATGGTCATTCCAGAACACTTAATTATGCTCTTGAGGAACCTGTACAGACTAAGATGCAGTCATTAGAACAGAAGAAAGGGATGGTGAGTGGTTTAAAATCAGGAAAGGAATGCACCAGGGTTGTATTATTTCACCACAGCAATTTAATCTGTAATCTGAGAGGCTGGGTTATATGAAGAAGAATGAGACGTACGGATTGAAGGAAGACTCATTAACTAACTGCGATATGCAGAAAATGCAACTTTACTTTTTGGAAGCTAAGAGAACTAAAACTAATTGCTGGTGAAGGAAGATCAAAGACTCCAGCCTTCAGTATTAATTGCAATGTAAAAAAATAAAGGCCTCACAAGTAGACCAACAAATTAATATTATGACAAATGGAGAAAAGATTAAAGTTGTCAAAGACTCCATTTTGCTTGAATTCACAATCAACACTCATGAAAGTTGTTGTTGTTGTTGTTGTTAAGTACCGTGGAGTCGGTTCCAACTCATAGTGACCCTGTATAGGGTTTCCAAGGCTGTAAATCTTCACGGGAGCAGAAAGCCTCATCTTTTTCCCGCGGAACAGCTACCAGATCTTAGTGGTTACGAATTGGGCTGCTAACCTCAAGGTCGGCAGTTCGAAACTACCAGCTGGAACAGACTCCACGGCACACAGCCACCACCATGCTATCAGAGCAGAAACCAAATGACATATTCCGTATGTCTCAATGGCAGAAGGTTTGGTTTGGGGTATGTATGTGTGCAAAAAAATATGATTAACTTGCTCATAAAATTCATTCATTCAGAGAATGGACATCAAGTCACTCAAGTGGAAGGTGGTAAATGACAATATTTCCTGGCATTTGTGAAGTACACGATACTTTTCAATGTACACTCTCTCCTTCCTAATCTCACTTGAGCTGTTCTGATAACATAGGAAGTAGAAACATAGTGAATTTTTGTCGCTGGTTTTTCATTCTCGAATGACCTGGCCCTGTCTTCATATCTGTGATTCTCTGCAGCTTTCACAGGAAGTTGCCTATCTGACACTGGGTTCAGCACACTTGTAAGGAACTCTGGTAGCGTAGTGGTTATGAATTGGGCTGTGAACTACAAGGTCAGCAGTTCAAAACTACTGCAGGGTGGGAGGGGGGGAAAGATGAGGCTTTCTGCTCTCGTAAAGATTTACAGCCTCGGAAACCCTGTACAGGGTCACTATGAGTACGACACTATGAGTACGAACCGAGTCCACTGCACATGACCACCACCACCACACCTGTGGGAGAAGTCTCATATGAAGATTATTTTTCCTGAGGAAGGACTCCATCCAGTTAGACTTATTCTTGGCTGAAGATGTATAGTTTTGTGAATAAAAATAGTTTTAATTATAAAATGAACTATAATGCAATTGGATTTATATCTAACCTGCTGTCTTAATTATGCCAAAAGAATGTGAAGCCAACTTCTCCCCTAGCTTTAGAAAGAAATAAGCTTTTTTTTTTTTTTTTCTTTGCCGAATGTATCAGAAATACAGACAACACCTCCACCCTCAGTACTGTAAAACTTCCCCACAGGGTAGCCATGTTGCCTAGCTGTAAATTCTCAAATATATATGGGATTTATTTTTGTTGTTGCCTTAAGGCAGAGTTTGCATATATAAAATTCATTTAGTAAGCTAACTAAAAATACAGATTCACAAACTTCATGTCCCCACAGTTCTGATTTAGGCAGTCTCAGTGTGACACAGGAATCGGAGTTTTAATAAGCTTTCCAAGTGATGCTGGGGACCATAAGCTGAGAAAAACAAATTTAGGCATGTTGCTTAAAATTATCAGTTGATCTTTTCTCTAAGAAAGAGAGGAAGGGAAGGGTGGTATCTGCTGGCTCCTGAGTTTTCAAACCTTGTACTTGGCACATGAGAACTGCTGGGATCATCAGAAATCTGTGAAAATCCCATGGAGTTCTAACTAGACTTATTTAAAAGTGTAGAGTCCATTGTAAAATTTCTTCTAAGGCCAGTTCTTTTACCTTCAACCTCCAACTTGTTTCCTAATTTTCACCTTCTGTGTACGTTTTTCCCAAATATATTCAAGGGCTGCCCCGTACACAAATACCTACCATTTATAGATAGAACTTTTGCTGTGTTGATTGTAATTCTAACATGGATCCAGGATAGGAGATGGATTTAAAATATATAGAAGTCAAGCCTGCTAAGTTGTTCTGAACCATCCAGCTGCCAGCCTAAAGCAGTGCATTGGCCATTGAGTCTGATTTAGAGAAAATTATTTTTTTTGCCTTGTGCTTTTCTGTGACCTACAAAGGCATCCTAGAGAATCTCCCTCCTCCCCACAAAAATGCCTCAGACACTTGCTTTTCTTTTCTTAGTGTAGTTAAGTCTTAGGGAACCAAGCACAATGAAATCCTATATAAACTAATTGAATAGGTCCCTAGTGATGGTGCAAGATGCTCTGCCATGAGTAAAGGGTATCAGATTTAGTGCCCTGACTTTTTGGAAGTATGGTAAAATGAAAAAACTACCAAATCTGTACTCAGACAGACTTGAAGGCAAGTCCTGATGTTTCTGACATCTTGTTTTCTCATTTATAGGGTGGGCATAAAACCACCCATCTTTTGGTTGGTTGTGAGAATTAAGGGAAATGTAGTGTGAAGCCTCTGGCATATAGGAAGTCTTTCCAAGGATGAATTTCTGGGGTTCCTGGCAAAACATCTCCTGAGCATGACTAGAACTGCTATTTCCTGGAGTTAATGAGAGACACCAAGATGGAAAAATAACAAAGTCCTATATTGTAAACCTACTTGGAAGTCTTAGTTAGCATCATCCGGGGGTGGGGGGAGGGAGGGAGTTCAGTAATTAATTATAAGCTCCACCTTTGCTTAGTTGTGTTTCCCTGGAGAAGTTTTTCTAAAGACACTAGAACACCTTACCAAAATCCATTCCCCACCCTCACTGTGTGTCTTCCAAGCAGGGCTCATGTTATGAACATGCAACCATCCAAAAAACCCTGAACTTGGTTTAATACTTCACTATTGCCTTCTTGAAATTCTCTATATTTTTATCTTCCAGCTGGTGTTTTATAAGGGAAGTTCATTGAATACTAGTGGAACATGACAATGAGCACAAGAGAATCACCAGGGGACAGCATGCACATGTGTGGATGGGTTCCTGCCTGTAGGCATCATAGACAATTAATAAGGCAAGCAGTTGACTTGACTGTCCGTTGACCATATCTGGGCCAGTTCTGGGTGTCATGGCACCTCCAGGGCTTGCTAAGAGCCAAGATGTGTTCCTAGAGTGGTGGTGGCAATGGTAATTAGAAGAGCAGAAGCAACAGCCAGGGTATGAGGGCTACTGCTTTTGAAGAAAGTAGGGTTTCTGCATTGAGACAATGGTGGGATGAGAGTAGAAGGCCAGCTTGTCTGTCCCTGTCTATTAATCATTCTGGCAACATCTGCACAAATATCTACTCTTCAGTTTGAGCTGAACTGCTTGTTCTTATGGCAGTACATTTTAGAGTAAATGATTACAAAATAGAAGAGTACACATGGTCCTGCCATGAAACAATTCAAGTTCTTCAAAGAGTTTAGCATCTCTGCTTTGAAAATTGCTGTAGCGCTGCAAAGAAAATATACACAGGTTTAGAAATGGAAATTAAATTTAAAGATCATCACATTTAACATAAAAGAACACTATTTTCATATGAAGTTATGGATAAACCAATTAACAAGGAAGACAATTTTAAGTTATATTTTTATTGTACTTGAAGACAAAGCTAGAATGCAAAAACAGACTTTTATTTATGGACAAATCATAAAGGCACTTTCAGTTTCTTGTATGATTTCCACAAGTTAAACGAAATGTCAGAGGAAACATTAAAATGCCATTGCATACGTTTCCATTTAAAATTAAATTCAGCTTTACATGAAACTGATTTGTAAGAAGAGTTAGAACTTTAAAAAAAATGTGTTCCATGAGAATCACTAGATTTAGATGTACTCAATTTATGAGGAAACAATTTTCAGAAACATAGGCCAATGTTGTCACAGTTGATAAAATACTCTTAGGAATTCTAGTATGACTTGAATTAGTAGAAAAATCCTCTCAAGATTTAAAATCATCACAATCCAGCATTTGCTATCCTGCAATTATCAAGATTAACTGACATTCCTTACAATTCTATCAACTGAAAATGGAATTACTAAAAGTAAAATAGTGATGTCATTTTGAGGGCTAAGGTGTGCTTGACCCAAGTCATGGTAATGAGGGGGTTTCAAACAGTTTGTGGAAGAATTTCATTATCTTTTTTTTTAAATGTTTTATTATGAATTATGTGATAGTTTACAGAGGAGAACATTAGCTTTACATTCATCCTATCATATAGCCTTTCTTTGCCATGGTTACAATCCCCTCCACGCATCATCAACCAACCAAAGGATATAGCCTGTAAGCTTGTTCCCTGGTGGTCAACACACAGCCCCTCTCCCTCTCTGGGTCTAGAGTCCACAGCCACTCCATCTCTCCATGGCATCATATCTGCCTTCATCTCTGGCATCACTGTTTCTCTGGGTAGGGTCCCATACTCCACTCTTCTCCCTTGATGGTCCCAAGGACCTCCAATCTTGGACTGCAAAGTCAATCACGCCCCTCCTTTTGGTAAAAAAAAAAAAAGAAGAAGAAAAAAGTCTGCCTTTACATTTCAAACCCTCACAGGCAGTTCTGATACCAATTATTCACTATTGTACCACATAAGTGCTATCCTCATCTCATCAGCCCCACCCAGACAGATTTGATAGTACTCCATGGAGATTCTACCTTCCTCCACACCCTCTGGATCTAGGCTCCCTCTTGGAAGCTTGTAAACCAGTCACTTCTTGCCTTTGTAGCCCCCACCCCTCCCCATTTGGGTAGCTAATATCCAAATGCCCATCCTTGTCTACCCTCTGTATTAAGGGGATGGGAATGAACTTCGCTATAAAGATTTGTTCCCTCTTTTGATCTACTGAATCCATAGGTATAGGTCAAGTTCCTAAAAATGTATCAGATTACTCTTTGTTTCCTATTCTTTCTTCATCTAGTTGAGTTCTGATCATCCAACCATTGAAGCCAGGTCAAGTGGGTATTATCTGCAAGTGTGGATGTTCTTGTGCATATGCCCTCTCTCTTTTTTTTCCTCTTCATATGTTTTTTGGCTGCCTGGAACCCCTCCTTGGTGAAGTGTCTGTTCATGTCCTGTGCCCATGTTTAAATGAGTTATTTGTCTTTTGCTTATAGTGATTTTGTAGTTTCCTATATATTTTAGAAATTAGTCCCTTATCTGATGTGTCATTGCAAAAAAAAAAAAAAATTATCATTCTGTGGGTACCCTTTTTACTCTTTTGGTAAAGTCTCTTGATGCACATAAGTTTTTAATTTTAGTGTGTCTACTTTTGTTTGTGTACTTTTCAAAATGTTTGATAGTCTGTGTATTCCCTGTATTAGAGCGCTCACATTTGTCCCTATTTTTTCATTGATGACATTCATAATTTTGGGATTCATATTTAGGTCTGTAATCCATGCTAAATTGGTTTTTATATAGGACGTGAGGTAAAGGTCTTGTTTCAATCTTTTGTATATCACTTTTCTGTTCTGCCAGCACCATCTATTAAAGAGACTATCCCCTCCCCATGTAACATACGTAGGCACTTTGTCAATAATTAGTTGGCTTTATGAGGATGGGTTAATTTCTGGATTCTCGATTTTGTTCCAGTGATCTATGTACCTTTCATTGTACCAGTACCAGGCTGTTTTGACCACTGTAGCCATATAATAAATTTTGAAATCAGGGAGTGAGAGTCCTCCAGCCTTGTTCTTCTTCATAAGCAGTGCTTTGCTTATCCTGGGTCTCTTTCCTTTCCATATAAATTTTGTAATTGCCTTTTCAATCTCTTTGAAGAATGTTGTTGGAATCTGGATTAGGATTGTATTATATGTGTAAATTGCTTTGGGCAGTACTGACATTTTCACAATGTTGAATCTTCCTATCCAGGAACATGGTATGTTCTTCCACTTCTGTAAGGCTCTTGGTTTTTTGTAGTAATGTTTTGTGACTTTCTTTGTATATGTCCTTTGTTTCTCTAGTTACATTTATTCCTAAATTTTTATCCTTTGGGTGGCTATTGTACATGGCATTGCTTGCCTGATGTCCTTTTCAGCACTGTCGTTGTTACTGTAGAGCCGTAACCAACTCCAAGGCATTCAACAAGTGAGAAGGCCATGTCCCACTAAATGCTGAGAGGATCTGTGTGCATGTGCGGTGGAAGAATCCTCCAGTGGTGGGTGTGGGAGGCGTCCATTTGCTCAGGCAGCCCCTCTAGTCACCAGAATGGAGGTTCACTGACAGCTAGAGGCCAAAATACAAAAAAAAAAAAAAAAAAAAAAAAAAAAAAAAAAAAAAAAAAAAAAAAAAAAAAAAAATCAGAACAAAGAATGCTGTCACCTTTGCTCCAAGGTTCCCATTGTCATTAATTTCTGGCAGTTTTGCTTGCTCCCCCACTTGGTCTTGCTGTTTGGTCTTGCCCAATTCATTGGCTCCAGGCCACTGAGCCTGGCAGATTCAAAAGTGCAGCTTTCTTACTTCCACTACAAGTTCCACTAGCTATAAGCCTTCAAACTTTTAAAATATTCTTACCTATGTGGTTCAGAGTTTTGGAGCTCTCCCCTGAACCCACTTCATCTGGTATTCTGTGTTATTGCTGACAGAGATCTTCACTGCACCTCTACCCTATCTGCCACCAGGCCCCACCTCTCTCATTATCTTTTCATTCCATATTTTCTTCAAACTTAGTAAAACCCCTAATATTTTAGATTGTCTCATATTCATGTACTAGTTGGACAATGAAATAGAAAGTTTAAAGAATTGATGCCTTTAAATTTTGAGGTTATAAAAGAATATTGAATGTACTATGAACTTCCAGAAGAACTAAAAAATCTGTTTTGGAAATGGACATGCTATCAGGAGAGACTAGCCCCTGGAAAAAGACATTATGCTTGGTAAAGTACAGCATGAGTGAAAAAGAGGAAGACTGTCAATGAGATGGACTGACACAGTGGCTATAACAAGGCTCAAATATAGCAATGATTGTGAGGATAGTGCAGAACTGGGTAGTATTTTGTTCTGTTGTACATATGGTAACTAAAATCCATGGTTCTTAACCAGAGCAAAAGTGTGATGACTTAATCTATAAAGTGAGCCAGAAAAGTACTATGATCAACCAAAATATTACATGAATAAATTATCAGCTTGTATTGTATAAAATTAAGACACCAAAATGTCATTCTTATGATTTGTAAGTTTATGTTTTTACTTGTGTATTATTATTACTCCATTATGTTTTATACATAATGTAACATTCAAGAAAAAAATGTAAGAAATTTTAACAGCAAGCAATGGACTGAAACAGTAATAATTGTGAGGATGGTGCAGGACTACATAGTTCAAATAGTGTTGCTTTGATTCAAAACCAACTCAATACACCTAACACAGTTTGCTACATTTTATACAAGGGGCCCTGCATTTTCCATTGGCATTGCCCCTACCAATGTTGTAGCTGGCCTTACCTGCAAACTGATAAATTCAAAATTCAACCCCTCTGCCCCCTCATACAATACGAGCCTAATATTTTGTATGGTTGTTGCTAGGTGCCATAGTGTTGGTTTCAACTCATAATAACCCTAGGCACCACAGAAAGAAACAATGACCTATTCTGTACCATCTTCGAAATTGTTGTGACAATTGAGCCTATTTCTGCTACCACTGTGTAAGTCTATCTATTTGGGATCTTCCTCTCTTTGCTGACCCTCCATTTTACCAAGCATGATGTCCTTCTCCAGGGACATGTGCAAAGCATGAGAGAAGAAATCTGACCATCCTGGCTTCCATGGAACATTCTGACTTCACTTCTTTCAACTTGGATTTGTTTGTTCTTTTGTCAACACCATAACCATATTTTTATATGGTA
>NW_006408622.1:778000-781062 GCF_000296735.1 Chrysochloris asiatica
AATTATATATTATATATATATTTAACAAAACCTTTGTCAATTCAACACTTCTTACATGTGTAATTCAGAGACATTGATTTTGAAATCATTAAAACTATCCCTTTCCAAAATATTCTATTCTTAACAGAAACTCAGTGCCCACTAAGAAGTGACCCCTCTTCTCCTACTCCCTGTAACCACTAAACAGTTTCTATCTCTATGCATTTATTTACTTCAAATATCATATAATATTTACCCTTTGTTGACATATATAATTCAGCACAATATTTTCAAAATGTTTCCATGTTGTGACATGTATATTCCATTATATGCATTTTGTTTATCTATTCATCTGTTGATAAGCATTTAGATAATGTATACCTTTTCACTCTCTTGAATATTACTGCAACAAAACTTTGGTGTAAATTATTCTTTTGAGTTCAAACCTATAGTTGTAATCACTGGGTTAAGAATTTGAGAAATTACCAAACTGCTTTCCACAATGGCTGTACCATTTTGCATCCCTAAGAGTACGGGTGCGGTGCTGTAGGATACACATTGGACTGCTAATCTAAGGATTGCTGGTTCATACCCACTCCTTGGAAATCCTTTACACGGTTGCTATGAGTTGGAACCCATGTGACAGCACTTAAGAACAACAGCAACCAGCAATAAAGGAGACTTGGAATTGTTCTCTATCCTGACAAAATCCTTTTATTTCTGATTTTTTAAAAAAGATTATAGATATTCTAGTGGGGTGAGGTGGTATCTTTTTGTGGTTTTGATGTGCTTCTTAATAATTCTTGCATATTGCAAATGTGTTGCACTTTGCAGAAGAAAAGGCAACTGATTTGCTTTCATAAATATTACTGCCAAAAAATTCCTATGAAGCTCAGTTCTATTCTATTACACATGGAGTCACCACAAGTCAGAATCAGAAATGATGGAGGGAAAATGTCTAATGATGTTGAGCCTGTTGGCTATTTGTATACCTTCTTTCATTAAATGTTTATTCAAGTACTTTGTTCATGTTTTGAGGGTATTTTTTGTGGTATGTGTGTCTCTTTGTTAAGTTAAAAGAGTACTTTATATATTCTAGATATTAAATCCTTATCAGGATTTATGGTTTCACAAAATTTTCTCCCAATCTTTTCAGTTTGTTGATAAAGTCTTTGATAAATGAAAGTATTTCATTGTTGTCATGCTTTTAATGCCATATCTAAGGATCCATTTTTAAAAACTAGGTCCTGAAACAATACTTCTATGTTTTATTTTTAAAGATACTCTTCTTTCTCCAGTGAATGGAGTTTTGACAAGTCACTTGCACAAGAAGATCCTGGATAGAGTGGGATAGAATGTGGAACAAAAATAAAACATAAAATAAAATAAAAAATCAGTTTTGCTGATCAGAAAGAAATTGAAGGAATTTGAGACTATGACCCTTGGTCATCCTTCAGGATTGAAGGTGAACTCACCCCAATCTTCAGTCAAGCACTAGGTGGGTATATATGGAGGCAACAACACAAGTGAGGTACACACATCATAGAATGGTCAACCATTTAAGATTGAAAGGGCAGCATTTACCTAAGGAAACAATTCAGAAGACTTGGGAAAGAAGTGGAATGGAATCAAGAGTCATAGGGAGGAAGTGGGATAAGTAATGATATATTTAGATGATTGCAATGATTGAAATAAAATGAAGTATTTGATTAGTTGAAAGTAAAACTTATGATCTGCTCTGTAAAGCATCACTCAATGCACAATAAGTTTTAAAAAGTCAATTGACTATAGATGAATAAATTTATTTCTGGACTCTAATTCTGTTCTATTGGTCTATATGTCTAACATTATACAGAATCCAGACAATTCTTATTAAAAGCTAGAGCTTGCTAGTATGTTTGAAAACCAAGAATTGTAAGTTCTCCTATTTTATTCATATTTTTCAAGACTGCTTTGGCTATTTTAGGTCCATTGTAATTCTACATATATTTGAATAATATTTTTTCCATTTATACAAAGAAGACTATTGGAATTTCACAAGGACTTAAATGGACAATTTTGACTGCAATAATCAACAGAAAATCTAGGTCCTATGAAGTAGATAACTTGTCTTTCAGTTTGTCAAACTTCTGATGGCTTGTGTGTGGCTAAAATGCTGGAAACGGCACTACCAGTGTTTCAAATACAGCAGTATACCCAATGGTGAACAAGTTTCAGCAGAGCTTAAAGTAAAACAAACTAACAAAAAACTAGGAAGGAGGAATAGGCAGTCCAATTCTGCAGAATTTGCCCCTGAAAATCTTATTAACAGCAGCACAATCTTGTCTGGTACAGTGCTGGAAGATGACCCATTCAGTTTGGAAAACACTGAAATTAGGACAGGAGAAGAGCTGCCTCCTCAAAGTAGAGTTCACTTTAATAACATAGAAAAGAGCAAAGCTGTCAGGGTCTTCATTCAGGTTGGAACATGACTCAAATAATAAGAAATAGCTGTAAGTATTCATTGTTAGTCACAAATGTTGAATGTATGAAGTATGTTGTTATTCTTGTTAAAAGCCATTGAGTCGTTTCCAACTCACAGCAACTCTTCATAGGGTTTCGGAAGTGTGTCTGGTGACTTTGAACTGCTGACCTTGCAGTTCAAACCGATCTTATTGTTGAGTGCTTATCCTACAGCATCAGACCAATACTCAGTATGAAGTATGAATCTGGGAATATTTCAAGTAATCAAAAATTAAGTGGAATGCAAAGTTTGATATTGTAAGCATTAATAAACTGCAATGGACTGGTATTGCCCATTTTGAATCAGACAAACATAGTTTCATATGTTAGAAATGACAAATTGAATAGGAATGATGTCACATTCATTGTCAAAAAGAATTTTTCCATATGATCTTATACGTAAAAAACCCCAAAGACTCAGTAAAAAAGCTACTAGACCTCATTGGAAGATTCAGCAAAGTGGTAGAGTCTAAGATCAACATACAAAAAGTTGAATTCCTCTATACCAAAAATGACAGTGTTGAAAAGGATATTAGGAAAGCTATACCATTTACAATAGCCACCCAAAGGATGAAATATCT
>NW_006408622.1:807015-816723 GCF_000296735.1 Chrysochloris asiatica
TTGTAGGGTATACCCTTTGGCGGGTTGATGATGCATGGAGGGGATTGGAACCATGGCAATGAAACGATATACGATAGAATGAATGTAAAACTAAACTTCTCTCATGTAAACTATCATATAATTCACAATAAAACATTTTTAAAAATGAATTAGTTAATGCTCAAGCATTTCAAGATGTAACATAGGATCAAGAACTCACTCTATTGGAGGAAGTTCAAGCTTCACTGAAGCCATTGGTGGAAAAAAAGTCTCTTGGAATTGATGGAATATAAATTGAAATGTTGCAGCAAACTGATACATCCCTGGAAGAGCTCATTTGTCTATGCCAAGAAACTTGTAAGAGAGCTACCTGGCAAACTGATTGGAAGGGATCTATATCTGTGTTCATTCCAAAGAAAGGTGACCCAACAGAATACAGAAATCATTTACCAATATCATTAATATCACATACAAGTAAAATGTTTCTGAAGATAATTTTTAAATGGTTGCAGTAATACATTAGCAGGGAGCTGCCAGAATTCAAGCCAGATTCAGAAATGTCCAGGACACAGGGGTTATCATTGCTGATATCAGAGAAAGATGTTTATTGTGATTTATTGACTATGCAAATGATTTGACTGTGTGGATTACAACAAACTATGGATAACATTTTGAAGAATGGGAATTTTAGAGCACTTAAGTTTTCTCATGAAGAACCTGTACATATTACAAGAGGCAGTTGTTTGAACAGAATAATGGGATACTAAATACTAGCTTAAAATTAAGAAAGGTGTGTGTCAGGGTTGTATGCTTTCACCATAATTATTCAATCTCTATGCTAAGCAAATAATCAGAGAAACTGGATTATTTGAAAAACAAGTATCAGGATTGGAAGAAGACTCATTAGCTACCTGTGATATTCATAATATACAACTTTACTTGCTGGAAATGAAGAGGACTTGAAATATGTATCGATGAAAATCAATGATTACAGTCTTCAGTATGGGTTGCACCTCAATGTAACCAAAACAAAAAACCCTCACTGAACCCATAAATAGCATCATGATAAATGGAGCAAAGATAGAAGTTACCAAAGATTTATTTTGCTAGGACATATAATCAACCCTTATTGAAGCAACAGTGAAAAAAATCAAAGAATGACTTCCAGCAAGATGGCAGATTAGACAGATGCACTACATGGGCCCTCTACAACAAAGATATGAGAAACCACATGAAACAGACACAGATGAAAGTCTGGAAACCATGAAATTTGGAGAAAAGATTAGAGAAGTGGATTGAGTGCTTTCTGGGAGGAGAAGCTGAGAGAGGGAGACAGACTGGTGAATGGCTGGTCAGACTCAACACAACCAGCTTGTGAGCAGCTTTGACAACAGAAGGTGACCTAGTAGAGCAGATTCACACATGTGACAGGAAATGTGTGATTCTTTATTTTTACATGTGTTCCCCTGGTGACTATAGGTGTGGTCAGCTCCCACCCTTACCCACCCTCAGGGCAGACCCTGCTCTCAAGGAACTACATGGTTTGGGAGCCATGCCAGTGTGAGTTGGGGGCCGGTTGTGCACTTGGATGCTGCACTTTGGTGCCCCAATTTGGTGCCTGTATTCAGGAGGGCTGAGCTCCAGGCCTAATAGAAACCACAAAGCCATCAGATCAGTATTGAACCAGTCATCCTTTCTCCAGCTGCCCTGTGGTACTAACAGACACTGAAATAAGCTCCATCAAGGGCATCCATGAGCTACTTCCAGATTGAGTGCCTGAATATAGACAACACGGAGGCCAATAGAAACTCCAGTTAGGGCCAGGAACTCTGCTGTCACATCCTTCCCAAGTCCACCTTATGAGCTCCTTGACTTGCTGGCATCCTCAAGTGTTTTCTCCTCTCTGGATCCAACAGCTAATTTTTTTTCTTTTGTTTCCAACAGCTAAACTTCTTTCTCTCTTTCGTTTTCATGTTTCATTATGTGTTTATTCTTTCTTTTCCTTTTTTTCCCCATTTCATTCCCTTGACTTTTATCCTGTTTTTTTACTTCTTTTCTTCTATTTCTCACTTACCCTCTTCTTTTTTTCCCCTTTTGATCTTTCCTTGCTAGTCTCTACTCTCTATTTTTTGTCTTCTCTCTCTCTAGTTTTATTTCTTCTCTTATTTTTCTACAGCTCCTTTCCCTGTCCCTCTTTTGTCTTTATATTTATTATATTCTTTTTCTAGTTGCTGCTTGCTTTATTTCTTCTTTTCTTTTTATTATTTTCACTTTTCTTTGTTTGTTTATTCTCTTGTGTGTTCTTGTTGGGGGGTCAGGGGAGGTTCCCTTTCCAATCCAATAGGAGACATAAACTATACCCTCTGCAGTTCCATCTACTGTGTAAGAACCAGTACCAACTCCTATACCACCTAATCATCAATCATAGACAGCAACCAACATCAGTCATCCCACTGTAAACTGAAATGCACAAATGGTGAATGAGAACAGTGCACATCCTTCCATTCTTGAACTACACCAACATAAAATCATCAACTAAGTACAAATATGACAACCCCTCCAAACTGTGGAGACAAAACAAAATTTTATCACACATGAAGAAGAAAGAGGAAATGGTTCAAATACATGCCAAGATGCAGAGCCAAATAAAAATGTTTCCGAGGAAGAAAAAGTAAGATAGCTAGATGAAAAATAATTCAAAAGAATGTTATTTAGGTACCTTCAAAAGTTTATCAGAAAGCTTGAGGAAAACAAGAAGAACAAAGAAAACTTTAGAAGAATTCACAAAAACACTATAAGAACAAACAGACAAAATAAATGCAAATTTTGAAACAATACAAAACGTAATTAGATCTATACTATTAATACTAAGATATCAGAAATGGACAACACATCAAAAAGACAAAGAAGCATATTTGAAGCAATGGAAGCCAAAACTAGTGAGCTTGAAGATAAATTTCTCAATATAAGTATGCTAGAAGAACAATCAGAAAAATAAGAATGAATGAATCTGAAGAAAATGTAAGAGTTATATATGGAACACCATGAAGTGGAGCAACAATCAGGAATCACCTGATTCCTGATGTTCAATGATGTCACGACATTCCATGACATCACAATGTCCCATGACACCACACAATTCCAGTAAAACAAGATGACATGATGTTCCATGGCATCACGATGTTAAATGACATCATGATGTTCCATGATGCCATAGTGATCCATGATACCATGTCATTCCAGGAAAACATGATGATATGGCACTTTTAATATCCTCCAATGCATCTAACTCAAATTAATTTACATGCATATACATAGGTTGTTGTTTTTAAGTACCATGGAGTCAGTTATTCTCTGGTGTCATGATGTTCAAAGACATCATGACGTTCAATGATTTCTTGATGTTCAATGACATCATGACATTCATTGACATCATTGTGTCACGAGACATTGTGATATTCCATGACGTAGTAAGATTCCATGATGAGTTGAGGTTCCGTGACATCATGACTTTACCTGAATTAGTGATTTTCCCTGAGGTGATGAACTTTCCTCACATAATGGCCTCATATGATAAAATGACCTTTCTGATATCATCAGGTTCCATGATGTCATGACGTTAAACGCCATCATAGCGTTCAATGATGTCATGTCATTTAATGATGTCATGTCGTTCGACTATGTCACAATGTCCCACGACACCATAAACTTCCAGGAAAACATAACATGATGCCCCATAGCATCATGATGTGCCATGACGCGACGATGTTCCATGGCATCATGACGTTCCTTGACATCATGACGTTCCAAGACGTCATAATGTTCTGTGATATCATAATGTTCCATGACGCCATGTTAATGCAGGAAAACATGATGATATTGCACTTTTAATACCTTCCAATGCATCTAACTCAAATGCATTTACATGCACATACATAGGTTGTTGTATTTAAATACCATGGAGTCAATTATTCTCTGGTGTCAGGATGTTCAAAGACATCAAGACGTTCCATGACTTCCTGACGTTTGATGATGTCATGCTGTTCAATGACGTCACAATGTCCCACGACAACATAAAGTTCCAGGAAAACATAACGACATGTTGTTCCATAGCATCATGATGTGTAATGACGTCACCACATTCCCTGACATCAAGATGTTCCAAGACATCATAACATTCCATGATGTCATAATTTTCCATGATGCCATGTCATTCCAGGAAAACAGGACGATATGGCACTTTTTATAACCTCCAATTCATCTACCTCAAATTCATTTACATGCATATACATAGGTTGTTGTTTTTAAATACCATGGAGTTAGTTATTCACTGGTGTCATGATGTCTTGGGACATCATGACATTCAATAATTCCTGAAGTTCAATTATGTCATGATGTTCAATAAATTCCTTGCATTCAATGACTTCCTGGCATTTAATGATGTCAAGGCATTCAATGACATCTGGTGATCGATGATGTAATGACATTCTATGACGTCACAATGCCCCATGACAAAAAATTTCAAGAAAACATGATGACATGATGTTCCATGACATCACAACATTAAATGACATTATGACATCCCATGGTGTCATAACGTTCCATGATGTCATAATGTTCTGTGATGTCGTGTCATTTCAGGAAAGCATGACAACTTGATGTTTCTTAGCATGATGGCATTCCCTGACATTATGACATACCATGATGTCATAACATTCTATGACATCACAATGTCCCATGACACCATAAAATTCCAGTAAACCATGACTACATGATGTTCTATAGACTCAAGATGTTACATGACATCATGCCATTCCATGACATCACAATGTTCCATGATGACATGACATTAAATGACATCATGACATTCCATGTCATAATGTTCCATGAAGTCATAATGTTCTATGGTGCCATGTCATTCCAGGAATAAATGACAATATGGCACTTTTAATATCCTCCAATGCATCTAACTCAAATGCGTTTACATGCACATACATAGGTTGTAGTTTTTAAGTACCATGGAGTCAGTTATTATCTGGTGTCATGATGTTCAAAGACCTCATGACGTTCAGTGATTTCTTGACTTTTTATGACATCATGATGTTCAATGACTCCCTGACCTTCAATGACCCCATGATGTCCAATGATGTCATGATGCTCAATGATGTCACAATGTCCCATGACACCATAAAGTTCCAGAAAAACATAGTGACCTGATGTTCCATAGTGTCATGATGTTCCATGACGTCATGACATTCCATAGCATCTTGGTGTTCCATGACAGCATAATGTACCATGACACCTTTTCATTCTAGGAAGACTTGACAACATGACACTTTTAATATCCTCCAATGTATCTAAATCAAATACATTTACATGCATATACATAGCTTGTTATTTTAAAGTATCATGGAGTCAGTTATTCTCTGGTGTCATGACATTCAGACATCATGACATTCAATGATTTCTTGATGTTTAGTGATGTCATGATGTTCAATGATGTCATCACATTACAGGACCTGATATGTCTTGATGTAGTAAGGTTCCATGATGCCTTGAGGTCCCATGATGCCTAGAGGCTCCATGCTGTCATAATGTTCCATGACATCAGAACATCCCATGATATCATAATGTTCCATGATACCTGGTTATTCCAGGAAAACATGATGACATGGCACTTTTAATATACTCCAATGTATCTAACTCAAATGCATTTGCATGCATATATATATATACATAAATGGTAGTTTTTAAGTATCATGGAGTCAGTTATTCACTGGTGTCATGACATTCAAAGACATCATGATGATCAATGATCTTGATGTTCAATGATGTCATGCCATCTGATGACATCACCATATTCCATGACACCATAAACTTCCAGGAAAACATAATGACATGATGTTCCATAGCACCATAATGTGCAATGATATCATGACGTTCCATGGCATCCTGACGTTCCCTGATATCATGACATTACAAGATATCATAACGTTCCATGATATCATAATGTTCCATGATGCCAGGTCATTCCAGGAATTCATGACAATATGTCACTTTTAATATCCACCAATACATCTAACTCAAATGCATTTACATGCACATACATAAGTTGTTTTTAAGTACTATGGAGTCAGTTATTCTCTGGTGTCATGACGTTCAAAGAGGTCATGATATTCAATGATTTCTTGACATTCAATGACATCATGAGGTTCAATGACGTCTTCACATTCAATAACATCATGACATTCAATAAATTCTTGGCTTTCAATGACTTCCTGGCATTCAATGACATCCTGGCGATCAATGACATCATGATGTTCTGTGAGGTCACAATGTCCTATGACACAAAAAAGTTTCAGGAAAACATGATGGCATAATATTCCATAGCATCATGATGTTCCATGACAACATGACGTTCCATGGCGCTATGACATTAAATGACATCACGACATTCCATGATGCCATAATGTTCCATGACATAATTTCATTCTAGGAAAACATGACAACATGATGTTCCATAGCATCATGATGTTCCCTGACATTATGACATTCCATGATGTCATAATGTTCCATGATGACATGTAATTCTAGGAAAATATGACAACATGATGTTCTATAGCATCATGATGGTCCTTGATGTTACAATGTTCCATGATGTCATAACATTCCATGATGTCACAATGTTCCATGACACCATTAAATTCCAGTAAACCATGACAACAACATGATGTTCCATGACATCATGTTGTTCCATGGTGTCACAATGTTCCATGGTGTCGTGGCGTTCCTTGACCTCACGAAGTTCCATGATGACATGACAATAAATGACATCATGACATTCCATAACATCATAACGTTCCTTGATGTCACGATGTTCCATGCTGACATGATGTTAAATGACATCATGATATTCCATAATGTCATAACATTCCATGACGCCATGTCATTCTAGGATTACATGACGACATGGCACTTGTAATATTCTCCAATGAATCTAACTCAAATGCATTTACATGCATGTACATAGGTTGTAGTTTTTAAGTACCATGGAGTCAGTTATTCACTGGTGTCATGACATTGAATGACATCATGGCATTCAAATGATTTCCTAGTGTTCAATGACTTCCTGGCGTTTAACGACATCATGATGTTCAATGATGCCATGATGTTCTATGATGTCACAATGCCCTATGATACCATAAAGTTCAAGGAACACATGGCAACATGATGTTCCATAGCATCATGATATTCCATGACGTTACAATGTTCCATGGCATCCTGACATTCCATCATAATGTTCCAAGACAACATGTCATTCCAGGAAGACATGACAACATGGCACTTTTAATATCCTCCAATGCATCTAGCTGAAATGCATTTCATGCATATACATAGGTGGTTGTTTTAAGTACCATGGAGTCGGTTATCCACTGGTGCCATAACGTTCAAAGACATCATGACGTTCAATAATTTCTTGACTTTCAATGACTTCATGATGTTCATTGAATTCCTGTCCTTCAATGACATCATGACGTTGATGACATCATGGCATTTAATGACATAATGCCGCTTGATGACATCATGCAGTTCAAAGATTTCATCACGTTCAATGATGTCACCATGTCTGATGACTTCATCATGTCATTTGATGACATCATGACAGTCTATGATGCCATCATGGTCGATGATGTCATCATGTTCAGTGATGTCACAATGTTTGAGGAAAACATAACAGCATAATGTTCCATAGAGTCATGATGTTCCATGACAACATGATGTTCCATGGGGACCTGATGTTCCATGATGGCATAATATTCCATGATGTCATGTCATTCCAGGAAAACATGACAAGGCACTTTTAATACCCTCCAATGTATCTAACTCAAATGCATTTAAATGCACATACATAGGTTGTAGTTTTTAAGTACGATGAAGTCGATTATGCTCTGGTGTCATGACATTAAAACATGTCATGACATTCAATCACTTCCTGACATTCAATAACTTCTTGATATGCAATGACTTTCTGATGTTCAATGACTTCCTAATGTTCAATGACGTCATGGCATCTAATGATGTCCTGACATTCAATGACTCCCTGACATTCAATGATGTTGTGACATTTGATGGCATCATGGCGGTAGATGTTGTCATGGTACTTGATTATGTCAAGTCATTCAATGACATCATGACATTCAATGATGTAGTAATGTGCAATGACATCACAGTGTCCCATGACACCATTAAGTTCCAGGTAAACATATGATGTTCCATAGAATCATGATGTTCCATGACATCACAATGTTCCATGGCATCACAATATTCCTTATGTCACGACGTTGCCTGATGTCACAAAGTTCCATGATGACATGATACA
Organism: Chrysochloris asiatica; assembly: GCF_000296735.1. Taxonomy (NCBI): domain Eukaryota; kingdom Metazoa; phylum Chordata; class Mammalia; order Afrosoricida; family Chrysochloridae; genus Chrysochloris; species Chrysochloris asiatica. The sequence goes on from NW_006408622.1 coordinate 815,375, forward strand.
TTAAATGCCATCATGACCTTCCATACCATCATAATGTTCTATGATGTCATAATGTTCCATGACACCATGTCATTCCAGGAATACATGATGACATGACACTTTTAATATCCTCCAATGCATCTAACTCAAATGCATCTAACTAACATGCATATAAATAGGTTGTTGTTTCTAAGTACCATGGAGTCGGTTATTCTCTGGTGTCATGGCATTAAAAGACGTCAAGGTGTTCAATGATATCTTGATGTTCAATAATGTCATGATGTTCAATGACTTCCTGACGTTCAATGACGTCATGAGGTTCTGTGACGTCATCATTTTACAGGATGCTGTGATATTCCACAAAGCAGTAAGGTTCCATGATGTATTGAGGTTCTATGATGTCATGACCTTACCTTAATTCGTGATTTTCCCTGAGGTGATGAACTTTCCTCACATAATGGACACACATGTTAAAATGTCCTTTCCTGACATCATCAGGTTCCATGACATCATAATGTTCCATGATGCTATTACATTCCATGATGCATTGATATTCCATGATATCATGGCAGTCTATGATGTCATGATGTTTCAAGGGTAATTGAGGTTCTAGGATGTCATGACATTCCAAGATATTGGGATGTTCCATGATATTGTGACGTTCCATGATGTCTTGAGGTTCCATGACATCAATTCCTTGCTCACATAATGGCCTCCCATGTTGTAAAGAACTTCCCTGACATCATGATGTTCATGACATCATGAGTTCCCAGATGTCTTGAGATTCAATGACATCACAACTTTACCAGACACTTTGATGTTCCATGATGTCATGACGTTCCATGACATCTTGAGAATCAATGACAACACATTTCCAGACACTATGATGTTCCATGATGTCATGGTGTTCCACGACGTCATGACGTTCCATGATACCATGTCATTACAGGAAAACATGACAACATAGCAGTTTTAATATACTCCAATACATCTAAATCAAATGCATTTACATGCATATACATTGGTGGTTGTTTTAAAGTACCATGGAGTCGGTTATTCTCTGGTGTCATGACGTACAAAGATGTCACGGTGTTGGATGAGATTTCTTGACGTTCATTGACGTCATGACATTTAACGATTTCCAGACTTTCAATGACTTCCTGGTGTTCAATGATACCATGCCATTCAATGATGTCATGGCGTTCAATGACGTCATGACATTCAATGACTCAGATTGGCAATCTGATCTCTAAGGAGCACTTATTCCAACACAGATCTCTTTGTTCTTTTGCCAGCCATGGTACTTTCAAATTCTCTTCCAACACCATAACCCAAAAGGATAAAATTTTCAGGCTTTTGCATGCATATGA
>NW_006408622.1:817918-819632 GCF_000296735.1 Chrysochloris asiatica
GATGCTTTCTGCATCATTCAATAATTTGCCCAGAGAATCTTTCAATAATGAAAGTTGAGGCTTGAATTTTTTCTTCAGTTCCCCCAGCTTGAGAAATGCTAAGCATGTTCTTCCTTTTTGGTTTTCTGATTCCAGATCTTTGCACATTTTGTTGTAATATTTGGCTTTATCTTCTTGAACTGAACTTTGAAATTTTCTTTTCAGCCCTTGAATCTCCTCATTTCTTCCATTTATCATGTATAACCCATTACATAATAATGTAGTGGGTTATGTTGGGCTTCTAACTACAAAATCAGCAATTAGAATCCACCAGCTGGAAAAAAATGAAGTGTTTTGCTTTTGAAAAAATGAATAGCCTTACAGATAGTACCCATTTGACTGGCCTCAATGGCTGGATGAACAGAACTCGACTAGAAGAAGGAAGGGGGGTGGGGAAGTAACCTGCTACAATTTGATGAACTTGACCTATACTTATGGATGTAGCTGCTCAAAAGAGGGATGAAATCTTTACAGCAAGGACCTCTTCCACCCCCTCAGTACACAGGGTTGGCAGGGATGGGCAACTTAGACATAGACTACCCAAAACGGGGGGTGGGTGGGATACAAAGGCAAGAAGTGACAGGTTTATAGGCTTTCAAGAGGGAGCCTAGTTCTAGATGCAGCAGGAGTAGAACCTCCACCGAATAATTTCCAATCTTTTGGAACTAGGCTGGCAAAAGGAAATGGAGATAAGATTCTTGTGGTACAATAGTGAATAATTGTCATCAGGACTGACTGTGAGGGTAGGAAATGTAGAGGTAGATGTTTTTAGAAAAAGAAAGAGAGTGATTGATTTTGAAGCCCAGGAGCAGAGGTCACTGGAACCATCAAGTGAGAAGTACAGAGAGCAGGACCCTACCCCAAGAGTCAGTGATGCCAAGGATGGAGACAGAGAAGATGACGTGGACAGATGGAGCAACTGGAGACACTGAATTCAGGGAGGGAGAGAGGCTATGTGCTGAAGCCAGGTCAAGAGGGTATTATCTGCAAATGTGGGTGTTCTTGTGCATATGCCCTCTCTTTTTATCGGCTGAATGCTTCACTCTCCACATTGTAGGACTTAGCTCGCCACTTCATTGTTGTTTTTCCCTCATTTACCCTTATCAGTGACGAACGTGGTCACCAATCAGAGTGTGTATTCCCACTGAGTCTTAGTCTTGGAAGAGGGTTTGCACTGGGGGACCCGACCACTTGCCTACATGTTTCCTGGGCAAGCAACTTGTTTTTTCTTGTAGTAACAGTCCGTCTGCCTCTATTGTTTTGTATTTTTCCTGTAGGTCTTTCTTTCAAGAAGTATCTTCTATTCTTCAAGCCATTCCAGACTGGTCTGCTCGTCCTTTCAGTGCAAATCTCCCATCTCTGGAGAACTGGATGTGGTTCAGGCTTCTACCTATAGTCTTATGTATTGCAGAGGCTCCGCAGGAAGCCTCTTTCACTGGGCACGTAGCCCCATTTCAGGTATTTCAATCAATTATAGGCAGAAGACGGACTTACAAGTTTCCTATAGTGTTGTTTCTAACTATTCCTTCCTATCCCCCTCCAGTGTCTATTTTATATTATAATGCAAGGAAAATCAAGATTAAAAAGATAGCCAATCATCTTAACATTATTCCTCCCTTTTCTCCATTCCAACCATGTCTCAATATCTGTATCCCAGAGCCCTGTAGTTCCAAGG
>NW_006408622.1:850620-851529 GCF_000296735.1 Chrysochloris asiatica
CCTTCAAATCTGCCTGAGAGATTTTGCCTTTAAACTCTCTTTCAGGTACTTCAGCCCCCTCCTCTTTCCCGTGATAGAAAACAGAATAAAAATGAAACAGATCAGTGCCTCTGCTTGGGCTGAGTATCTGTGCACATTTGTGGCAGAAGAACCCACCAGTGGTGAGATTGGAGGGTGGCAACTCTGCTCAGGCTCTCCTCTATTCACCAGAATGGAGGTAAGCAAACAGTGAGCGCACCAATTATCAGATACCAAAGAAAAAAAGAAAATCAGAACAAAGGAAAACTGACAAAGTATATTGTCCACCTTTGTCCTAAGTTTCCCATGCCGTATTTCCATGTTTCTTCTCCCCCTATTTCATCCCGCCTCTTGGTCTCACCCAGAATGTCAGCTCAGGACTCTGAGCCCAGCCCGGCAGATTCAAAACTATGCAATTTTTTACTTCAGCTCCAAACTCCCCACACTACAAGCCTTCAAACCTTTAAAATATTCCTGTCTCTATGGTTCTGAGTTTTGGAGCTCTGCCCTGGTTCTGTTTTGCCTGGTATTCTGTGCTATTGCTGATAGCTACCTTCACTACACCTCCACCCTAGCCATCATCAAGCCCCGCCTCCACATTCTTTTTGGATTTTCATTTTCTTGGTATGTTGCATAGTATTAATTTCCTTTGAGGTTACCTTATATTCTATTAAGTTTTTCCTCCATTAAAAACAGTTTATTTTATTTTGTAATCTACCTGACCTTTTCACCACCTGGATCTCTGTTCCTATGTGTTTACCTTCTTTCGCATTGTAATTGTTTTGATCATAGACTGAACTCCCAGATCTTCTGAATACTTTCTTATAGTTTTGTTCTCTTCTCATCACTTCCATTTGTCAATTGAGTTCTGGGTGGTTCTGCCATATATGT
>NW_006408622.1:852552-853538 GCF_000296735.1 Chrysochloris asiatica
AATCTTAGACTCTCTTCAGATTTTTTTTATCCTTTTTTCTGCTTGCTCATCTGTCTTAGCAGTATTGAGAGATTTGTCTTCCTGATCACTAGTTCTGGCTTCTTCACTTCTATTCCTTTGCCCTTTCAGTGTCTTGTCCACTTCTGATATTCTACTATTAATTGTTTGAACTTCTTTTTGTAGGTTTTGAATTGTTTCCAATGCTTTATCTATCTTAATTGATTGTTTCTGTAGCACTTCCCTGACTTCTTCCTTATTTTTCTCTAACCATCTGTAAACTGTATTGGTAGAATTCATTTTCATTTTTCTGAATTCCTTCTTAGGCATTTCCAAAGCCTGCTCTCCTTCCAATGTGATGTCTAAATCTATTTCTTGTTCATGTATCTCAGTCACTTTATCTTGGTTTTGGACATATGCTGACATGATCATCTGTTTCTTGGGCATCTTCACTAGTTATCTATGACCTTAATAATTAGATGAATGTATGTTGATGTTTTATGCTTTCTGATTGCCTCCAGGTAGATATGATCAGTAGATGGTCTTCCCTTTTCACTCTTATTATTACTCAACTCAGAGGAACTTTCACAGGTGTTGCCTGCCTATCTGCTGTATGGCAGCTGGTATAGGTTCTTGTCTGGATGATGGGATTTTATAGGGTGTGATTGTAGATTGACTACATAACTATAATACAATTTTTGTCTCTTCTTGGGTAATATAGAGAGAACAAAGAGCCCCTTAAAAGTAAATAGGGGACTGAATAAACAAAACAACAACAGCCAAAAAGACAGATTGGATACTATAATCTATAATCATGGAAAAGAGAGAAGAGAGAGAGAAAAAATCTGTAACAAAATATGAGTATGATCTTATTGTATCTCTCTCGGCTGCTTGTATTCAAGGGTACCTGAAAAATTTCAAGATGTCAATGTTGGTCATTATGCCATAGCTCAGGATTTAATTTTCAGCCTTTTTCTTTTTTTAGTCTG
>NW_006408622.1:854183-856146 GCF_000296735.1 Chrysochloris asiatica
GTCCTCGCTGCACTTCTACCCCCTTGGGAGTCCTTCTGAAGTACACCCCACTTAACCTTTTCTTCAGAGTTCTCTCTCCTTCTTGGAATAACTCTCATACTTTTAGTATGTATCTTTCTTCTAGGTGTTCCCTGTTTTCTCATACAAAGTCTATCATAAATTTACCTTGGACTCTTGTTTTATACATGGTACCTAATTTTGTAACTGTGGTTATAACCAATGAACAAGTAAGATCTTTAAAGAGAAAGACCCTATAGTTATTGTTTCTTGTTGTTGTTTGTTTTCCTATTTAACTTTCAGTGCAGTGCCATGGAAAATAAATGTTCTTAAGTTCCTACTTGGCTTAAACATTTGCTGAGTATAGTTGTAATCAGAAAGTTGCTGGTAGATCTTACTTTTCCCTCCAGAATACATGGTAGGATTGCACTTAACCATCCTTTTTAAACTTAGGTGTGGCATTGTAAGGTAAGCATTGGACTGTTAATCTCAAGGTCAGTAGTTAAAACCCATCAACCATTCCTCAAATGCTCTATACAGAGTCACTCTGAATCAGAATCAACTTGAAGACACTCAACAACATTGCAGATGGAATACTTTGGCTACTGAAATAAGGTGTGTTACTTCCAGGAAGCAGAATAAACAGTCAGTGACTGGTTTGCCATGTGGTATTCCCTGGTTGACCATGCTGATCACAGAGACATAAATCATGGTAGAGCCTGTGCTTGCTGCACAAGTCCCTAGGTGACTATATGCCCAACCTGTGCTTGGACATATAGTGTGTCTTATCACCCAGTGTTGTTATAACAGAAATACCACAAGTGGAGGCAATAACAAAAAGAGATTTATTCTGTCACAATTTAGGAGGCTAGAAGTCTCAATTCAATGTGCCAGGAACAGGTGAAGGTTTTCTCTGTCAGTTCTGGAAGAAAGTTCTTGTCATCAATTCCCCTCCTTGGGTCTAAGAGATTATCAATGCCTGAGCCTCAGGTCCAAAGGCATTCCATTTCTGGCTCTTCTTTCTTTGTGGTCCCTCTCATTTCGGCTAGCTTGTTTAATTCCTTTAATATCTCAAAAGAGATGGACTGAAGATATGACATAATCTGGTAGATTATATCCTATGTCATTAATGCCATAGAGGTGAGGGTTAGCAATGCATGGAATAATTACATCAGATAACTAAACATGGAAGGTAATTAATTAATACTGAGAGTAATAACCTGTTCAAGTTGACACATTTGGAGAGGGCACAATTCAGTCCACAACTTTTCTTTTTGGCCCTCTAAAGTCTATGTTCTTTCTACACAAACACCTCATCACATCATCCCAAAAGTCTTAAATCAATTCCACATCTTAAATATCATGGGACAAAATTCCTCTCAATTTGTGAGCCTGTGAAATCTAAAATACAAGATAATTGTTTCCAGATTACAATGGTGTAAGAGGTACAAGGTAGACATTTCTATTACAAATGAAAAAAAAAAAAAAAAAATCAAAACATAGCAGATGCAAAGCAAGTCTAAAACCCAGAACAACAGAAACATTTTTCTGAGATCACCTGAGCAATGACCCTGCCCCTCCAGATTCGTGTTAACCACATTTTCTGGATTCTGGGTGGAGGGCTCTCATCCCCAAATTTCAATTCCTCTTCCAGGACCCCTGGGATAGCAACTTTGCTTCCACAATTTGAGGCAGCCACAATTTCCTACTGTTTGAGTGGTGGTTCACCACCTCAGTCCTGCGAGGTTCCATTCTTCTTCCCTTTGGACATGGTAGATAGTCCACCACTTTAGCTTTGGGCAGTAGATCAGGCCCCATTGCCTTGGCACTCATGAATGGCAGCCCCATACTCCAGACCCAAGTTGGTGAAGATTTGACTCTTTGAAACCAAGGAGGATGTAGCTGACCCTTAGAAACCTCAGAAGTCTTAGGCTCACACTTTCAGACACGAGAATTCATGGCCCTA
>NW_006408622.1:856856-864377 GCF_000296735.1 Chrysochloris asiatica
AGGCAGCTCTGTTTCCCAATCTCCTTGTCTCTTCATCTTTGGTTTCCTGGTTCCTTGTTTTCTGAGAAGTCAGCCTTATCTCTGCCTTGCTTAGGCAAGTGTTACAAAGCTCTTTAGCTCTAACAATAAATGTACAGAGGCACACCACCCCACCAGGAAGTCCCAGCCTGTAGGCTCTTAGTTCTTTCTTGATTCATAGGTCTGCAAGTCTAATATTCCAAACAAAAGCCCAGAGGTACTCCACTCCACTAGGAAGCCTCCTGTCCAAAGGCACTCAGCTGTTTTGCTTTGTGTGTTGGCTTCTGCACTCTCACACCTATCTGCTGGTTTTGCTATGGCTGTTTCTCTGCTGCTGCTTCTCACTACATGTGCCATCTCCTGTGTTACAATTCTTCTCACTTCCTTCTGAACCCTTACCAGAATTATGTTAGATGTCCACAACTCCATCAACAGTCTCCTCAATAAAATCTAGGTTTTTACAATTGTTGTTGAGTGCCATTGAGTCAATTCTGACTCATAGCGACCCTGTATAGGGTTTCCTATACAGAGAAACTGCTAGTGAGTTTGAACCACCAACTTTGTAGTTCAAACTGACCTTGTGGTTGAGTGCTTATCCTACAGTGCCACACTATTAGACATCTTTAAACAGTTCAAGCATCTATTTTTTACCCAATTCCAAACTGCTTACAGTTAGGTACCCCTCTCCTAGAGCCAAATTCTGTCCTAATTTTCTAGTGTTGCTATAAAAGAAATACCACAGGTGGATAACTTTAGCTAACAGAAATTAATTCCCTCACAGTTAGGGGCAATAAGTCTTTATTTAAGCTACCATCTACAGGAGGAAGTCTTTCTCTCTCTAATATTTTTTGGGAAAGGTTTTGGTCATGAACCTTCCCCTGAGTCTAGGAGTTTCTCAGTGCAGAGACTCCAAATCCAAAGGATATTCTTCACTCTCAGCTCTCTGCTAGCAAGTTTAATCTCTTTAATATCTCCAAAGAAAATGACTCCATACAACCTAATCATGCAAATTACATCCTGCCTCATTAACGTAACAGCCTCTAATCTTGCCTTGTTAGGATCAGAAAGGTGAAGCTTTAGATCACAAAATGGAGGATAGTTACATAATACTGAGACTATTGACCCAGACCAGTAGAGACATATTTTGGGTGGACACATTCAATCTATAATATCGCATTGATAGGCAGGTAGAATAAGGAAAGTAAGAGGGTCTGAAGTCTCTATATAGCCTGTCTCAGTAGAAACAAGCCAACCTAAATAATGAAGAAGTTCTGAGAAGAAGGATGAGTGAGCAGGGAAACTGTAATAGGTGGAAATAAAGTTAGTAAATAATAATTTAAACCTGAAAAATAAAACTGAAGGAAACCATATATGGACAAATTCCCTGGATTGACCACATTGACACTTGAACCAAGAGTACAGCTTATGCACCTGACAGAAGAGTATATAATAGGAAAGCCACGTTATAGTTGGGGCTCCATCTCTTCATTTATGTGATGGAAGCACATTCCTATCTCCTTTGTAAGAGCACCTTTGCTTAATAATTTATGCCTATCTTTTGTCTCCCCAAGCTTCTTGTTTTTTGAACCCCTTTGTAATGTTACACCTTCCCAGGTCTTGAGGACTGTAGCACTATTCCAGGGACAATACTTCAACTGTGACAGCATGAGTAAGAAAGAAAACCCAAACCCATGGTGATCAAGTCAATTCCAACTCATAGTAACCGTACAAGACAGAACAGAACTTCTCCATTGGGTTTGAAGGCTCCAGATGAAAGCCAAGAACTTCACCTTTGGCCCACAGAGTAGCTGGTGGGTTAAAACTGTTGATTATTTGGTTAACAGCCCAATGATTAACTGCACCAGTAGGGTTCTTTATTTTTGTTCTATTAAACAACTGACATTTTAGATTATTAACTAATCCAGCATAACCTAACATGCACCGAGTAAGTAAATAATATAATTCTTACTTGTATCTTTATTTGTTTCCTTCTCTGTCTTTTTTTCACTTCCTCTTCAAGGCCATGCATCCTAGCAGCTGGTTCCAATAACCTCTGCATTTCCTTGGTGGATACCCTGAAAGGAAAAATCTATACCCCTACCTAGTCTTCCTCCACTTTCCCTACTCCTGCCATCCTGGTTTAGAACCAAACAGACATTACTCACTATTCTCTGGACTCTTGTAGCTGTGGTATTCTTCTGCTCTGCACCCTCCCTTTGCTTTGGAGCAAATGGGAACATTTCCAATACTATTTGAGCTTGTCAGTCACATGTCAGATTTTTCATTGTATATTTTTCCAATTAAGTTAATTGAATTGAAAATCCCTTTGTATGAATAAGATACCTCTACTTTCCCTAAAGACTTAATGACTTTCAACTACAAAGACACATTTTTCTTCTTCTCTTTTATTTGACTTCAAGTACCCTTTGCTGAGCATTTCTAATTGTCTTAATATAAATGCAATGCAATTGGATTCCAAGTAGAAAGCACTATCAAAATGTTTGGAACCTTCTCTCTCTGTTTGTGTAGTTATATATTTATATTTTTTTAAAGCTCTAGTAAGAACCTTATCGTCTTTTCCCCTAAAATCTTTTTAATGTCCTCAGCCTAGCTAAGTGAAGCGATCTGCAATCCCAGGCTCAGGATAGTTACTTGTAATTACCTTCAGGTGCAAAAGAATTCCTAATGCTTTGAATTCTTTCCCCACTGTATTGAAGTAAATAGAAGTAATTTATTATTGAAAGCTCTGCTGCTCTGATGGTTTGGTGGGTGTGAGTTGACATTTGGGATATTGTGTAATGTATAATGAGTCTGAAATGAGTGGTTCTGATCCAGTCAGCATCACAGGCAATTTCTCTTGTAGGGCAAAGCACTTGCAAATTAAGTTGCATATCTTCACGAAGGCAGGAATGGCATAAACTGTGGAAATACTGATTTTGATTCTGCTTTCCTTAGAAATTGTTTTGGATGTGTATTCAGAAACATATTTTTCTCTGAACAGAACCCTATATTTTCTGCCAGAGAGATGCTTGAAAGATGTCTTTGGTAGGGATTGTTTTTCAGATGTTATGGAAATAAAATCAATAGGGGCTAATTTCTACTTGTCACTTTCTGTGAATATTGCTTGATAGGGCTGCAGCCCAGCCACAAAATTAGACTGGGGAATCTCTGTCCCCTGTCTCTCCATCCTTTCCTCTCCAGCCCAGGCTATACAGAATGACTGTACCCAAAGGAAGGTCCAAAGGTGGGCCTTGCTCAGAAATGACAAGCTGAGGAAGTTATTGCCTGGCCAAGAGGAAGAGAGGAAATAGCTGGGAAAGAAAAATGGCATGCACTAGCTGCCAAGAGAAGATGGAAGGGTGAACTGCTGCTTATAAAAAAGCAGCATTATTGAATTGGAAGGCACCAGCCACAAGATGAAGGAATGTGTGAATTTACCTGGAAATCACACTGAAACGGGACCAATTTCTCATACCACTTCAGGAAATAGCATGTGCTCTGTCTTTCTGGCCTCAGCATCTCATTCTCCTTCTTGCCCTTGCCTGGCTCAGTTGATTTCAGGAACTACATTCCAGACCATCAGGAGTAAATTATTCAATATTGTTGCCCATGGAATCCTTTCTTCCTTTTGACAGAACAGGCAGTTTGCACAAATTCACTTAAAACTGTTAAAAATGTCAGTGATTATATTGCAGTGATATATATATATATATATATTTTTTTTTTTTTTCTTTCCCTTCAAGTCTTCCCACACACTAGAAAGGAAAACTGAAGTACTAGGTGCCTTGTAAACTTCTCCTAGAGAAAACCTGTTCATTCTACCATGGGTTCTATCTATGGGTTGAAGGCACTGGGTTCGTAGGTCTCAGGAGTGTACCAGTTACGTACCTTCATGAAGCAAACTAAAGGTGAGGCCCTCCGATGGTATAGTATTTGTCGACATTGAAATCAGGCTCATGTCAACCCCATGCACAACAGTGTGGTCCGTAGGTTTATATGTTTTTGCTTTTAAATTTTATTGTGAATTGAGTGATAATTTACATGGGTGAACATCAGTTTTACACCCACCCTATCATATTAGTTTCATTGCAATGAATTTAATCACCTGCATACTTCATCATTCAACAGTATTGCCTCTATTCCCTCTGTTGTTGTTTTTTTTTTGGAATATGTGAACCAAAACACTTAGAAATATACAGTCATTCAAACAGCCAAAGGACATACCCTGAATGCCTGCTAACACACATCCCCTCTCCCTCCATGAGTCTAGAGCCCTCAGCTGCTGCATCTCTCCATGTTATCATCTCTGCCTCCATCTGATATCACTGCTTCCCTGGGTAGGGTCCCACACTCTGCTCCCATTCTTCTCCATTGATGGTCCCAGGAACCTCTGCTCTGGGACTGTAAGATGGACCACTCACCCTTTTTTGCTATAAAACTTCTACTTTTAGAGTTGCAACAATTGCAATTAGTCATGATAACAATTATTCACTAATTGAATCATGAGAGTCTTGTCCTTTCACCAGACCTGTGTAGACAGGATGAAAAACACTCAGTGTAGATTCTACCTTCCCCTGCATATTCTGAACCTAAACTCTTGAAAACCTGTAAGCCAGTCACTTCTTGCTTTTACAGCCTCCCTATTTTAGGTAGCCAATGTCTAAGTTGCCCATCCCTAGCAACCCTGTGTACAGCGGGGATGCGAATGATCCTTGCTGTAAAGATTCTTTCCCTCTTAGTTGGTATTTTAAGCTACTACATCTGTAACTATAGGTAAAGTTCATCAGATTGTAATGATTTACACTTGTTTTCTTTAAAACAAAGAAATTTTTTTTTTTTCTTCTTTTCTTTCCTCTAGTCAGGTTCTGAACATACAGCCATTGATGCTAGATCCAATGGGCACTATCTGCAAGATATCCCTTGTGCGTATCCCTTCACTTCATATCAGCTTGAGGCTTCACTCTCATCTCTAGCCCTCTGTGGCCATGACCTTGTCCATGGGCTCAGGAGTTCCCATACTTCGCACCAACCAGCTTTCACCATATTCCAGGTCAATGCAGGTCTATGTAACTTGGTCGGTCTCAGCCCACCTCTTCACTGCTGCTTTTCCCCCACTTCCTCTCACCAGTAGAGTAGAACGGTTGCCAGCAAGCTTACATGCATACTTGTGTATTCCCTTTGAGTTTCAGTATGGGAGGGGGTTTGTCGTGAAGGGACTTGATTGCTTGTCTTGATGGTTCCCCGACGAACAACTTGCTTGTTCTTGTGGTAGCCAGTCAGACTGCCATTTTGCTTTTGGTTTTCCCTGCTGGTCCTTCTTTCAAGAAGCATCTTTTGTTCCTCTAGCTGCTCCAGTCTGATCTACTTGGTTTTTCAAGTGGGAATTTCCCATCTCAGATGGTTCTGGATGGGGATTAGGATTCCACCTAAAATCTTACACCCTACAAAGTCTTGTCAATAAGCCTCTTTCACTGGGCAAGTTCTAGCATCCCTTTTAGATATGCCAGTCAGTTATAGGATGAAGGCGGGCTTACAAGTTTTCTATAATCGTGTTTCCAGATATTCCTTTCTATGCCCCTCAAGTGTCTACTTTACAATAGTAGGCAAGTGAAACAAATATTCATAAGACAATCAAGCATCTTAACATTATTTCCCCTCTTCTACCCATTCAAACTATGCCTCAATCCCTGCATCACAGAGCACTTTTGTGCCAAGGTTGAGCAAACATCACATCACTATTTACCTCTGTACCATTTAGCCCATGCAAGCCTGCCTAAGTGTTCTCCTATCTACCTTGCTCTTCTGTTCCCCTTCCCCTTCTTGTGTATTGCCTATCCCAACACCCAAACTATGATGTATCTATCCCCTACCCTGTGCTCTACCACCCTCTCCTTCCCCACTAACCCCAAACTCCATGTAACAAACAAAGAAATTTTCTTTTTTTCATTTTTCTTCCTTTTAGTTTGGGTTTCTTTTCTTAAGCTATTACAATAATGGCCTTATGCAATACTTCTCCTTTAGTGATTGACTAATTTCACTCAGCCTAATGTCAGGAAGACCGTAGAAGAATTGATGCTTTTGAGTTATGGTGTTGGATGAGAATATTGAAAGTGCCATGGGCTGGAAGAAGTGCAGCCAGAGTGCTCCTTGGAGGCCAAGATGGCCGAACTTTGTCTCTCACACTTCGGATAAATTGTCAGGAGGGACCAGTCACTGGAGAAGGATATCATGTTTAGTAAGGTGGAGGGTCAGAGAAAACGAGGAAGTCCCCCAGTGAGATGGATAGGCCAAGTGGCAGCATTGATGGACTCAACAGTAGTGAGGTTGGCCCAGGATCGGACAGTGTTGCATTCTGCTGTACTGGTTGCTATGGGTCGGTACGAACTCGATGGCACCTACAACAACAACAATGTCCTCAAAGGTTCATCCATGTTGTGTTGTGGTTGTTATTCTTCAAGGTAGCATAATATTCATTGTGTGTATATACTACAGTTTTTTTATCCGTTCTTCCACTGTTGGGTACTTAGGCTGTCTCCCTCTTTTTGCTATAGTTCATAGTGCTGTTATAAACATTAGTGTGCATATTCATGTTATGGCTCATATTTCTTGTGGATATATACCAACTAGAGGAATTACTGGATCATAAGGAATTTCTGCTTCCAACTTTCTGAGGACGCTCCAGACTGTTTTCCAGAATGGTTGGACCATTTTACAATCCCACCAGCAATGTAGGAGAGTCCCAGTCTCTCCAAATCTTCACCAGCATTTATTGTCCTCTGCTTTTTTGAAATTCTCTGTTATTGCTGGTGTGAGGTGATATCTCATTGTTGTTTTGATTTGCATCTCTCTAATGGCTGATGATCATGAACATATCTTCATATTTTTGTTCGCTGCCAGAATGTCTTCTTTGTTGAAGTGTCAGGTGATGTCCTGTGCCCATTTTTTAACTGGGTTATTTGTCTTTTTCTTGAAAAGGTGTTGTAGTTTCCTATATATTTTGGAAATAAGTCTCTTGTCTGATATGCCATTGCAAAAGATATTTTTCCTAGTGTGTGGGCACTCTTTATACTCTTTTGGTGGTCTTTTGATGCACATAAGTTTCCAGTTTTCAGTATGTCCCAATCTTCTATTTTGTTTTCTTTGTTTGTGTAATATTTACAATGTTTGGTAGTCTGTGTATGCCCTCTATTAGTACTCTTAAATTTGTCCCTATTTTTTCATTGATAACCTTTATAAATTTGGGATTCACATTTAGATCTTCAATCCATGCTGAGTTGGTATTTGTAAATGGCATGAAGTAAAAGTATTATTTCAGTATTTTCCATTTTGATTTCGAGTTCTGTCAGCACCATCTCCCCAGGCAATGTTTTTAGGCCCTTTGTCAAAGATCAACTGATTGTATGTGGATGGATTAATTTCTGGATTCCAGATTCTCTTCCACTGATCTATGTGTCTTTTGTTTTACCAGTACCAGGCTATTTTGACCACGGTAGCCGTGTAGTA
>NW_006408622.1:864806-865382 GCF_000296735.1 Chrysochloris asiatica
TGTCATTATTAGCATAGAGGAATCCAACTGACTTTTGTATGTTGATCTTGTACCCTGCGCTTTGCTGAATCTTCCAATAAGTTTCAGTAGTTTTCTTTTTTTTTGGTGAGACTTTGGGGTTTTCTATGTATAGGTTCAAATCATCTGAAAATAGAGTTTTACTTTCTCTTTGCCAAATTTCCCTGTCTTGCCTTATTACTCTGGCTAAGACTTCAAAAACAATATTGAATAGGAATGTTGACAAAAGGCATCTTTGTCTGGTTCCTGTTCACAAAGGGAAGGCTTTCAGTTTCTCTCCATTGAGAGTGATGGTGGCTGTTGCTTTTGTATATATGCTCTTAATAATGCTGAGGAATTTCCCTTCATTCCTACTTTGTTGAGTGTTTTTATCAGGAATGGATATTGGATTTTGTTAAATGCCTATTCTGCATCAATCGATATGATCATGTGATTCTTTTCCTTTTTCTTACTTATATGGTGGATTGCATTGATTGTTTGTCTAATGTTGAATCATCCTTGCATTCCTGATATAAATCCCACTTGGTCATGATGTATTATTATTATTATTATTTTTTT
>NW_006408622.1:866992-868916 GCF_000296735.1 Chrysochloris asiatica
GTGTGTGGTGCTGCTGGTTCCTTTGCTCTGCATGCCTTCCTGTGCTGAGTTCATGTTTTTAGTGTTCTTTCTTGTCAGTTTTTTATTAGTTTTAATGTTGCCATGTTCTTCTTGGATCTTCATTTTCTTGACATGCTGTCACATATTAGTTTTCTTTGATGCTGTCCTATGATTTACTAAATTTTTCCTCCATTTGAGACAGTCGATTTTATTCTGGTGGAGTCCTGGTATGGTGCTGTGGGTTAATGCATCAGACTGCAAAGCTGTTTGAACTTCAAGGTTGGCAGTTCAAGCTCACCAGCTGCTCCTAGGAAATGCTTTCAGGGTCGCTATGGGTCGGAATCGACTCAATAGCACTTTACAACAACAGCAATTTTATCCTGCTATCTACCTGACCTCCTCACCACCTAGATTTCTGTTCCTATATTTTCCCCTTCTTTAATATTGTCATTATTTTGCTCTTTGACTGATGTCCCATGTCCTCTGAATTTGTTGTTGTCATTTTGTTCTATTCTGCACTCTTCTATCTGTCAACTAGGTTCTGGGTGTTGTTGCTATGTGTGTCAATCTCTGGTTGTTTTCTGTTCATGTTGGCTTTCAGTCCAAAGAACTCCTTTTAAGATGCTTTGAAGTGTTGAGTTGCCTTTGACAGAGTCTCTTAGCTTCTGTTTATCCTGGAATGTTTTAATTCCATTGTCATATTTTATTGACAGCTTTGCTGGGTTGATGATTCTTGGTTGGCAGTTTTGTTTTGTTTTTCTTGTAGGGTTTTATATATGTCTCCCTTTTTCCTTCTTGCCTGCATGGTTTCTGCTGAGAGATCAGAGCTTAATCGGATTTGTTTGTCTTTGTAATTAACACTTCTCTGTTCACTGGCTGCTTTTAGGATTTTCTTCTTGTCTTTGATTTTGGAGAGCTTGATTACAAAACATCTTGGTGATTTTCTTTTGGAGTCTATCCTTCCTGGAGTTCATTCAGCTTCTTGGATACTTATCTTTTCATCCTTCAAGATTTAGAGACATTTTCTTCTAGAAGTTCCTCAACTGTCTCCTCTGTGGACTTGTGTGATTCTTCCTGTTCTTGAATGCCAATAATTCTTAAGTTATTCCTCTTCATCTTGTCCAACATGAATCTTAGACCTTCTTCAGATTTTTTTATCCTTTTTTTCCTCTTGCTCTACTATCTTAGCAGTATTGAGAGATTTGTCTTCCTGATCATTAGTTCTGGCTTTCATCTCTTCAATTCTACTCCTTTGACCTTTCAGTGTATTGTTCATTTCCGATATTTTATTATTAATCATTTGGGCCTCTTTTTGTTGGTTTTATGTTTCCAATGCTATATCTATCTTATTTGATTGCTCCTGTGGCTCTTTCCTGACTTCTTCTTTATTTTCTTCCATCCATCTGTGAAGCATTTGGATTTGTCTCAATATCATTTTCCTGAATTCCTTTCAGGCAGTTCCAAAGCCTGTTCTTCTTCTAATGGGAAGGCTATGCCTACATCCTGTTCATTTGTCTCAATGACTCTTTTATGATTCTGGACATGTGTCAATTTCTTTTGTTGTATTCTTGAGCATTTTCAATGATTAAATGAATGTATATATTAAGCTTAAATGAATGAATGTATTAAGCTTACTGAGTGCCTCCTTGTGGATGTATTCCAGAGATTTGCTTCCCCTTTTATGTTTCTTATTACTCAACTGAGTAATCTTAGCAAGTGTTGGCTCTCTATGTAATTTGTAGCAGCTGCTATTGGCTCCTGCCCAGATGGTTGGATAGTACAGGGTATACTTGTAGCTTGGATATATGACCATGATTGTTGTCTCTTCTTGGGTAATGTAGGGAGAGAAAGCTTCCACCCCAAGGAAAAAAGTGGATCAAGAAGGCAAAAAGCAGAAAGAAAAGTAAAAGCAAAAACTAAAAAA
>NW_006408622.1:869731-889762 GCF_000296735.1 Chrysochloris asiatica
TCTTTGCTGGTAGGCCCCCAAAACTATTTCCCCTTGCTTTATATTGAATTTAAAGCTCCAAGATTGTTCCAGCAAAGCTTTTTTTTTTTTTTTTTTCTGGCTTTTCTGTTTTTCTGTGCTTCTATGGAAGAGACTTTCCTGAGTACCTTCACTTCCTCTGCCTCCAAATTGGCAGAAGTGCCTATCCATAGGCTTTTCACTGACTCATTTTCAGAAATAGATCACAAGACCTTTCTTTCTAGATTGTCTTAGTCTAGAAGCTCTTCAGCTCTTCTTTTCAGCATCATAGCAAAAATACCAGCCTCCACTAACAGAAATGTGGTGGCTTACATGAGATATATTGACTAGGGATCACATACAAATATCCAGCATGTTGTTGTTGTTGTTAAGTTACACCAAGGCAGTTCTGACTCATAGTGACCCTATATAGGGTTTTCAAGGAGTCACTAGTCAGTTTGAACTGCCATCCTTGTAGTGCTTAATCTATAGTCCCAAGCCAGGACTCCAGCATAGAAAGTTACAATTGTATCAGTGCCTCATGAAGGCCTCTGTTACTTCCCCTCCAAATTCAGTCTGCATCCTTCTCTGACATGCTTTGTGCTCTGAAGCTCATCACTTTATCACATGGGTTTCCTTCCTCCTGGCTTTCTATTTGGTTTTAACAATGTATGGCACTATCAGAACATGCAAGAGCAGGACGAGAGAAAGGTGAAAATATGTCTTTTTCCTACTCCTTCTGAGTATCTTGTATGATCTGGTTCAGTCATGTCCATAGTTCCTAGTGGATGGTCCTTTCTCAGTGAATCACACTTTCACTAAAATCTTCATTCTTACATCTCTAGACTCTGAATGTCTAAATAGTTCTTATCGTTTCCTTTAGTCCTGCTCACATTAAATACTCTTCATTTTCGCTTTCTGGAGTGCATTCTATTACCTGGTTATATTCTACCTGATATAGACATGCAGTGTAAGTTCAGAAAATATAAGGAAAACCGGAATGTAAAGTAGTCAGGGAAGTCTTCTTGAAAGTGATGACATTTGAGTTACTCCTTGAATTGAGTAAGCTGTGAGACTTTCCAGATAATGGGAGCTTTGAGAGAGAACTAGGTCACATCTACCTGGACTCTAAGTTACTTTCCTACCATTTGCAACTATACAGCATGGTTAAAGCAAAATAAATTTATCAATTCAGAGATTTCAGGCTCAGTTGGCTACTTAAATGCAAATAAATCACGAGCACTCATTTTCTTCCCATCTTTTAGTTCTGTTTCTTCTTGGTTGGGTTTATTCTTTGAAAGACACTCTCTGTTTGATGCATCATTGATTCCAGGTATCTTTGGTGACCATAAGTAGTTCTGGGTATAATCATCTTAGAAGGAGAGGAGTGTCTTTTCATCTACTACCCAGTGCACCTCATTGGTCCTGTTTGTTCACACATGTTCCCACTGTAGAAATAGGATTGTTGTTGTTATTTTTAAGTACTGTTGAGTCAGTGTTGACTCATAGCAAGTCTGTATAGGGTTTGCAAGTTGCGCTGGTGAGTTTGAACCACCAACCTTGTGATTCAAACTAACCTTGCTGTCCTGTGCTTTATCCCACAACATTGGAACATTTTAATTGGCTAACAGGGTAATGTTACCATATGAGTAAGTAGAGGTCTTTGGGTTAAGTACACCACCATGCTGGAAAGGGGTAGCTTCCAGAAGGAAAAGGAGTGCAAGGCAAAATAAACATCACAGATGTCTACCATAGATCTCAACTTCTCCACCTCATTGGCCTTAAAGCCAACCAGTAGCCTGTAGGATAATATTAAAATACAAATTCCCTCAAAATAAACTGACCCCAAGCATGAGCCAATGAGTCTAATGGATGTATTCACATGAGATGCCAAGACTTGTAAAAGCACTTTTCTGAGTGAATGTCACCTGGGACTGTCTCAAAAACTTCTAGCTCATACACAGACACCCACAATTCCATTCTGAAGCTCAGGGTACTGAAAGTAATGACAGCTGAGCAAATGTTTTTTGCACCCCCATGCTGACAGTGATGCTTGCCCAGAGAGAGCTATGGCTAACAGCAACCTCATTCTTTCTCAAACATCAGCAACAAAAATTTGTATTAGCATTTGATCCAGACCATGGTTGAACGATCCTCCCAAGATTCATCTACGTAATTTGATGTTAATCATCTTTGTCTTTAACCAATCATCCTGTGATTTCCAGGGCAGTAGACTGCAACTTCTTGTAACACTTGTATTTTCACACCTTTAAGTTACTGGTGACTTTAAAGGCAGGGAAACTGCCTTAAAACTATAAAACCTTCAGTGTACCCTACTGACACAATCAATGCCAACTTTGGATATATTCATGTGGAGTACATGTAGGTTGTGGTGATTATTTATTAGGAAAGAGATGGGAAGTAGGAAGGGACACAATGGTACATATTTGAGATGACTGAAAATCTGTTTTTGAAGATGCTATGACTTTGGAGAGCACTTTTCTAGGTTATTTTAGAAAATATCCAGCTTAAGAGTCATATATGTCTAATTATTAGGTTAACATCTGGTCAATTCCCACCTGCTTTGCTGCTCCATTCAGTGTCATGACTTTCCCCAATGCAATCAGATCACTACCTTTTGTCAGTTCATGGTGGTGTGCATTTATTCTAAGGCCTAGATTTCTAGTGTAACATCAATTGAGCTGCCAAATTTAAAGACTCATCTTGGATTAATGATTCTCACCATGATTCCCCAGGCTGCAACATTTTTCCGAGCCATGAACATCTATTGCCAGCACAGAGTACCCTCACTAATTGCCCTGCAATCCAGAAAAGTCAAAACACACCAGGGACTTAGTGGTATGCTGACCTTGAAATCTATGGCTTCAGAGTGGAGACTTACCCTCAAATGAAAATTGCATGTGGCAGTAATTTGTAATATACCAGAATCTCAAAGGATTAATGCACACTGGCTCCAGGTCAGTCTCATGCTTGGTACTCAGAAAGGATGGGGTAAGGAGATAGACAACAAATGCAATCTATACTTGACATTAATAGTTTCTACGTACTCTCCATTTCCTTCATCTCCACCACTTCTTTAAAGATAGGTTCTATCCTTACTAGTTGTGTTATTAAAAGGAAAAAAAAAATGGGTATTTGAAGAAAAGGAATTTACTTGAGGTTAAAAAGTCATATTTGAAACTAGACTTTGTGACATCTAATGCTGAAGAGCACAGCTACAATATGTAACTCGTGCTACAGTCTAGTTATTATTCATGAACAAGGCAATTGTGTCCTTGTAGTAGATGGATTGTTGGTAGTAGGTATGGAGAAACTCTGATCAACCAGAGTATTTATCCGATGGGTACTTCTGGGTAATGCAGACTTGCACTGAAAAGAATTGGGGGGAACAATATTGATAAATAGAATAGCTAACGTCTGTGATTATCTACTAGCGTAAATAATGGCCCTCTAAGATAGTGAGGCACTGTGGACTAATGCGCTGGACTGTAAGGTTGGTTTGAATAGCAAGGTCAGTGGTTCAAGTTCACCAGCCACTCCTTGGAAACCCAATACAGGACCACTATGGGTCGGAACTGATTCCACAGCTCCTAGGGACAACAAGATAATCATATCCTACTTTGGACATATTGTCAGGAGGGAACAGTCACTGGAGAAGGATGTAATGCTGGGTAGGATGGAGGATCAGAGAAAAAAAGGAAGACCCCCAATGAGATGGATCGGCCAGGTGGCATCATTGATGACGTCAAGTGTGGCAGCAGTAGTGAGGTTGGCCCAGAATCGGACATTGTTTCGTTCTGCTGTGCATGGGGTCACTATGAGTCAGTTCTGACTCGATGGCACCTGACAATAACAACAACAACAATCCCCAGAAGCTGTGATTATTTACCTTGTATGGAAACAAGAAATGTTGCAGGATGAGTGAGAATCTTGAGATGGGAGAGATGATTCAGTTGGGTCCAGTGTCAAGGATTCTTATAAGGACAAACGTTCTTGTAAGAGAGAGATAGGAAAGTCAGAGTAAGAGAAGGTGATGGATGCAGACAAAGACTGTGAAGGAGATGTGTTTCCACTACACAACTGACTCTAAAGACAGAGGAAAGGGCAGCAAGCCAAGGAATGCAAGTGATGTCTAGAAACTGCTAAGGCAAGGGACTAGGGTCACCTGTACAGCCTTCAAAAGGAACCAGCTCTGCTGACACCTTGATTCTAAACCAGTGAGAGTGAATTTGTATTTCTGACCTCCATAACTATAATGCATTTTTTTGTTTGCTTGAAGTCATTAAGTTTAATAGCAGTGGGAAACTAATATTGTGTGTTTCTAAATTTCAATGCATTTCTGAATCAACTAAGGATATTGTTAAGATGAAGATTATTATACTGTAGTTCTGGGGCCTAGGATTCTGAATTGCTAACAAATCCCCAAGGGATGCAGAAGATAATATCTCCCCTGATTAAATGTTGTTGTTGTTAAGTGCTGTAGAGTTTGTTCTGACCCATAGCAACACTATATAGGATTTCTGAGGAGCAACTGGTGAGTTTTAACTGCCGACCTTGCTATTCAAACTGACTTTTCAGTCCACCACATTAATCCACAGCACTAATAGGGACTAGGAATTAGCTTTGAACACCCATTTCATAATTGAAGGCACATTGTCAGAGTTTAAGTAACTGGTTTATAGTCAAACAGTTCATAAATGGCAAAGAATGTTGGATCCAATGGCAAAGAATGTTAGGTCCAAATTCTATGCTCTTTCCAACAAATTCCCAAATAAAAAATAAAACAAAACAACAACAACAAAAAAAACACACCCATGAATAATGTTGGGCAGAGAGGACAAGTCAGTGGCTTGTTATTATTTTTAAGCTCCTGCTTCCCTAGGGTAAAACTGGAGAGGGGTTTGGCATGGAAGCATTTGGATTATGGAATGGTAGCAGTGGGTCAGGAATTTTCTACACTATTTAATACACTCTCACATTTTCTCAGGCTCGGAGGTATGATTATTCCATTCACATGTGGAAAAACCAACCAACCAAACATACTAAGGCTCAGAACATTTAACTTGCTACCTGTAAAGCAATGCCTCATTTTCAGTTGGATGGCATATAAGTTCATCTTCTTTTCATTATGAGGGACACATTAGCTACAGAGAACATGAAAATGTTGTGGACTTTTCCAGCTTGCAGTGTTTTGCCATGAGACAGTTTAGAATCTTTCTTTTGGCAGATATTGAAAAACAAGTAATAAATGCATTGGCACTCCACACAGAAAACCTTCTTTTATAGTTTTTTCCTTTAATAATTTTGGGAAAACACTCATTTGCCAGTCAACAAACATCAGGTAAATTATTTGTGTGTGTGTGTGTGTGTGTGTGTGTGTGTCTTGCACTGGTATTGACTTAGATCTCATCTATTTTACCTGATCTTAAGAGTCATGCAACAATGGGCCTAACATAATAAATTTGTGAGGATGACAGTGTTTTGTTTTGTTCTGTCGTGCATAGGGTCACTATGAGTCAGAACTGACTGAATAGCTCCTACCAACAACAAGTCTCATGAAATAAACCCTCAGTAGTGTAGATAGATAATTGCTCAGCTGCTAATCAAAAGGTTAGTATTTTCACCTGGAACATTTCTATTAATAGGAAATGCAGTTCATGGTGATTATGTGTTAGAAAAGTGATGGGAAGTAGGAAGCAACAGAGTACTACACATTTGAGATGATTGAAAATCTTTTCCAAGATGCCATGGCTTTGAAGGGCACTTTTCTAGGTCTACCCAGAGATACCTTGGAAGAAAGCTTGGTGATGTGTTTCCAAACAAATAGTTCTTGAAAACTGCCTGGAACAATTCTGTCCTGACACACATGGGGGTCTTCATTAGTAGAGCTGATTCCCTGGTAACTAGTCTGGTAAGCGTCATGAGGCAGAAACTGTGGACTTCTCCAGTACTTCCTTCCAATAGAGCAATATACCATGGCTGGCACATAATACACACATATATGCATGAATGAAGGAGCTCTGGTGGCATAACAGTTACATGCTTGGTTGTTAACCGAGAGGTTGGTGGTTCAAATCCACCCAGTGGCTATGCTAGAATAAAACTTGGTCATCTGCTCCTATAAAGATTACATCCCACAAAACCATATCTGGACCAATTCTACTCAGTCTTAAGCGGCCACTATGAGTCTGAATCAATTCTATGACCCCTAGCAAAAGCAATGGGTGATTGAGCAGGTAGGCATTTCTACTGAAAGCTCTTTAAGCGTAGTAACCAACTCTCACATTCAAGTAATCTCTACCAGGATTTTCCATAAATATAATCAACCATAGAGTCCAGGTGTGGCATTATAGGATAAGCACTTGTAGTGGTGCTGTATAGTCAAGACTGTAAATATTTATAGAAACAGAAAGCCTCATCTTTCTGCCATAGAGCACCTAGTAGATTCAAACTGTTGACTTTGCAGGATAAACACTGGTGGAGGTGGTGTGCGGTGGCATTGGTTCCAACTCATAGCAACTCTGTAGAGGATTTCCAAGGCTGTAAATCTTTACAGGAGCAGAAAGCCTCGTCTTTTTACCATGGAACAGCTAGTAGTTTTGAACTGCTGACATTGAGGTTAGCAGCCCAACCACTACGCTACCAGAGCTCCTTAGGATAAGCACTAGACTGTAGTTATCCACAAGGTCGGCGGTTCATACCAACCAGGCACTCCTTGGAAACTCTATTTGGTATCGCTATGAGTTGGAACATATTTGACAGCACTTAACAACAATAATATAATCAACCATAAGCCATAATTTGGGTTTAGGGCATGGAATCATTGTTTATCTTGTTTATGCAATCTTCTTTGACATCCACCTGGATGTGAACTTTTGTATTTGACATAATATATTCACAGTTCAAGCCTTGTGCCTACAAGTGTCTTCCTGAGTGACTATGGTCAAGTAATTGTACTTCTCTGAACCTCAATATTCTTTCCCTGTCAAATACTGAGGACAAAATGATGATATGAAATATTTTGAAAGCTCCAAAGCAATACACAATTTCATGTAAAAGTGACTTCCATGCTTTTTCTGCTGAAAGGCAGCATTAAATATTGATAGACTGGTATAGAAGTTGGCACCTTTCCTGCCTAAGTTGGTTCTTGTTCTAACACCTCCATGTCTCACCTCAGATATCCTTGGAATAGCAGTTTTTCACAGCTTTGGACTGAAGAAGGAGCAGAGTTGAGGGATAGGCTGGACAAAGAAGCATGATGTAGAGGTAAAGAACCAAAGTTAACAATCAAGCTACTAAGGTTTGCAACCCTGTCCAACGCTACTGACAATGCGATCATGGAAAAATCACCATTGCTCTGAATCTTAGTCCCATCATTCATCTCAAGGGGATAATATCAGTGCCAATCATTTACGTAGAGAGCTAAACACCATGTTTGGCACAGACAATATTCAGCAAATGGTAGTTAGCACTCAACTGAGGAATCCAGTGACTGACTTCACTGAGGTTTAGCTTGGTTTCTACACTTCTGTTTGATAGTTTCCCATCTTGCCTAAGGCCTAAGGATGGCAACTCAAGGTCCAGAAGCCTCTGAATTTCCCGGCTCCACGTTTGCCTAAATCCAATATAATGATTATTTTGATGGAAACATAAAAAGCAGACACAGACTGTTTCCTTATATTTCTGCCTTAATAATACTAAAGGTGATAAGCAGAAAAACATCTATACTACCTACCTGTGGATCCAGAAAAAAATTCAAAGCATTAGAAACCAATTCTACAGGACACTTGCAAATACAAATTTGCAAATACAAATTTACAAATACAAAAAAGAAATGAAAATATTTCTGGAAACTTAGGTACTTACTAATTTTTTGGAAACAAAAAGATGTGCCCTCTGCCCTCCTAACAAAAGCAAATCATGTGAAACGATATGGCCAGGTGAGTTAGAATTAACCCCTCAACCTGCTTTTCATTAAAAGAAAAAAAAAGGTATTTTGTTGTTGTTCCATACTCATGATTAGAATTTATCCCCCACAGGGATAAAGCCCCACTAACAGTCTTGTAATTCGTGTATCTAAAGAAAACATTTGTTCTCTCTGAAGGGCTCCCAGAGGCATGTTTATCGTGGAGGTCAATATCTCCGCCCTGACTTCCCCTTGCCAAAACACACTTCTGAAAAATCAGATCTGACACTTTGTTGTAGTGTTTGCAATTTGACAGTCTTGTGCTTTCATCCACGGACAGCTAGCTTGCTGGTTATATTCTGCACTTTATCTTTTTTCCAATCAATAAAGCTATATAACTAGTGTTTTAGATACTACATTAGATACAGAGGCCGGCAGACAGTACATGTTAATCAATTTTTAATTATGGCTTTAATTTTATATGATGCCATTTAATTGTATTAAATGCATGCCAGTGAACCTGTCAGATCACAGGATCTACTGCCGCATTTGGGCCAGGGTGAGGGCTGTCCCAGGGCTGCAAGCAGGTGTTATTGTTAAGTGTTGTCAAGTCGATTCCGACTCATAGCAACCCTGTATGGGGTTTCTGAGGAGCATCTGGTAAGTTTTAACCACTGACCTAGCAGTTCAAATTGACCTTGCGATCCAGTGCATAATCCCTCAGCGCCACACCAAGGCTCCAGGTGGATGACATCATTAAAGAAGGTCATAAGCTTCTGTGTTTGTGTTACAATGTGCATAGCATTGATCCACTTCTCCCATGTCTGAAGAGCTGGAATGCCTTCCTTACTGCCATCTGAGTTAGCAGAGCTGCAGTACTGCATTCAGCTTAAGAATCATATGAGACAGTGAGTTGGAGCCATCAAGCACTGCCGCCAACTTGTCCTGTGGCTTTCAGATTCTGCATCAGTAAAATGAAGATGTTGTTGTTATTATGTGCCGTGGAGTCAGCTCCAACTCATAGCAACCCTGTACAGGGTTTCTAAGACTGTAAATCTTTATGGGAGCAGAAAGCCTCATCTTCCTCCCATGAACAGCTGGTAGTTTTGAACTACTGACTGTGAGATTAGCAGCCTGATTCATAACCACTATGCTACCAGAGCTCCTTCTTCTAAAGGCTTGTTTGGGGAAAACCAAAGCAATATAAAGTAAGCTACAAGCGACATTCACCTGCCTCCCCCTTGAAATTGAAAGTAAAATACCAGAGTCGGAGAACAAGTGTATTAGGGGCACTGCTGTCGCTTTGCCTGAGTCCCTCAGATCCTTCCTCTGACTTCTGTGTGCTCTCAATTTAGGGAGTCTGAATCCTGCCCTGAGGCCAGAACCACTGTACCTTCAAGAGGAGAGAAGTGTGTTTCTACTGCAGCCACAAACACCCAGTCCATACAACGTCCAGAGCCCTTCTCAGAAAGAGACCAAAGCTAAGACTTCTTCCAAAGCCCCATCTTTGCTCAGCCTCTTCCCCTTCCAGCTCCTGCTCCCCAACTTCCTTTGGGATTTTCCAAAATACACTTTCTTACAGTATACTGTTACACACACACACACACACACACACACACACACACACAAAAGTTCCTGGCTCAGTATATGAGGGAAAATGAACCCAAGGCAGAGAAGAAAAAGAAATAGGATTCAGATCAGACACTGAGCCAAGAAGAAGCTCTGTCCAAGCACAGTTTGAAAGGCAGAGATAGTTTACATCACGTTTTCTTCATCAGTTTGTGTATGTGTGTGTGTGTGCTGAATATTAAATACTTTTCTCATTGTATCAGGCTCTGACATTCCTGAAAATGAAGCCAAGTGGCATTAAGATAACATTTGATCATCTCATAGAAACAATATTGTCACAGGGAATCTTATTCCTGTGCAAGAGCAACTCGCCTGACTTTCCAGAACTGGTCACAAATGCCACATGCCATCTACCATTAATCAAATAGAAAGGGCTCACCTGCATAGAAAATAGAAAGTGGAGCTTCCTAAAGTGGAATATAAATCAATGGAGCAGAGCAATGTAATAACCAGATGTATCAAATTGTATTGAAAGTGCCTCAAAATGGCAGAGAAGCGTGCAACATTGCTTACTATTTTAATATCTACTTTGTTTTCATTGCCTCGAGACAGAGGAACACACTCTTTAGAATCAGGAAATTTGGAAGCCCTTCTTTCAAGAAATCTTGACAGGCATCTTTGAGCAGACTTAAGGCTGCTTGAAAGACATTGATCCAAGTCGGTTTATGTCGCTGCCTTGTCTCTGCTGATTTCCCTAGCTCCACATGCCAGCTTTGTCTGGAAGCCCCTGTTCACCTGCCCTGATCTTCCCACTCTTACTTGCTCTTGTCTTGTGGCAGTTATGTCCTTAGAGTAATTGAGCAGGTACTCCTGTGTTGCTGAAATGAAATCCTTTTCAATTCGTTTATGCATTCAATAGGTAGCTATTGAATATCTTCAATGTGCCAATAATTCACCTAAGTATGCTATTCTGCTTATTGGGCACCTAGTATGTGTCTGTGTACTAAGTGATGAGAGATGACTAAGGTTCCAGGGTGCAATTGCACTGGAACTAGCCATATGGGGGAGAAAGTCAGTGAAGGAAGCAACACTTGATGGTGATCCGACCCATGAAGGACACTGTGCTGGGAAGGAAATGAAACAAAGCAGCCATGTGTTCAGTAGCAAGGGAGGGATTCATGGACAGTTTGAGGAGGTGACATTTTAACAGAAGGAACCAGACATGAGAAGGTGGGAGAGAAGAGCAGGGAGAGGGAGGAGAAGTTGAGCTAGCAAAGTGAAATGCCTGAAACGGGGAGAAGGGCAATATGACTGAAGCAGGGTGCATAAAGTTGTTGGTGCTATTTGTCAAGTGCTAGCGAGTCAGTTCTGACCCACAGCGACCCTGTATAATGTTTCCAAGGAGCCGCTGGTGAGCTTGAACCACTTGCAGTTCAAACGGCTTTGCAGTCTGGGTCATTACCCCACAGCGCCACACCAGGACTCCTCCGTAAGGTAGGGACTGGTGTGGTGCTGCGGGTTAATGTGCTGGACTGCAATGTCAGTTTGAACCACAAGGTTAGCAGTTCAAGCTCACCAGCCGCTCCTTGAAAACCCTATACAGAGTTGCTAAGAGTCGGAGCTGACTCAAGAGTACTTAACAACAACAACAGTAATAAATAAGGCCTGAAAAGTGGTCTGTGGCCAGACTGGTCATGGGTAGGAGTTGGGACTTCATTGGATGAATGAGGCTCTTTGCCAAATGATTATGCTGGGGTCTCCTTTGTTGAGTGCCCTGCATGAGCTGTCTTTCATAGGAAACCTGGATGTGTGCCCAAGGGCTCTAGATAGCCCCAAGTACTGTCGATTAGCAGGTGAGAGCTTGCCAGAGAGCAGGCTCCTCCCTTCATGCTGGTGACATTCTCACCTAGAGATTTGGGCTGACACGTATGGTGTTTGCTACCAAAGGGCCTCAGCCTTTGGGCCCCATTCTCCTCCTATGACCTTCATCCCAGGGTATATGCTCCAACTTTATACTCTAACCTGCCTTTTCTTGTTGCTTAACAGGGTGGCCAGCTGTGATGGTATGGGCCTCAGAATCAGGGCCTGAATCTTGCCAGCTCCAGTGCCAGGTGAGCAATGGACATGCATGAAGTCAGAGGGTATGACACAAATGCCTGCACAGGGTCAGTTGAGCAGCACAGACAAACTCAGGGGGGACTGGGAGGGAGATACTCTTAGCAGGAGTCAGCTGCTGACCCGTCCAGCACTGCCACAATGCCTGATTTTTCATGAGAATACAGAAATCAGTTCATAATATAATGCAAACTCCTCTGATTTGTGAATGCTGAACATTTACCCAAAGTTTTAACACTATGTGTTCCAAATATATTAGCTAAATCCATTAGAATAGCAAACACAATCAGGAAGTGCCAGGTGTTCTTGCAAGCATTCCCAGAAGTATGAACTTGTCATCCTAACAGGCCTCTGGGGCAGGTGCTATTTTACCCCCATTTTCTGAAGAGAACACTGAAGTGCAGAGAGGTTAAGTGCCTTGCATGAAAACACTCAGCAAGTAACTGAAAGCAGCAAGACCTGACGGTCAGCCCTGGTTTGGAAGCTTTGCTCTTTTGAGTGCATAGGCCAGGCAGTATCAGTGCTCCCTGGACCTTGTAAAGGTGCTCTGAAGGCTGTGCACACTTCTATTACGCTGCCAGGACATCAGTCCAAAGACCAGAGCTGGCTGGCCATGGCGAAGTGGGACTAGGAGGAACTAAGAGGAGAAGGGTGGCTTCATCTTGAACAGTTCTTGTGTGGTGCTGTAGGATAAACACTGGCCTGCTCACCTTAAAATTGGCAATACAAAATGACCAGCCACTCCCCGGAGACTCTGTAGAGGGTTGTTAGTAGTTGGAACTGATTTGACAGCACTTGGCAACTACAACAACAAGGGGCTGAGATGGAACAGGACCCCATTCACAATATCTATAGCAGTTCAGGGAGGTGGCATGTGACAGGAGAGGAGTCCTGGGGTCATGCAGTCCCATCATGCACCAGCATGACCCTGGATAGTTACATAGTTAGGAACACAGGGCTGGGAGTCCAAGCCTCGGCACTGCAACCTGTCAACGATGTCCTTGGGTAAACGGTTACCTCTCAGAAGGTCACTTTCTTTATCACTAAAATGAGCATACAAATTCCTACTTTGCAAGGCTGTTTGGCTGTGTTTCATGTGAGATGCTTAAAACACAAAATTTGAGGGGGTTGACCCAAAACTTGGAGGACACTGGGAGTATGTCTTCTTGTCAGCGCTCACTCCTTGCATTTTTCTAGTCCTGAACCTGGACCTGCAGGTAGAGGACTTTGGAGTCTCTTTTCACTGCAGTGGCATGTATGTAGTTCTGAAGCTTGAAGCTATGCCGCTCATATTTCAAAGACTAGTGAGATTTCCTCCATGGTGGACAGCTTTCAACGGAGCTTACAGATTAAGACAGACTAGGACAAAAGGGCTGTTGAAATACTTTTGAAAAGTAGCCAGTGGAAGCATGGATCACAGCAGAATATTGTCCCACTTGATTGCTTTGGACAGGACATCAGGAGGGATGGACCACTAAAAGATGACATCATGTGTGATAAACTAGAGGGCCATCAAAGGCAAGGAAGCCTCTCAGTAAGATGGATTTCTACAACAACATCAACAATTGACTTGAACATGCTAGCAATCATGAGGATGATGCAGGACTGAGCAGTGTTTTCTTCTATTGTGCATAGGTCACCCAGAGTCAGAGTCAACTTCACAGCAGCTAATAATAAGAAGTTCATAGAAACCTTTAACAATTTCCAGCTGCTGTTATGCATGGTTCAATGGTCTCTGGAAATCTGTTATCTCATCTGCGTAGGAGAGTGATGTGCAACGAGTATCTCAGGTTGAGAGGGACCCTGGCGTACCTGGTACACAGTAGGAACACCTAAGCACAGTCCCAGGACCTTGGGCTGGCCTTGGTCAGGTTCTGTGCATGCCCAGAAGCACCTGGCAGAGATGGTGCCTTTAGCTGTGAACTGCCAGCTCTGACAATGTTATTTGGCTATGTCCTTCAATCTGAAAAATAGCTCTGAGTGATAAGCATTTCTGCCCAATCTCTTGCTGTCGACACACAACGCTGACTTGAATAGAGCTAATTTTGAAAGGAGAGGATTATACAAGGATGTTTTCTCCCTCAGAGCAATTGGGAAGTGGGAGAGGGGAGCATGACCCCGCTGCTTACCCACCAGGTTGGGGACAATATTGAATACCAGGGTTGGGGGCAATGTGTCATCAGTGCCATCAATCCCTTGCTGCCAGGGATGAAGCACACATCTAGATGGTGGTTTTCTGGGGAGAGGCATCCGCATAAAACGTCTCTCCATCCTATCAGTCAACAAGTCTTAAGTGTGACTCTATGCCAGGCACAATGCGGTGAACCAGGCAGGGGTTAAGGGCCTCTGTGAACAGCTCACAGAGGCCCTTAACAAGTCTAGTCAGGGGGTACAAGCTCACTGCCAGTGGATGGAGAGATCAGGAACATCACACAGCACTTCACTGCCCAATTATCAACTCCTGAAAAGCAGCACCCAGTTTATATATTTTTGTCATGTGTTCCTAGAGCTGCAGGATAACAAATGCCATCAAGTCGGTTCCAACCCATAACAACTCTGTATAGGGTTTCCAAGGAGCAGCTGGCGAGCCTGAACTACCGACCTTGCAGTTCAAACGACGTTGCAGTCTGACGCATTAACACCAGGACTCCATAGCAACAATAGCCACCCCTGAGTGGATTTAAACTGCTAAATTTTTGGTTAACAGCCAAGCATGTTAACCCTTTGCACCCCCAGAGACTCCGGAAGCATAATGTTGCTGTCATTATTAGGTATCACTGAGTCAGTTCCAACTCACAGTGACACTGTATAGGTTTTCTGAGTACCAACTGGTGGTTTGAACCACTGACCTTGCATTTAGCAGCTCAGTGCTTATCCTAAAAAACTGTTGATTAAAGATGGAAATGCTCAACGATGCAAAGGAAAACCAAATTTAGAAGTCCAAACTCACAGTATTATCAGGATAAGGACACTTCATAAAAAGCCTTTGCTTATTCAGAGCATTTGTCTCTGTAAATGGCCATCACTCTTACATAGTGTTCAAACCAAACATTCCGTTGTTGTTGTTAAGTGCCGTCGAGTTGGTTCCAACCCATAGCGACCCTGAACAGGGTTTCCAAGGCTATAAATCTTTACGGGAGCAGAAAGCCTCTTCTTTCTCCCGTGGAGCAGCTGATAGTTTTGAACTGCTGACCCTGTGGTTCACAGCCCGATTCGTAACCACTATGCTACCAGAGCTCCATAGAGGGTGGTATTATCAAGGCCCCTGGAGCCTGGAAACTCATGAATACAATTACCCTTTCAAATGTGGGGCCTCATATGGAGTCCTTGGGTGATACCAACAATCAGCGCACTAGGCTGCTAACCAAAAGATTGGAGGTTCAAGTCTACCCAAAGGCACCTTGGAAGAAAAGCCTGGTGATCTACTGCTGAAAAATCAGGCATCAGAAACCCTGTGGAGCACAGTTCTACCCTGACATACATGGGCCCACCATGAATCAGAGTCAACTTTTTGGCACTGACATATTTCACAGACTGGGACATAGTAAGTGACTGGGACTGAGGAGCAGGGTGGGAGGAAAGAAAGCCAGAGAGATAAGAGGACTTAGAGTAAGAAGGCTGAGTTTCTATTTGATTCTAAATGCAACAGGAAGCTGTTGGGGGATTCAAGATTGGGGATGGATGATGTAACTTACCATATTTTACAAATGATCACTCTGGCTGCTGTGGACTGTGGCTTTTGGTGGAAAAGGAGGGGCAGTAAGCCCAGGGAGGCAGTACACAAAAGACAGGTGAAAGACAAGGTAGCCACGGAGATGAGAAAATGTGGTCAGACTTGGAACACAGATGGTACTATGTCATTTTCAACCTGATTCCTTTTCTTTTACAAAAATAGTCCACTGTGCTACTTAATCTCCTTTTCACCTTCTGTTAAAAGACGGCAGAAGATCCCATTATAGTGTAATTTATTTCACCAGTCTCTAAATGGTAGGTATTGAGGTTATTTTCAATTGTTTGATATTAAGAATAATCTCCCAGCAGCATTTCATTTTCCCCATAGGGTTTTTCAGCAGTAATCTTGTGGGAGCAGATTGTCAGGAATCAAACCATCAACCTTTTGGTCAGCAGTAAAGTGCTTAACTCTTGTGTTACTCAGGGATCCTTAAACAACATTCTGCTCACCAAGATACACTCCTTGAAATGCTTGCTGAGGACTTCTGTGCTTTCTCTATTTGGGGAAGAGTTATAAGAGCAAGTAAATAATTCTCCCTGTCCCCATGATCCCTCGCAAGAGCCATAGGACTTCTTCCACTGGCCTCGTCAGCAGCCCCCTTTCTGCCAACATCCACTTCCTTCATCTGGCAGAGTCAGGGAAGAGGTAAACATTGTACAACCTCAAAGTCCAGACCTCACAGCTCAACACTGGGCAGACACTGTTTTTCCTATGAGCCCAGGACTGGACAGATACCGTAGTCCCCCAGCCCAGAACTAGGCAGTGGTATGCATCCTGTGTTCCATCATGGAAACAATAATCCATCACAACTCAGGACAGTGCAGATGCATGCATCCTTCATAGCCAAGGGGTATAGACATGCTAGTGTCTCCTAGTTAAAAACTGCACAGACACTGTAATCCATCAGAAACCAGGTAGGGGAGACATTGTATTCTGTCATACACTAGGCTGGACACACATACCCTCACTGCTCAGGACTGAGCAGACACATCCCTGGTTGGACAGAAGTTATAGTTCTTAGAGCCCAGGCAGTCTCTCATGCCCTGGAATTGGGCCAAAGCTCTAGTATTCCACAACCAAGCCAGGGCAGACACTCTAGTTACTCATACCTTGTCCCTCACAGACAAGACACATTCTGTAATTTCTCCCAATCATGGCCTGAGCATTGCTCAGAACTGGACAAGTCCACATATCTCAGGCCTGGGAAGACACTATTGCACAGTTCAAAATTGGGACCTGGAGAAAGGAGGAAGCAGCCTTGTTATTAGAGCCTTGGGCATTAAGAATGTACAAACAATGCTAGTGACCAATAAGAACCAGAGAGTTCAAAAGGGTTATAGAACTTGCCCAGTGAAATAAGCCTCTTGTGGAGCCTTTGTAGTGTATAAGATGTTAGGTGGAATCCTGCACCCCATCCAGAACCTTCTGAGGTGCAAAATGTTCACTAGACAGACAAGCATACCAGCCTGGAACAGCTATCGAAACAAAAGATACATCTTCAAAGAAAGATCAGCAGGAAAACCCCAAAACAAAAATGGCAGTATGATTGGCTACTGTAAGAACAAGCGAGTTGTTCACTGGGGAGCCATCAAGGCAAGCAATCAAGTCCCTTCAGGACAACCCCCCCCTCCAAGACTGAAACTCAAAGGGAACGTATGAGCAAGCATGTGAGCATGCTGGTGACCCTGTTGGTCTACTGGTGAGTGGAAGAGGGGGAAAGGCAGCAATGAAAAAATGGGCTGAGTTTGACCATGTTCTGTAGGCTCCTACTGACCTGGAGATAAGAAAGAAGAGGAAGGGCTGGCTGGTGCAAAGTGTGGTGAGACCTGGGGAGTCCTGAACCCATGAACAAGGACATAGCCACAGAGAGATAAAGCTGAGAGTGCAACATCCAGCTGATATAAAGGGAGGGGAGACATACAAGAACACCCAAACTTGCAGACAGTACCCATTTGACCTAGCCTCAATGGTGTGATAATCAGAACTCGACTAGAGGAATATTTAAAAAAAAAAAAAAAAGAAATTTGATAAAGGAAACAAGTGTAAGTAGCTACAGTTTGATGAACTTGACCTATACTTATGGATGTAGTAGCTCAAAATGCCAATTGAGAGGGAAGGAGTCTTCACATCAAGTATCAATCCTATCCCCTCTGTATACAGGGTAGATTGGGATGGGCAACTTAGATATTGGCTACCAATAATGAAGGGGCAATAAAGGCACAAAGTGACTGGCTTATAAGTTTTCAAGAGGGAATTTAGCTTAAGAGTGTGCCGAGGAAGGTAGATATCCTACTGAATAGTTTTCATTTTGTCTAGGTGGGTCTGGTGAAAAGAGATGGGGATCAGATTCTTATGATTCAATAATGAGTAAGTGTTATCATGACTAATTGCAACCATCACAACCATAAAGGTAGAAGTTTTGTAACAAAAAGAGGGGAGTAGTTAATCTTACAGTCCAGAAACAGAGGACCCTAGGACCATCAAGGGAGAAGAACACAAGCAGAATGTGGGACCCTATCCAGAGAAGCTGTGACACCAGAAATGGTGGTAGAAATGGGGACGTGGAGAGAGGGAGCATCTGAGGACTCTGGACTCATGAAAAAAGAGGGACTGGGTGTTGGTGGCCAGGAGGCAGGCTTGCAGAATGTGCCCTTTGATTGTTTAAATTAATATATATTCCTGAGTGGTTTTGTGTACATCCCACCACCACCAGCACCAAAGAGAAAAAAAAAGAAAAAAAAAGAACCAGATAGTTCAACAAATATCAGCATGGACGGAAGGCATGGATGGAAACTGCCCAAGGCTAAGACTCCCCTTTCCCAAACCAATGTTTGCAAATCATGAATCTTGCATGATTAAAGAAGAGCATTTCTGGACTAAGTTTAGCTGGAATTAATGATGATAATCCTTAATATAATGATGATTATATTATATCAAAAGGAGCTCTGGTAGCACAGTGGTTATGAGTCGGGCTGCTAAGTGGTTATGAGTCAGCAGTTTGAAACTACTGGCCGTACCATGGGAGAAAGATAGGGCTTTCTGCTCCCATAAAGATTTATAGCCTCAGACCCTATACAGGGTCGCTATAAGTCAGAACCAACTCCACAGCACATTACCACCACCACCACCATATTATATAAAAATAAATTTATATCCTCTTGGAATATTTGGAATTGGAATATTTGGAATATTTCTTAATATCCTCCACATGTCATATGTCTTTTGATTGCATGCTAGATTGAGCTGGGCACCTAATCGTGCCTTAATTCTACCCTCTCACAGGACCAGTCCTTATTGTTGTGGTTCTGACTCACAGCAAGCCTAAGGACGACAGAACAAAACACCACCCAGTCCTGCACCATCCTCCCAACTGTTACATTAGAGTCCATTGCTGCTGCCACTGTGTCAATCCAGCTCGCTGGGGGCCTTCCTCTTTTTCATTGATCCTCCACTTTATTTGCATGATGTCCTTCTCTAGGGACTGGTCCCTCCTGCTAATATGTCCAAAGTATGAGAGACCAAGTATCATCATCCCTAGCACCAGGGAAACCTGGACCTTTTAACCCTCAGGACCCAAAGGAAAAATTTCACATCAATAAACTGTCTTGCCCCAACTCCAGCTTCCTTAGGGTTCTCTGTGGGACTAGCACTCAGGCAGTGGGAGTAACACATGAGACGGGAACTTGATAGCCTGTTTCCACCAGGAAATCCAGTCCACATCTCCATCATGGAGAAGAGAGCCATTTGTGTTGAGTTCTACTTTCACTATTGCTTCCTTCCCCATGTTCAGAGAGGAACAGTGGATGCATGTTTTATGAGACAGTGGTTGTTGTTGTTGTTAGGTGCTATGGAGCTAGTACCAACTAATAGCAACCCTATGCACAACAGAGAAGTAAACACTGTTTACAGAGAAGTAAACACTGCTCTGTCCTGGGCCAACCTCACAATTGTTGCCATGCTTGAGCCTATTAATGCTGCCACTCAGCCAATACATCTCAGAGGGGGTCTTCCTCTCTTTCTCTGACCCTCCACCTTACCAAACATGATATCCTTCTCTAGTGACTGGTGCCTCCTAACAATATGTCCGAAGTATGAGAGACAAAGTTTGGCCATCCTGACCTCCAAGGAGCACTGTGGCTGTACTTCTTCCAACACAGATCTATCTGTTGGTTCTTTTGGCAGTCCATGGTACTTTCAGTATTCTCCTCCAACATCCAAACTCAAATGCATTAATTCTTCTATCATCTTTGTTATTCACTGTCTAACTTTCACATGCATATAAGGTTATTGAAAATACCATGGCTTGGGTCAGGTGCACTTTAGTCCTAAAACTGGCATCTTTGCTCTCCAACACTTTTAAAAGGTCTTGTGCAACAGATTTGCCTAATGCAATACGTCATTTGATTTCTTGACTACTGCTTCCATGAGTGTTGATCCAAGAAAAATGAAGTCTTTGACAACTTCAATCTTTTCTACATTGATAAGAATGTTATTTATTGGTCCAGTGGTGAGGATTTTTGTTTTTCTTTACACTGATATGCAATCCATACTGAAGGCTGTGGTCTTTGATCTTCATCAGTAAATATTTTAAGTAAAAACACTTTCAGCCAGCAGGGTTGTATCATCTGCATATCACAGGTTGTTAATGAATCTGCCTCCAATCCTGATACCACATTTTTCTTCATATAAC
>NW_006408622.1:890312-892700 GCF_000296735.1 Chrysochloris asiatica
TATGCACCAACCACTAATACCAATGAGGATGAAATAGAAGAATACTACCAACTTCTGCAATCTGAAATTGATCAAAGATGCAATCAAGATGTGTTGCTCATTACTGGTGATTGGAATGCAAAGGTTGAAAAAAAGAGGAAGGATCAGTAATTGGAAAATATGGCCTTGGTGAAAGAAATGATGCTGGAGAATGCACGACAGAATTCTGCAAAATCAATGATTTGTTCAAATACCTTCATTAGACAGCTTAAGAGACTAGATAGTGGTAGGCCCAGGAAAATCAATTAGCCAGCGAAGTGGCCAACAGTAATCATGATCACTACCATTTACCAACCTCATGATACCAGCCAGGCACTACACAAGCCCCTCGATGTATTATCTCACCTCAACTTAACATAATGAGACAGATATGACTATTTTTTTCACTTTACCAATGAATAAGAGAGGTGAAATGAGGCTGAGTGATTTGTCCAGCCATAGTATAAAGTATAAGTATAAAGACCAAGCTTTGAAAGCAGATTGTCGTGTTTCTGTAGACCTTATGTGAAGTCACTAGGCTGGAGCCAGCAGTGTCTTATTCCTCAACAACTTCAGGGAGTTACCAGGAACCAGCAGTGAAGGCCCAGCCCAGGCTAGGGGCGGGCAGTGAACAGCCTGGATGGGACCCTGTGGACGATTTGTGTGCCTTCCTTCCCACAAGTGGGTAATTAGTTCTCTTTTCTTGTTTTGTTTTCTGCTTTTGTTTTTAATTGGATATAGCACCATCCAGTTGGCACAGCCTACAGGGAGGACCGTTTTATTACTTTTTCTAAATACATGTAATATGAAAAAGTTGCTGACCCAGAGCTCTGTCGCAGGAACAAATTGTTCAGGGTCTTTTAAGAAGAGGATAGATGGCCTTCTGGGATTGCAGAGACAGGGCTCTCCAGAACACATTTCTGCAGAGGACTCAATGCCCGCATTTTGTTGACTGCCTGATATAATAATCATACTTAAAGCAGAATGAGTGTTTTTCATGAACTGTTTTTGAACTTCACGACACCCCCATTCAAGTCCCATTGCCTCCAGGAAGCATTCTCTAAGCTTTGGCTGAAAAGAGAGCTAGATATACTACATTAAGGGCTTCAGTAGACTATGACCATCTTTGGTGTCACACTAGGTCTCTCCAGTGTGTTTTCTGGAAAGGAAGGAACTGGGAATCACTTCCTTGTGCCCACTCCCTCAGCAGCCAGCAGCAATTGGCTCATGGTCAGTACTCACCAGTCACTTGTGTGATAATGCCATTCTTGGTTTCCCATTTTTCACTCTTTAAATAGCAACAGTACTGCATGCATACCCTTTAGGGTTGTTGGGAGGATGAAAGATAATGTATGTGAATCATTCATCACATCGCCTGGTATGTTGTAGTCAATTAATTAATGGTGACTATTAGAATCCATTTCAGAAATAAATAGCTGCAAATGGAACTCAAGTTGTTTCCCCTCAGGGAGTGGGATTATGTCTCCGGGAAGTCTATGGAGGTCGGTCATCTGTATCATCATTTAACTTTCTTATCGATCCTAATCCACCAGTTGATGAGACCCTGTGGTGATGCTTCCCTGGAAGGTGTAATTAAAATGAAAGCAAGGCAAAGCAAAACAAAACAAAGGCATCAGAGAGGAGAGGAGTGAGAGCTGGGAGTGAGGAAGTGGAGACAGGTTGGAAATGCAGAAGAGAGAGTACATTAAGATCCTCTCCATCCTCAGGAGAAAGGAGGAGTAGATTGAGACCTAAACCAGAAAGGCAATGCAGTATGGGAGAATGGCTGAGAAAAACTAAACAGATCAAAGCAAGTCAGACAGATGGGGAAACTGAGATGTCTAGTGGTCAAATCCTCTCATTTTGCATGTAAAACAGGAGGTGGTGAGCAAGGTGAAGGAATTTGCCCAAGAGCAAGTCAGAGCCCAGGCTGGCTACAGATCTGAGAGGAGATAAACAGCTGTTTAAAAGGAGCTCTTATAGTATAGTGGTTACAAATCGGGCTGCAAACCTCAAGGTCAGCAGTTCAAGACTACCAACTGTTCTGCAGGAGAAAGATGAGGCTTTCTGCTCCTGTAAAGATTTACAGCCTCAGGAACCCTGTACAGGGTCGCTTTGAGTCAGAACCGACTCCACGGCATAAACCACCACCACCATGTTGTGCTAAATTCCAGGATAGAGTTCTATTCTTTTTGGGAAATCACCCCCTCCCCCTCATTCAGTCCACATCTCCCACTTATGTTCCATGATTGTCTGGTTTCCAGGGCAGAAGATATGACCCAAACCTGGCCAGTCAGAGCCTCCAATTCCACTACAGATGATGATTAATGAATGTATTCTGCCTCTTGTGATTGAATTTGCTCCAATCAG
>NW_006408622.1:894015-896526 GCF_000296735.1 Chrysochloris asiatica
AGGTAGGTTTTATTGAGTCACTGAATCAAATCACACCCGAGGATAACATACCTGTTGAAATTCACAGTTACGTCAGACAATGAATTGCCTCTATTCTTTGCCAGTCTGAGGTAAGTTTTCTTTCCTTGCAACACTGAGAGTTTTGTCACACCAGGTGTGGAGGGAAGAGTACATAGTCTCTCTCAGTGTCTGTTCCAGTCTGTTTCTAGTGGCTGTCCCTTTACTGCACAGGGTTCTAACACATAAGGTGCTAACACTAAGCTCCAGTTCTAACACTCCTCTGAATGTGGGTTCTGTATGTGGTTGCAGTTCTACCAATCAGATGCATTCATGTGAGGCTTGATTTGCAACCCCGTGAAACAGAGAAAGAGATGAAGCATCCATTTTGCTGATATGGATAGAGCAGGTGTAAGGATGTTTCTTGATTCCCATGTCACTTCAGGGTTGTGTGACTTGGAGATAATAACACAGCATTATCTGTAGATTCTCCCCCCACCCCTCCCATCTGATTGTGGCAAAAGTAACAAGTAATTTCCTTGGTCAGTCAGTTCTGTGGAGATGTTCTATGCTTCTGAGGCCTGTAGAGTCTGCCTCTCCAGGTCTTCCCTGATTTTGTAAGCACACAGTTTCCAGCATTAAACCTCCATTTGCTTGAATTGCTAGAGCACTTTCTGTTTCCTGCAGCTGAACCATGACTGATAGATCAGGACTCCAGCCTCTGGAAGTGCATTGATTTTCCATGATCAGGCAACAGCGTTCCAGCCTCCTGAAATCTACACTAGACAAAGGTCTTCCCTCTTGAGGACATCTTTGCACAATGCGGTGACATGAGGCTGGTTTCTGCCACTGGAATTACTCCCAAAGTATGGTTTGACTGTGTTTGTGATGCCTGGATCCTGGGTGACCCAAGTCTGGGGTGGAGGAAGAAGGAAGGAGGTGAAGAATAATGCAAGGAGTATACAACAGACTGAACTGGAAAAGCAAAAACAACGTGGCAGACATTGGTCACTTAAACAGCCCTATTAGGGTTGGGGAAGAGACAGCCGTTGGGTCCTTCTATAAATGCTCCACTAGAATATTTTAGAGGCAGATTTTTCCAGGGTTCTTTGTGATGCCAGAGAGTGAGCTGGCAGGACTGGGGTAAATTATATGTCACTCCTCAAATGTTATAACTTGGAATCTTAAGTTTATAGTAATAACCTTATGATCATATAGATGTGAACACATTTTGAGACATATCCTAGTTTTCTGTCTTAATCTTCTCAGAAACATGAGTTTGCATCTGGAATCAGGATAGGACATTGAATTAACACTGAAGTTGGGCGCTGCATCTGCTTTGGAATTCAAGCTCCTTCTAAGCTCTCGTGCATATGAAGATATTGCAGATGAGTTAACTTAACACACCTTCAATCTGTCTGTTAGTTAGCCTGCCTATTCTCTACAGCAATGGATCTAAAAGTGTGGACCTTGGACTAGCAGCATGAACATCTAGGAATTTTAAAAATACAAATTCTTAAGCCTCACCTAGACCTACAAAATCAGACTCTCTTGGACGGGCCAACCAATATAGGCTTTGTAGCATGATGTGTTTAAAGAAGGCTTCAGGAAATATTTTTGGTTTAAGGTTCAACGATTATCTCAGGGCAATAGTTTTGGAGGTCTAAGATCTCCAGAAAACCTGGATTCCATGAGAATTTGAAATTCTGCTCCTCCTTTTCTCATCTTCTATTAGTATTCTTCTGTAGAAACATTCATCAAAATGTTTAGTAATGGTGGCATGACATACTGATTCTATTTTTGGAATCCTTGTTGTTGTTAGGTGCTGTCAAGTAGGTTGTGACTCAGAGTAACCTTCCGTACAACTGAACAAAGCTCTGCTCTGTCCAGATCTGCACCATCATCAGAATCATCGCGATATTTGAGTGACTACATTGTGGTAGGTACTGTGGAATCCCAGTTCATTGAGGGTCTTCCTAATTTGCCTCTCCTTGACTCCCTCAAATTCAGTCATGAAGTGTGGATGGAAATGACCCCAAAACTCGAATCAACTGCATATCTCTAAGGGTTAGCTAGTGGTGCTAATGTTGGATTCACAAGAGGACATGTGACATCAATTGGTCCAAAAAAATATTTGCTTATTGGACTCTTGTTTAAAATCCTGGGAAATTTAGGCTCATTTCCTGCTTCTTGTTGTTGTTAAGTGCTGTCGAGTCAGTTCCGACCCATAGTGACCCTGTATAGGGTTTTCTAGGAGCAGCTGGTGCACTTAAACTGTCAAACTTGCAGCTCAAGCCAACTTTGCAGCCCAGTGCATTAACCCACAGCACCACACCAGGAAGTGACTTAGTTGGTGGATATGAGAAATCCTGCCTGAGAACAGAGCCAACTTTAAGGAAGTCAAAGGGAGAAATGGAGACAGATTCCTTGCACTTTAAAACTTTCAGTCCCCACTTTTAAACACCCCAGTCTGTCATGTCTGCAATTAGATCCTATGAGTTTACACCAACCAAG
>NW_006408622.1:896873-914982 GCF_000296735.1 Chrysochloris asiatica
CATTTGCAAAAGAGTCTTTAGTGGCAATGTGTTTGTGTCCCACTAAGGGACTTGCTCACACTTGCCTTACCAATACCAGGTTCCTGAAGGCTTCTGCAGAGAAAAGTCCAATGGCTGGAGGACTGTTGGTCATGGGAAAGGCATTGAACTCCTTTCCTCAGCACACATGCCTTTCAATCCTTTTTTTTTTTTATCCTGCTTACATTTATGTACTGGGCACCTTCTGTGTGCCAAACATGAATCCACTATAGAGTGTGTCTTGATGGGCCTTCCCTTCACTGAACATTGCAGATCCTCAGTACATACTTGATGTCAGCTGAAGACAGGCAGAAAGCTCTGCACCCTGAAGCCCAGGCAAAGGTCAGGGCTACCTTGGCTGAAAGCCTTTCTGAACAGCTGCTGATTATGCGTCACAGTGGAGAACAAACACTTTTGTTAAAATGTCCCCCTGAAACTGGATCTGGGTGCCCCAACATGAGTTAATTCTCTCTGACAAATGAGATTCACCAGTCTGGCATCCAAAGGACATTTGTCAGTCAGCTGGCCAAGTGACTGGTGGCCAACCTCCTAGGGAATGCTTTGATGGAAAAGCTCCCTCCACATGTAGCCTCTTTCCTCTATTAACACTCTTGAGTTGTGATTCTCCTTTGCCCAGAAAACATTGGCTCCAGCTTGCAGGCAGCTGCGTGATTGTAGTTGGGAATAGGAGATTCACCCTGGAATGGGCTTCTGGTTGCTCCCTAAAGGTATCAGAGTGTGGCTGCGGTGGATTTGGCCTAAGAGAGGCTGCACTGCCCACAGACTGTTTTGGAGACTCTTTTTCCTGGTTTCACAGGGGAGCTGGAAGTTCTTTAAGGAGTTCCTGGGGCAAATGGTTCCATAAAAAGTCCCTGTCAAAGCCCGGATCTGAACTACAGGCTTCCAAGTTCACTATCCACTGTGCATCCTAGCATGGGGGAGGACTGAAATAGAGAGAACAGGTAACGCTGTGAGCAGGAGAGGGTGAAGATGGGTGATTCTCAGGACCCTTTCTAAAACCAGAAGTGAAATCGTTGACCCCAATGAGTCTCTCTCCTTCAAAACAGTCTGGCATCCACTGGAGACTCTGAATAGTAGCCCCTATGCCCAAGGACAAGGTTGTATCTTCAGCAACAATAGTAGGGTCTTGCCCATGGAGAAGTTTAGGGACTATCCTGGTTTGTGACCCTGAAGGAAACACAAATATATAAGAGCTAAACAGCAATTCAAATCTCTGTCTTTGGATGTTGTGTAGGATTTGCATTTGACTGTCCTTGGCTTCCTGTCTCAAAAGAGGTTTTTTTTTTATTATCACCCAGAGTTCTTAACACCTCCATCAATTATGCAAATCATGGATGCAGAGCTCTAGCATTGAACAATAGCTTATCCTGCAGCGCCCCCTGGTGGTTCTTTGCACTGAATTCTTATTACAACTCCAGGAAATGTGGGGGTGGGGATAGTGGTAGCTTGGTGCTAAAATTGTCCATTTCTATGCAGAAGACCTGGGTCAAATCCTGGTCAATGCATTTCAAGCACAGCTATCACCAGTCTGTGGAGGTTGTTGCAATGATAACTACCAAGTTTCAGAGAATTCAGACCAAAAGAGATTAGGAAGAAAAGCCTGGCAATCTACTTTCAAATATTAATCAATGACAGCCCTTTGTAGCACAAACTATCCCATAATGTTGTGCATGAGGTCACCACAAGTCAGGAGTCAACTTGATGGCAACTAGCAATGGCAATGGTTAGCATGTGTGACTACTAGAATGGCTGGCTATTCAAGTCCATCTAGCAGCCGGCACCTTGGAAGAAAGAAGGCCTGGTGGTCTACCTCTGAAAAAGCAGCCATTGACAATCCTATGGAGCACAGTTCTCCTCTGACACACCTGGGTTCCTGTCTTAGCTGTCTAGTGCTTCTACCCAAAAATACAACAAGTGGATAACTTTAACTAACAGAAATGCATTTTCTCACAGTTTGGGGGGCTGGAGTCTGAATGCAACTCTAGGGAAAAGCTTTCTCTCCCTCTTGTCCTTTTTAAGCTTCTGTTCAATAGCCATCTCCTTGGCTATCTTCCGCCATCTCTGCTTACTTGCTTGCTTCCTTAATTTATTTATCCAAAGAGATTAGGTTAAAACACACTTTATACTATGTCTGCATTAACATAACAAAGAAAACTCATTTCCAGGTGGGAGTATAGCCACAGGTTTGGGGGGTAGGATTTACAGTTCATATTTCAGGGGTAAACAGTTCAATCCATAACAGGCCCTCATGTGTTAGAGTTGATCCAATGGCAACTGGTTTAGGAAGAATTGTAGAAGAGTCAATACATTTGAACTATGCTGTTGGCAAAGTATATTGAAAATAGCGTGGATTGCCCGAGAAACAAACAAATCTGTATGGCCAGATTGCTCCTCAGAAGTCATGATGGTGAGATATGTCCGTAAGGACCAGTCCCTGGAGAAAGACATCGTACTTAGAAAAGTGGATGGTCAGAAAAACAGAGGAAAACCCTCAAGGAGATTGTTTTCAGAGGCTGTTTTCTGTTCAAACTCCCAGTGACAGAAACAATGGACTCACGCATAATAGTTGTAACAATGTCTCAGGACTGGGCAATGTTTCATTCTGTTGTACACCATCACTATGTAGCACTTAACAACAACAAGGCAGTTCCACGATCCCATCTCTGTAATGACATAATCCTGTTTCCTCTGATACTTGAGACATCTGGCTACATCTGCTTTCCTGACCCTCTCAAAATCTGTTCAACGACTTTTCCCCTTCACAAATCCCCTCCTCAAATGGAATGTGATTATTCCCCTAAGGTTTGTTTTCTTTCTCAAGCTTTCTATTCCTTTTCATTAAAGCAATTACACAGGTGAACCTATAGAACTATAGGTCTAGTGGAGTCCTGGTGTGGTGCTGTGGGATAATGCACTGGACTGTAAGATCAGTTTGAACCTCAAGGTCAGCAGTTCAAAGTCACCAGCCGCTCCTACATAGGGTTGCGATGAGTCAGAATTGACTTAA
The DNA here is from genome assembly GCF_000296735.1 of Chrysochloris asiatica. NCBI lineage: Eukaryota > Metazoa > Chordata > Mammalia > Afrosoricida > Chrysochloridae > Chrysochloris > Chrysochloris asiatica. Next base: position 899,920 of record NW_006408622.1, read on the forward strand.
CGGCACTTAACAACAACAATGACATAGGGCTGCTATGTTTCTAAGGACAAGAACATGGCTGTTCATTGTTTTAACCTTATTACTGGATACCTAGCACCTGGTACAGGCCCTGGACTTCTTTTTTTTTTTTTAATGTTTTATTGTGCATTATATGATAGTTTCGCTCTCAGCTCTTCTCCGTTGATGGTCCCAGAGATCTCCCCTCCTATCCTGGAGAATTAATCCCTCCCTTCCTTGTTACAAAACGTCTACCTTTGCATTTCCAACCCTCACACTCCATCCTAATAAGCATTATTCTCTACAGTATCACGAGTTACCCATCTGTATCTCCTTTCATCAGCTCCGCCCAGACAGATTGAATAGTACCTACTGGAGATTCTGCCTTCCGCCATGCTCCCTAGCACCAGGTTCCCTCTTGAAAGCTTGTAAGCCAGTCACTTCTTGCCTTTGTAGTCCCCCCCTCCCCATTTGAGTATCCAATGTCCAAGTTGCCCATCTCCATCCATTCTGTGTGTGGAGGGGGTGGATTTGTTCTTGCTGTAAGGATTTGTTCCTTCTTTTGAGTTGCTGCTCCATATGTATAGGTCAAGTTCATCAGATTGTATCAGCTCACTGTTTTTTTTTTTTTTTTTTTTCTTCCCCTCTTCTTTCTTCTCCTGGATGAGCTCCCATCATCCAGTCATCCGGTCCAGGTCACGTGGGTATCATCTGCAAGAGTGGGCGCTCCTGTGCTCATGCCCTCTTTTCCTGTCAGTCAGTGGCTCCGCTCTCCTCTGGAGTCCTCCGTGGCCACGCCACTGACTCTGGGCCCAAGAGTCCCCAGGCCTCCTCACACTGCTTGCCAACCAGGTCCCCCAACTGGGTCCACAGAAGTCCACTGAACATTGTAGGGCTTAGCTTGCTGCTTCATTGCTACTTTTACCCCCTTCCCCCCATCGGTGATGTGTGTGGTCACCAGTCAGAGCATGCATTTCTGTTGAGTCTTAGTCTTGGAAGGGGGTTTGCGTTGAGAGGACCTGGCCACTTGCCTTGATGTTTCCTAGGGTAGCATTTTGTTTGTTCTTGTAGTAACAGTCCATCTGTCTCCATTTTTCCTGCAGGTCTTTCTTTCAAAAGATATCTTTTATTCTTCTAGCCGCTCCAGGCTGGTCTGCTCATCCTTTCAAGTGGAGATTTCTCATCTCTGGAGATTTGGATGTGGTTCCGGTCTCTACCTACAGTTTTATGTATTGCAAAAGCTCCGCAAGAAGCCTCGTTCACTGGGTACGCTGTAGCCCCATTTTAGGTATTCCAATCAGTCATAGGCACAAGACGGACTTACAAGCCTTCTAGTGTGGTGTTTCTGACTATTCCTTTCTTTCCCTCTCCAGTGTCTACTCTATATTATGCTGTGCTGCCCAGTCAGGGAAGCATCGGAAGTTCTCGGCCCTGGACTTCTTAAAAGGGCAGGAGGCTGAAACACTCATCTTAGACAGCTATGAATACCTTCTACACTGAGATCAGTATTTGTTGTTGTTTTAAGTGTCATCATGTCAGTTCTGACTTCTAGCTACCCTGTATGGGGTTTCCGAGGCTGTCAATCTTTATGTGAGCAGAAAGCCTCATCTTTCTCCCACGTAACAGCTAGTAGTTTAAAACTGTTTACCTTGAGGTTAGCAGCCTGACTCGTAACCACTACACTACCAGAGCTCCTCCTCCCTGACATAAAGTAGCATCCAAGAATGGATGGAGAAGGAATGGGTGAGGAATGACCCTCTCCCAGACCTTCCAGCTTTCAGAATCACTTCTGATCTCTAGCACCACAGGCTTCCTGCACTGTCCTACCTACTAAACACATCCACACAACAGCAGTCTTGTGCAGACCATTCCTTATCGTCTGGGCGTTGCTTTCAGATTCAACCAATCTTTCTTTCTTTCACTAACTCGTTCTCTTATTAAAGAAACATTTATCAAACAACTGCAGGTGCCACAACTCTGAGTATGTGATGCAAATATCAAGATGAATCAAGCACAGTCCCTGCACCAAAAGGAGCTGCATTCTCTTTGAGGAAATGGAATGAGTCTGGAGACAGGGAGATTATCAGTTAATAAACACTAACTAGTAAGCCATGGGAATGGTGGAGGTGGAAAAGTCAGGCTGGATTTGAAGGGTAATTTTGATGGATTATTAAGCAAAGCTGTGGTCCTATAGCCTGTGGATTTCAGTGTCTTTTCATAGGCAATGGAGCCCAGAGTCTGTTTTCTGTTCATTGGTAGAAAACTCTTTCGAACGCCCTAGCTGCTTTACAAAAAGTGCCTGAGAATCTATGAGGAGAGATTTGTGTTTTCACTGCACACAAAGCCAACTCCTGAACTGGAGATTTGGCCAATTGTCTCTACCATTAAAAGGAAAGATTCAATAGAGGGGCAGTGCAGGGACAGAACTGATACTCATTTGCCTTCTAAGCAAATACATCAAGAGTGTTCTAACGGGGAAAGAAAGTATAACTAATGAAATTAAATTCAGGGAAGAGAGATGAGCTCTGCTAATGATTAATGTTCAACTTAATAGATCAGCAGGACATGCTGAGTTGAGAAGTCGCCCAGAGGGTTCCAGTCCAGCGCTTCAGTAAGGGAAAGAACAATGCAAGAGACAATTTCAGCTTCCTTGTCCTCCCCCTCCCCCTAACGTGTCTCTGGGGGAACACAATTATTAATTGCTCTGAATGTCATTTGCTTTGCTTCCAAGTAGCCACTTCTTCCCCTACTTACTGATCCCCCTGCTAAAATGTCTTCCAGTGTGAAAATTAACTCTTCCTTTTCTGTTTGAAATAGAATTCGGGGGCCTGCAACCACTGTCTATGCATGAGTTTTTCTAGAAAGGAACAAATCAGCTCAATTCAACTGGCTGCTGCATGCCCTCACCCCAAGGGAAGGCAGACCTCAGTGGGGTCTGCATGGATGTTCAACGGAGAGGACTGGGAGTCAAAAGAGCTCTTACCTAGGTCAGTCACAAGGCCCAGGCTCTGGACTGGAAGCAGTCGGGGTGTGGAGGGGGCGGCTGCTCAAATGGCAGGCAGGAAAGGTTCCCCCTTTGGGTGGATGACCTCCTCCTTTCTCACTCTTTTCCTCCCTTGGGTTCCCTGAGCCCTGAGAGCTGGGCCCTGGGATGGCAATGCAGTGCTCCAGCCGAGCACACAGGCTTGGGAACTTGCACTTCAGAGGCAAAGCTTGTGTTGTCTGGGAAGAGGAGAGCTGGGAAGAAAAGCAACGGAATGCTCGCTCACTCAGAGCCGACAGCACAATGCATAGTGGAGTGGGGGTGGGGAGAGGAGCAGTCTGACCTCCCCCCACCCCAATCAGACATCCCTGTGACAGCCAAAGAATCTCCTGAGTTTGGACTCCTTTGTATTTAACTCTGCAGTCTTTAAAATAATGTAATCTCTAGGACTCTGCGGCTTCCTCAAATCCTATTGACCTGTGAGTTGGATAAGAATTGATCTCATTTGTGTCTGAATGAATGAATGTTGTCTGTGCAGACAGCAGACTTCAGGGCCAGGCTGGGATCCAGTCTAATAAAAGCGAATGTGTGCTTTGTGGTTGCAGATTGGCACAAGGGCAGCACAGTTTCCTTCTCTTATGGGGCGGAAAAGGTCTAGAGTGAGATGCGCATACACAGAGGCTTGCTTGTTTGCTGAGTACCTCCTGACCTTGCTGGAGTGTGGCTGATCAGCCATTTCCCCTGTGACTAAATATTTGGTCACAGCACTAGGAGAGAATTCCATCAGTGGACAGCTCTATTTTAAAGGCTTGGGTTTTCTTTTCTCTTTCCCATGAGGCAGTCTCTCTAGCAGGTTTGAGCATCTCTCACTGACAACCCCCCTGCATAATGTTATGCTGCTTCTGATACTTGCTGGAAGGCCAGAAAGCACAAGGAGTTGAGATACTGTGGTTCTTGGAGTGAAAGCAGGTTCTACACTACCAGGCACTCATTTATTTCTCCAAGCCAAGGTGATTCCTGCTCCCATGGTCCCTGTGGTAGGTATGTGCGGGTTCTATGAAGATGAAGATCCTATCTCCTCCTTTCACTTTCCCAAAGTACCACCTTTCCCAACCCTCCTGACCAGCTTATTCACTCCCATTCCCCTGCTACAGTGTCTCGGGTTTCCATCCCTTTGCCTGCCCCCTTCAAGCCATGTTCTCTTCCATTCCCTTCATGAATCTGTGTGCCTCTTAACTCCTTGACAACCTAATGAGATGTGTTCTGGTCTAGGAATCTCCTACAAGTGGGCACTCTGGTTCTGAGCAAGCTGCTTCATCAGCTCAGGGCTGCTTCCTCAGCTGTGACAATAAGGCAATTGTACTCCCACTTGGTAGGGATGGAGATGGAAACTGCCCCATCAGACAATTGAGCTGTTCTTATTCTCCCAGCTTACTTGGAGTCATTATGTCAGCAATTTGTGACCTATCAGGTGACATTGTGTATGGGGAGTTGCTGGCCTCTGGGGTGGAGAAAACAATAGATCCATTCTGACCCTTCCCACCCCCCACAACTCTTGCCCTTCTAGGAACACAACTGGAGCCTACTAATCTTGTATGTTTGCTCTTTTCTTTCTGTCTCTCTTCCTTTTTACTGTGAATGAAAGTACACACAACAAACTCTTCACCAATTCAACAACCTCTCCATGTGCAATTCACTGGCATTTGAGGACATTCTTCATGTTTATACAACCTTTTCTATAAAATCCCACCACCATTAGCATATACTCAATACTGCCTAAGCAAAAACACCATTTTCTTTTTTCTTTTCCCCTTCCCGGCCCTTGTAACCATTAAATGATCTTCAGTTTCTATTTATGAGGGGGTTTCAAACATTTGTTGAAAAATCTCATTATCTTTTCATTCCATTTGTCCATGAACTTTTTGAAGCCCCTTTGTATTTGTTTATTTATACCAATGATATGATACTGTGTATGTCCTCTTACAGCTTACTCCGTTTGCTCAGCATAGTGTCTTCTAAGTTCATTTATGTTGTGAAATACATCAGGATTTCATTTCTTTTTCTGAATGAGTAGCATTCCATGGAAGTCCTGGTGTGGTACTGTAGGGTAAGCACTGGACTGCTAACCACAGGCCATCGGTTCAAACCCACCAGTTGATCCTTTGCAATCCTATACAAGGTTGCTATGAGTCCGAATTGGCTTGAGGCCACTAAACGACAACGTTGTTGTTGTTGTTAAGTACCATGGAGTCAGTTCCAACCCATAGCGACCCTGCACAGGGTTTCCAAGGCTGTAAAATCTTTACAGGAGCAGAACGCCTCATCTTTCTCCCGTGGAACCACTGGTAGTTTCGAACTGCTGACCTTGAGATTAGCAGCCTGATTCGTAATCACTACACTACCAGAGCTCCTTAAATGACAATAGTGTTCCATTATGTGTATATACCACCTTTGGGGGGCAAGGATTGGGGGGAGCATGGTGGCTTCATGCTGTAAAAATTGAACTGACAACTATAAGGTCCATGGTTTGAGCTCACCAGCTGCTCCATGGGAGAAAGATGGGGCTTTCTGCTCCTGTAAAGATTTTTAAAGTCTCAGACACCCAATATGGGACAACTCTGTGTTGGAAATGACTCGAAGGTATTTAACAACAACAACAATCACTTTTTTGGTGAGGAGGGGGAACATCTGTCTGGTCATGGGCAGTTTGGTTTTTTCTACCTTTTGGCTATTATGAAAAGTGCTGTAAGGAACATTTTATATAGGTTTTTGCTTTTTTTCTTGTTTCCGTTTTTTCTGCATTTGGGATCGTTGGATTATAAAAGGTACTGGTGGCCTAGTGAGTTAAAAGCTGGGCTGCTAATTGCAAGGTCAGTAGTTTGAATCTACCAGTTACTGTGCAGGAGAAAAATGTGGCTTTCTACTCCTGTAAAGATTTATAGCCATAGAAAACCTATACAAGGCCACTATGTGGAGGAACCAACTTGACAGTGGAAACCACCGCTGCTGCTACACAGCATGGAGTCTAGTGTGGCAATGTAGGTTTGCACTTCAAACTTATCAGCCTTGGAACCATATGCAGGGTTGCTATGAGTCAGAGTCAACTCAAAGGCATTAACAACAACTACAATGGTTCAACTTTTTGAACTGCCAGGGTGATTTTTACAGTGTCTGTACCATTTTACATTCCCACATCAATGGCTAAGGGTTCGAGGCTCTCTGCAACTTTGCCAATCCCTTTTATGATCACTGTCATTCTAAGGGGATAAGGTGTTATCTCATTGTAATTTTGATTTGAATCTCACTAATGGAGCCCTGGAGTCATGGTGTGGCATTGTGGAATAAGTACTGAACAACTAACATAAGGTCAGTATTTCAAACCTACCAGCCAATCCTCAGAAGCTCTATAAAGGCCGCTATGAGTTGGATCTGACTCAATGATACTTAACAACAACAACAATGGAGACTAGGTGTGGGGACTGCAGGATAAATACTAAACTGGTAACCACAGATATGGATTCTCTCAGAAACCTTAGACAGGGAACTGGCTTGATGGCACAATGACTAATAGACGCCCTGGTGACATTGGGCTGCTAGGGAAAAGGTCCTCAGTCAGAATCCACCAGCAATTCTGAGGGATAAAAATCAGGTGACCTGTCTTTGTAAAGAATCACAGACTCAGAAACCCTCGAGAGCAGCTCTGCAGTATAACTGCGGGTTGGAATCAACAGCACTAAGTATAGGTAGGGGTAATGGCTAATGATGTTGAGCATCTTTTCTTGTTTTTATTGGCTGTCTGAATATCCCCTTTGGTAAATGTCTGTTCAAATCCTCTGCCTCCTTTTTTTTGATCGAGTTACTTGTCTTTTTGTCATAAAGTTGTAGTTCTTTTATATATAAAAGGGCTTCAAAAGTTCATGGAAAAATTCCATTATCTTTTAATTCCATTTTTTCCACAAACTTTTTGAAGGCCTCTTGTATAATTTTGGATATTAGACCATTACTGATTCTATTGTTCAGTACTATATTGAGTTGGTTTTAACTCATAGTGACCCAGTATAGGGTTTTCAAGGAGTGGCTGGTGAGGTTGAATCATCTACCTTGTGGTTCATGCCAACCTTGTAGTCTTATGCTCATCTTACAAATTCACACCAGGTTCTATGATCCTGGGAAATTTTCTTCTATTCTGTAGGCCATTATTTCACTTTGTAAATAGAGTGTGACATTAAATATTTGTTTGATCAAAACAAACCCACCTCCTGGAAAATGTTCCTTCCAATTTTGGTCTTTGAAGAGGACTCGAAGGAATAGGACCCACACCCCTTTAAGAGCAGACACTAATCAGTAGTTGTTGGTTCACAGATGATCACTTGAGCCACTTGTGCCAATCAACAACCTTCCCTGGGCATTTTGGAGAGGAATTGTTAGGAAAGAACACAATCCTAGCACTGCCAATGAACAGTCTCACGTTTGGAAAAACAGGCTGTTTTGCGGAGAAGCAAAGAGGAGAAATAGAGTTTGTTCCTGGTGATGCCTGAATCCATGAGTTCCTCTCCATTGCCATCTGGTTGTGAGGACTTTTACTTGTCACTTTTTGACCACAAAATGGCAGAGTACAGACTGAGAGGGTATGAGATAGGATTGGTAGCATACCTCATAACTGATCCTAGAGGATGTTGTTGTTACTGTTATGTGCCGTCAAGTCAGTTCCAACTCATAGCAACCCTGTATAGGGTTTTCAAGGAGCAGCTGGTGGGTTTGAACTGCCTATCTTGTGGTTCACAGTCTAGTACTGATCCTACAGAGCCACAGCAGGAGTCCTGATCCTAAGGGATAGTGGATCTTGAAAACAACAACAATGAAAAAGCATGGTCTTCCCCACTGCTCTTACAGAAATGGAAGGAGAGGAGACAAAGGCTGCACAAGAGGCCCCTTTATCCAAGTGCAGCGATAGTGTGTCAAGTGCATGCAGTATTGATCTCTCCTGCTGCTTTTGTATTCCCTGTGGGTTCTAAAGTATGCTCAAAAGGAAAATGGCAAGATAAGATCACATTAACTTGGAAATTTTATTGTCCTTAAAAAGTCAAGATACCAAGAACCAAGCACCTCCAGCTCACCTCTGAGGGAACATTTTGATCTGACTTTATATAAGTCCTAAAAATCATTTCTCCACACAAAACAGCATGAAGGAAGTTATTTGATAACCTTTTATTCTGGATTCAAGGATTCCTTCTGACATCTAGGTAAAATGACATCTCTGGATATTTTCTACTTCTTCAGACTTCCTGGAGCCTAATCCAACATCACACCTTTAAAGATGTCAACTATCTAACTTCAACATTGCAGGGGGTAATATGACCTTTTCAAGACCCAAAGCAAAAGCAGAACAACAGAAAACCGTAAGAATAAACAAGTCTCAGACAATAGTAAGACCTCTAAAGTCATTATATAGGTCTAGTCACAAGTGAAGGGACCCTGGGGGTGCAATGGTTGAGCTCTAGGCTGAAAAATCTGGGGTTGAACCTACCAGCAGCATCATGGGACAAGAATGTAACAGCCTGCTTCTGTAGAGATTACAGCCTTGGGAACCCTGTGGGGCAATTCTTCTCTGTCCTATGGGGTCAGCATGAGTCCAAATTGACTCAACAACTGTGGGTTAGGATAGGTTCTTCACAAACTGGTGGTCCCTGTGTTGAATCCAGTCTCTCGGCATTCTAAAAGATGAATCAATATGTTTTAAACTGAGCAGGTTTAAACTGAGCAAGTTTAACCACCTCAGTGCTCCATATACTTATTTATTGTCTCATACAGAAGTCTCTAGGAGGCACAAAAGGCTTGGTTTTCATTGCTAATCTAAAGATTGGTGGTTTGAATATAGCCAGCAACACTGGAAGACAAAGCCTGGATATCTACTTCTATAAAGATTACAACCAAGGAAACCCTATGAGACACTGTCCTACCCTGCAATATAGGGGTGCCATGAGTTGGAATAGACTCCATTGCAATGGGTTTGGTTTTTGGAACTGCCTCCTGCAGGTATTTAGATATGAGAGCCTTGAATTCTGGATTAGTATAAAGAAAAAAGAAAAAATTCTCAATATAGATACCAGCGAATTTGAATATGCCAATCTACTTAAATTCACCATTTAACATCTAACAATAGATGTGACATGGAGAATAATTCTATTCTATTTCTCTTTTACCTTCAATGTTTACTCAAGTGCTTCTGAATATTATTCTCTGTAATACCAGGTACATGCCAAGAGCAACCCCCATTTTACAGATGAGAAAAATTGAGGCTCTAAATTGTAGAAATCATAATGTTAGAAATTGAAAGTTGGGCCAACAGGCTCCTATTTTAGTGCTCTCTCTCCCTGTTTCTTTAAGGAAATATAATAAGATTCTGTCTGGTACCTTTACTGCAGGGTTGGTTGGAGATTTCTTCAAGGGGCTTTGAGCTCTACAAAGTGCCTTAAAGGAAAGGTCACAAGTAAACAAAATGTAAATTCCAGAGAATATATTTTAAAAATTGATTCAAGGGCCCACACATGTCAAGGTGAGGAAGCAGCAAGCCACTGACTGTATTTTGAGCAGAAATTATACAACTTCTGAAAATAAATTGTGTTGCTCTAATGGGTCTTAGCTATGAATCGATCTGATTCGATTTTCCCTTTGGGCGGCTGTGAGCTTTAGCCTGCTAGTTACGAAGTCCCAGCACACACAGCTCCCTTGTCTGTCCCTCAGGCCTGCTATTTGGTGAATTACTAGATATTTCAGATCCATGACCTGAATCAAGCACCATGAATGAGGGGGAGATGCACAAGCATAAAGGAAGTGAAGAAACCCCATCATGAACTTGAGGCCTCTTGCAGGAGGTGGGTACAGACAAGCTCTCTAGTTCTTGGGTTCCCAGGTATGACTATCACCTGGGTAACAGCATCCAAGGCCCTTCTGGAATTTTTCACAATGAGTTCTAATTGGCCGCAGATTCTTTCTGGGAGCTAGAGAAGAAGTTAAAGAATTGTGTGAGAAGAGGTGTGCTGGGAGATCAGTAACAGATATGGCCAACTTCATAATTTGACTGAAATCCATCTCTGAGAGCAGAGGGAGCTGAGAAAAGGCAGGGCTGGCAGCTATTGGTCAGCTGTGAACATTTTCAGGAGAGATCTGGTAGGAGAGAGGGAGCTCACTAGAGTGTCCAGGCCTCCTTTAATACTCTGCAGAAAGCAGGCTGTGGTTTTCCTACCAGCCTTAGTGAGGATCAGGAGCAGCACCCAAGAAGAGCTTCAGATGTGCTGGTTTCTTGCTACCTAGGGAACCTAGAGGGCCAAGACCTGCCCTGACATGATGGTGAAGGATGTGACTCTCTGTCACATGCTGTTCCTTAGTCCTAAAGATATGACATAAACATGTCTCTAGTCCGAGAGGACTCTGGTAGCTACATGCCAAAAACCAGGAAAAAATTATACAAGGAGCCAATGGATGCCTAGCTGGCTTCCAACATGCACTGATATGTTTAATTAAACCTCTCTCCTGGTACTGACTCTGGGCCACTGAAATGCATGGCAGGTATGAGTCAGAGTTAGGAGAGATGCAGAGAACATGTGCTTATGGGATCCTTAAGCTACAGCTGTTAAGGTCTAAAGGGGCTCCACTCAACCCATCCCACAAGCAACTCCCCTATAAATCAATTCTACTCTAACTTAATTTTTTCACTAGAGCACACAGAGACCGTTGCCAAATGACTATTTAATTTGCAAAATATGTTCTATTACTGTTTTCTAAGACAGAGTCAGGTTTAGAAGGCTAAGCTACTCTCAGAGCCTAGTGTCTGACTGGGTATTACAGTAGCATGGATGCTCTGGGTCTGTGTACAGACCTGGACCCATCCTGGCTCTGGACATGCCATTAGCTTAATGGAGAGACAAGGGACGCTTTAGGCAGGATTCAAGGTGGCAAGCCCTCTACAGGTTGAAGGAAACAGGACATAGAATTAAGGTGTTCTGAGAGCAGTAGTTGGGTGCATGATCAAGGCTGTGAGAAAAGAGAGTGGCAGCTTTCCTAATCTTTCAGGATTAGAGAGCCATATGTCAGCTTTAGAGAGGGCCATCTTTTGGGAAGCCAGGTGTGACCAGGCAGGGTGGAGAGACAGAGTCCTGGAGAGGTGCTGTCAGATATTGCTAACCACAAGGTTGGTGGTTCAAATCCACCAGAAGCTTCTCGGAAACCCTATAGAGGGTTGCTTTGAGTCAGAACTGACTGAAAGACCCTTAACAACAACTGCAACAATATAAACAGAAAAACCTTATTGTTCCATGTCAGTTTCATTCCATTCCCTCTTTCTTCAAACTTTGCTGAAAGCAAAGAGGACTTGAGATACTTACTGATGAACATCTTCAGTATAGATTGTACATCAGTATAAAGAAAACCAAAATCCTCACAACTGGACCAATAAAAAACATCATGATAAACAAAGAAAGATAAAAGTTGTCAAGATTTCATTTTACTTGAATCCACAATCAGTGTTCATCGAAGTAGCAGTCAAGAAAATTGCACTGGGCAAAAGACCTCTTCAAAGTATTAAAATAAAAGAATTCACTTTGAGAACTAAGACGTGCATAACCCAAGTCATGGTATTTTCAATCACCTCATATGCATGCATAAGATAGATAATTAATAAGGAGGACAAAAGAATAATTGAAGCAATTGAATTTGACATATTGTCAAGAGGGACCAGTTGTTGGAGAAGGATATCATGTTTGGTAAGGTGGAGGGTCAGTGAAAAAGAGGAAGACACCTAGTGAGAAGGATTGGCAATGTGGCAGCATCAATAGGCTCAAGTGTGGCAATAATTGTGAGGTTGGCCCAGGGTCGGGCAGTGTTTTGTTCTGTTGTGCATAGGGTCGATGGCACCTAACAACAACAACAACATTGGTGAAGAATATTGACAATATCATGGACTTCCAGAAAAAAAAAAAAAAGTATTTTGAAAGAAATACAGCCAGAATGTTCCTTAGAAGCCAGGATGGTGAGATTTTGTTATCAGGACTAGTTATCAGGAAGTAGAGTAGTCCCTGGAGAACCATGCTGGCACCTAACAACAACAGGAACATAGACAGAGTGCATCTGGCCTGGGTTTTGGCAGAGAAGACTTGGAAAGAATTTGAGTTAATATTTTTTAAACAATGAATTTTCACAGATTATTCCAGGTGGTCTTTATAGATGCTTCTCATGGGATGGGGATATTTCCAAGCACATTTCCGGAGCCAGCCTACAACTTCATTTACTTCAATAGCTGAAATAATGCCAGGCAGCCAATGTGCAAAGAAATGTGCAGAGATACCTTGGGGTTTAAATCACTCAGGTTTGCCTTCCAGGAGATGACCAAGCTGGAAAGTTCTGCTTTTGTAAGCATAGCCTGAGAACAGAGTACCACGTTCCAAGTTCTGCATCACAACCTGAACTTAAATGCAGCAGCTGTGGCTGCCCAGAGGGAACACAGTGCAGACCTCCCTGCTGCACTTCTTGGCCTCTAAGTACCCTGTATCACTGGAACAAGCCATCAGGACACATCTAGAGAGCTGTGACCAAGAGTATACTGCTCTCATATTTATAAGCATAAAAGAAGAGAAGCAGTTATTAAACAGTGCTATTTGAGGAAATGGTAATGAATATGTGAATATCTTTGGTAGCATGAGACTGGTAACTGCTTGAGTTCCAATGGCTGAGACACTGTCAGCCTTCTCATTATGAAATCAGTTTTTTCAGAGTTTATGACTTGGAAGTAAAAACATGCTCCAGGGGGAAACCTGGTGTGTGAGGTCTCTGTCCAGAAAGGAAAACTCAGGCAGATTTGTTGAGAGCAATTTGAGAGTATAAAGCAAAGCTGTCCTGTCTTACATGTACAGAGGGGTCTGGCACCAACACACCACCAGCTTGGGCTGCAGGGAAGATAGCACCAACAGGAAGGTTGGGAACATTCTTCCCAAGAAGTAGCTGCTTTATACTGTTTACTTGGCAGTACACATTGGTGGGGCTGACTTCTGAGGACAAAGAATTTGAGGGGATAAGAGAGAGGATGCTTCTCCCTCTAGAAGGAAATCAAAAGTAGTCTGAGCCCCTGGAAACTATTCCAGCATTCGGATCTTGTGGGATCTATTGAGCTTGGTTTCTAAAGGCTGTCCACTGCTGACTGTCTTTACAAGATTATGAGCCACATTCATTCGTCTAAGTCATGCAGGCACCAAACAAATCACTTAGCATAATAAACGGATGCCCAAACTGAGACCTTTCGTTCTCCATCATCAGATGTCTCCACTCTATTTCCCAAAGACCTTGCTAACAAGGTTAGCTAGATTCCTGCCCCAAATGCAATTTTCAAGGTCTAGAAAATAAGCACATGAAATGAAATCTCATACTCTTTAATAAGACCATCAGTATTGCTAATAGGCCAGTTGTGTCTTTCTGATAGAACTGTTGATTCAACAGTGGATGTAGATGCCATTCGCATTGATTGTTTATAATTAGAGGGTGGAGAGATAAATGGCAGTGAGCTGAGGCAGCGTTAATGCTTTCAGGGAACTCTTGGTTCCAGGAAATGTAGTCAAAACTCTTAGCGGGGTTTAGTTGGGAACCGCCAATGTTGAAGCATCCTAGCGACCAGCTTTGAAATTTAGTAACATTTTCATTTAGCAATATTTTTTCTCCTGTTGAAAATTTGTAAGATATAGAAAGAAAAGGATAAGGAAATAAAAAGTACTCAGAATCCATCATCTATGTCTATTTAGCCAGTATTTGCATTTTCTAATCTTCCCATCATTTCTGTTATGCACATCTGTTTAATAAAATGGAGATTATGCTGTATGTTTCTATAGTATACTTTATTTAATTAGTATTATATTTGGTGCAAATCCCTATCTTATTTTGTATTTTTAGAAAGCAGACCATTTAAACATTAAACCCATAATGCTTCTACTATATGCTCTTGAGTTACTTGACTCACAGTGACCCTGTATAGAGTTTCTGAGGCTGAAAATCTTTATGAGAGCAGATAACCTCATCTTTCTCCTTGGGTGCAGTTAGTGGTTTTGAAGTGCTGACCTTGTGCTTAGCAGCCCAATGCTTACACCACTGTTCCAATACTTCCTGGTGAATTTTTTTTTTTTATTGTGACTTATGTGATAGTTCACATGGGAGAACATTAGCTTTACATTCATCATGTCATATATCTTTTCATTGTCATGGTTACAATCCCCTCCATGCATCATCAGCCAACCAAAGGGTATAGCCTGGTTGTCAGCACACAACCCCTCTCCCTCTCTGGGTCTAGAGTCCCCAGCTGCTCCATCTCTCCACGTCATCACCTCTGCCTCCATCTCTGGTGTCACTGTTTCTCTGGGTAGGGCCTTGTACTCTACTCTTCTCCCTTGATGGTTCCAGGGAACTTCTGCTCCTGGACTGCAAAGTCAATCACTCCCCTCCCCTTAGTACAAAGTGTTCACCACCACATTTCTAACACTCGCATTCAGTCCTGATAGCAATTATTCACCATTATACCACAAGGGACCTATTCCCATCGCTTTTCATTATCCCCACCCAGACAGATTGGATACTACTCAGGGGAGATTCTACATTCCTCCATACCCTCTGGATCTAGGCTCCCTCTTGAAAGCTTGTAAGCCAGTCACTTCTTGCCTTTGTAGCCCTCTCATTTTGGGTAGTCAATGTCCAAATTGCCCATCCCTGTCTACTCTATGTATGGGTGGGGGTGGGGGTGGGAATGATCCTTGCTGTAAAGATTTGTTCCTTCTTTTGAGCTACTGCATCCATAGGTGATACGTCAAGTTCATCAACATGTCTCAGATTACTCCTTTTTACCTCTTCTTCTTCTAGTTGAGCTCTGGTCATCCAGTCATTGAAGCCAGTTCAAGTGGGTATTATCTGCAAGTGTGGGTGTTCTTATGCATATACCCTCTCTTCTTATCAGCTGGACGCTTCACTGTCCACTCTAGTCGTCTGTAGCTATTGTCACTGACTCTGAGCCCAAGATTCCTCAGGTCTTGCCACACTGCTGGCCAACCAGG
>NW_006408622.1:923046-932158 GCF_000296735.1 Chrysochloris asiatica
TGGAGAAGGATTTCATGCTGGGTAAGGTGAAGGGTCAGAGAAAAAGAGGAAGACCCCCAACGAGATGAATCAGCCAGGTGACATCATTGATGGCGTCAAGTGTGGCGGCGGTAGTGAGGTTGGCCCAGGGTCAGACATTGTTTCGTTCTGCTGTGCATGGTGTCGCTATGAGTCGGTTCCTACTCGATGGCACCTGACAACAACAATCTTTTGCTACCTCTCTTAGTATCTTTTGCTAATTGAACCAGTTAACAGTATCATGCATGAGAGTTTTTGGAATACAATAAGCCATAATTGTTTTGTTTTGTTTTGTTTTTTTGGGGGGGGGTTAGTCATAATTGTTTTAAGTACACTTTTGATCATTAGTAAAGTTGAATATGCATATGGACAATTTGTACAGTTGTGGACTTCAAGATTTTTTCCATCATATCTTAATCTGATCTTCAATTTGTATTTGTCATAAAACTCTTATTATGATCCAAGTGCAAAGAGTATATTTATTATGTGTATGCACATCCACCCTAAAACGTCACCAACCCCTCTCTGCTTGGACTACAAACATGAAAATATCATATTTGTGTATCTTAAAAAAATTTTTATATTGGAAATATCTGGGCTTTAAAAATCAGTAACACAATGATTTGCACTTCAGCTCCTGTTTGGTAGGTGGCTTGTGTTTTAGACTGTGATCAAAGACTCAGAGTCATCTTGGAGTTAGCTCAGTTGTCAGCAGAAGGTTAGCACTATACAGATTTTTGGGATTCTGGGAACCAGCCAAAGGCCAGAATGCTCTACAGGGAAATAGAGTTGGGGAAATTGGCCAGCTTCACTGATGGGGTCAGTGAAGGCCCACACACTGCAAGTTAATTGTTGGGTTATTGTGAACGATGCTGCTGCTTCTTGCTGATACAAGCTTGGCCTGGTGCTTTTCTTCCCCCTGGCCTCACCCCCACCCTCACCCTGACTGCATGCTCCAGCAACAGTTACCTGCAGGGATTGAAGTACAAGATCCTATTTGAAGCAAACCTAGCATCTTACTGGTGACAAATGAAGCACAAGGAATGGAAGGGATTTGCAGATGGTGAAAGGCTCCAGAAGTCAAGAAAGAAGTTGGTGCCAACTACCTTCTTATAAAAGGAGCTCTGATAGCATAGTGGTTATGAATTAGGCTGCTAATCTCAAGGTCACCAGTTCAAAACTACCAGCCTGTTCCACAGGAGAAAGAGGAGGCTTTCTGCTCTGGTAAAAATTACAGTCTCGGAAACCCTGTACAGGGTTGTTATGAGTCGGAACCGACTCCACGGCACACCACCACCACCACCTTCTTATAAGGATTCTTGGTGTGGTGCTGTAGGATAAAGCAAGACTCGCAGTTCAACTACCAGTCACTCCTTGGAAACTCTATACAGGGTGGCTATGAGTCAGAATCCACTTGACCATACTTAAGAACAACCTCTGATAAAGAGGAAAAGACAATCCCCCAGTTGGTTGCCAGCTTCCTGAAGCCTGAGGTTCTGTGTTTGCCATTCTTGCATCTATTCCTGGACCCTGCATATCATAATGCTTCTCATACAACAGGCCTTCAATCAACATTTGCTTTCATCTCTTCCCCAAACAAATTAATATGTCACATTCGATGTTACTTAGAATCAAGGGATCACAGACACACTGAGTATAAAGGGCCCTTTATACTGTTCCATATGACTTTCAGGGAATTTGCACACTTCTCATGTCAGAGAGCTCACTATATGCACACATGGTCTATCCCATTGGAGGAAGCTCCCAGTGTTTAAAGTGCTGTGTTATATACTGAGGAGATGTTTGCCTATTGTTTAGCAAAATAAGGAAAGTAGATGTCTTTGGTGCTGAAGACACTCCTTCATGTCTCTCCCATCCCCACCATTCTTTCTCATTACAGATAAATCCTTTCAAAAGTGGCCTAGACCTTCACTTAGGTGGAACTTGAGATTAGTGAAGAGATTTGTTAGCAGGAAGACGTTTGTTCTCCAATTACTTCACATTTAGGTCAAGAGCATTCAAGCCTGAGTACTTTTTAAAATAGTCCAATGTAACAACAGCAACAAATACCAAGTTTTGAATTTCACATAGCCCCATTATAAATCATTTATTATGTTCACCCTTTTAGTGGACATGGAACAAGATGATGAGCTTTTCTTAATGAAGTATTTCATATAAATGTCTTTCCATTTATTTTGGTGTTGGTTCCCACATGAACTGAATGATCAATGAGGTAACAGATGCACGAATCCTGGAAAGCACCCATCTCCTTGTGTCAGAGGACAGGAACTGAGAGGACTTTCTCCTATCAGCTGTGGAAGCCTCAACCCCGAGAGCAGTGTCTCCTTCACCCCTTCCCAGGTCCTCAATCACATCTACTTTGATCTCTTTCCAAGACAAATTAGTGTATATCATTCAATGCTACTTAGAGAGAATCAAAGGATCACAGACAGAAAGGGACCTTTCCTGGTAGCTATTACATAACTTTCAAAGCCTTTGCACACTCCTCAGGGCAGAATGCTCATGCTGCTGACCCCTATCAGAGCATTTGAGTGACTGGCTATGCCAGTCCTTATCCAAGGAGTTCAGTGGAAGCTGAGGAAAACCTATACATATTTGGAAGCTGACCTTATCCAGAGAGGGGGAATAAAAAGTGATAAACATTCAAACATGAGTTGAACTTTAACTTTTAGGCCTGTGAGTTAATTTATGTCAGTTTCTAGAAAAGGTCATGGGCCAACACAGGTGTTGAAATGAAATAAATTCATTTTGGAATTGACAGTAACCTAATAAGGCTGGGGGGCTCTAAAGGGTCCCCTTCCCACACTTTTAATCACCAAACATGCTCTGTCTTAGAAATTGGATCACCTAGTTGATGGCAGCTTTATATAAAATGTGTATCTCAGGTCAGGCGGATCTAATTTAAATATCTGAGTGTTTGACATTCTCCACTTGACATTGTAAAGACAAATGTAGTGGAACCAAGATTAAAATATCAGAATGACAGGGAATGATTGTACCTGGAATATATTTTTAAAAATCACATGTGTTCTGGGGTTACACATTTAATTTGAAACGTCTGCATTTCCTGTTCATCATATCCCTGTCACTTGCTTCTCTGCTATATTTAAATTAAATATGTAAAACGAAATGGTCAAAATGTCTTCCATTCTCCTTGGCTATCTACAGAAAAATTCAGTGTTGTATTATTTTATTATTATTTTTTTAAATATCTTTCCCTCCAGAAAAAGGAAGAAATGCTTCTTCTCAATTAGACTTTCCATCGCAATAAGATGGTGGCATCATGTTCCATCAACTGTGATGTTGTTGTTGTTGTTAAGTGCCACCGAGTGGGTTCTGACTCATAGTGACCCTCACTCCCAGTGTCTCATCTGCACTTCTGGATGGCTCCCTAGTCAGGGTTCTGCATAGCATGTCTGACATGACCTGAGTTCAGGAGCTCTGAAAAGAGAGGAGACATGATGCTTGTCCTCAGAGGGTGTTCTACTGGTCAGGAGAGAGATACAAGCTAACCCAGTTCAATAAACAGGAAGCATGAGAGATGCTAGTAGCCCTAACTGGCTGCCCTCCACTTGCTCAATAGAAGGCAGAGTCTTCCCTTTGAGAAAACAGAAATTAGTGGAATATCAGAGAGGCTAGAGAAAGAAACAGACAATGGGTTTCTTCTGAAATTCTTTATCCCTATTAGAGATAAATGACATATTATACAAGGTAAGCATTTGCTCAGGGCATCAACACAACATGCATACGAGTTGTCTAAAGCAAAGACTCATGTATGCCAAGCAGACAGGACATAAGGACAGTGAGAGCCACAGTGGGAGGAGCTGGCAGGGCACCAACTGAAAACAGATTCCAGTTCCAGTGTGTGTGAATGTGCCAGTCAGAAATAAAGCTCTCACAGGGTCATAAGGCCACCCACACACAAGGGTGTTTAAGCTAGGAGGCCCGTCACGTCTACACCTTTACTAACATCTGTGTCCGTGGGTCTCTCCCCATGCAATGGAAGCTCCTTAGCATGGTGGGTCCCTCAGGAGTATACTATATCTTTCTAATAAACAGGAGGCAAGAGTGGGTTGTAGAGTCTAATACTTGCTACATTCACCCAATACACAACCGGATCCACCAGGAATGGTTACTGGACAAGGATGGATTAAACTAATAGACAGCAAGACTCTGATCCATTTTGAGGGTACTGTCTGGTACATTGATTCAGGTCTATGGATTCAGCAATTGCATCTAGGAGAGCAAACAATGCTCTTTGCCATACCTATGCAAGTTGTTAGAACTGAAAGATCTATCTAAAAATAAAATACAGTAATTTGTGTAATCTTTGTTTTCTGTTCATTAAATTTTCTTTTATGACGTATTTTTCATTTGCTCATTTATAAATACAGCTTTTAGTATGAAACAAGCATCCAAGTTGAAATCTGAGCCATTTAAAACAAAATTGGTAAAAGTCAAATTTTCATTGTGGGAGATCATTAGAATTTTGTGTTGATTGTTATAACTACTAAGCTCACTGGCTCATTTTCTTTGTTGTAAAATATGTGGAATATTATTTTTGTAGAAAATATAGTATATAGTAAAATTCTTAGTACCCCACATGCACTAAAATATTTATAATCCAGTTCTCTTTTTGATAAAATGGCATGTTTCTCTTTTGCAATCAATTGTTAATTTTTTTTTTTGTCATGAGTTTTTGTTTTATTGTGAATCCAGAGAAAGCTTACAGAGCAGATCAGCAATTCATACACATTTTGTTTCAGCTCATTGATTGAATCATCACAAGGAAATATCCCTTAGCCCACTCCCTTCCTGTGTTTCCTGTTTCTATTCCTAATTTTTCTCACTCTTCTGAATTTCATCATTGGGCAAATGCTGCCTTAGTAATCTCAAATGGTTGATTGTTATTATTAAGGTGTGCATTGTTGTTGTTCCCCCTAAGGAGCTCTGGTAGCATAGTGGTTACAAATCGGGCTGCAAACCGCAAGGTCAGCAGTTCAAAACAACCAGATGTTTCGTGGGAGAAAGATGAGGCTTTCTGCTCTAGTAAAGATTTGTAGCCTCTGATACCCTGTACTAGGGTCACTATGAGTCGGAACAGACTCCACAGCACATAACCAACCAAATAGAAGTTACATCATGGATAGCTAAGATATGCACACACATATGTATATATGCATGTTGTTAAGTGCCCTCAAGTCAGTTCAACTCATAGTAACCCTGTATAGGGTTTCCAAGGAGCAGCTGAGGAGTTTGAACTGCCGACCTTGTGGTTCGAAGTCCAGTGCTGATCCACATAAAGCATTCAAACGCATGAGTACGCACCACAGATATTCTTAGGGCTCCCACATTCCTTAATCAGGTCCTGATTGCTGCACTGTTTGTCTTTAAAAGCAATCCCTGACTGAGCTCTCCTGGTCTGCTAATGGAGAGTGAAGCTGTTTTGCCATGATATGGGCCATCAGGGGACAAATAAGCCATTTCTGCTTGCTGACACTAAAAGAAACATTCCTGCAAAATATGTGCTAATACCACTGTGCAGCTGCTGGGATACACAGCTGTGACTAGCAATAGCTTTGAAGGGCACATGAGGTGGTTGCTTGGCCACCAGAGCTTGTCCTGAGGACATCCCAGCCATCTCCTCATCGCAGAGGTAGCTCTCCAGAGAGGTCTAAGTTTCCAATCCTGCTTTTTATCACTTCCTACTTATATGAATTCACTCTCAATCTCTATGTCCTCATGAACAAATGGTAGATGGATTAAAAGAGCCTGAATTGGGGAAAGTATGTAATACATAGTTCATTCATTCACTTATCCAGTGTCAGCCACTAGATTAAGGAATTATATCTGTGTGCCATATGTACCAAACAAATTTCATATTTTAGAGGACAGTCCAGCTACCTATGAGACCAGATGAAGATTTTTTGAGCCAACTATTGGATTTGATAACTTGCTGAGCACCAACTCTACTCTTTTCTCTGGAGGAAATTTGTTATTTGGCTTGGTCCATCTTCTCTTCTGGTAACATACCTTGATTGTCATTTTGTTAAAGGCATCTTCCCTGCTCTCCCCTCTAAGGTCTTGGCAGGATTTGGTAACCATGACAAGGTCATAAAAAATAGTGGAAACCACTGGAAAAGATGTTCTCTCTTTAACTAGGGGTTACTGAGTTGATAAACTGGAAACCTGGATCTGCTGTAGGCCACACTTAAGAACCAGTCAGACAAGAAAGCTACACAAAGGAAGCAGAGGAAAGAGATGGAAGAGACAGCATTTGAGGTCTTGGAGTTAGACCTACTTCTCAACATAAACACATGGATTCCCTTCTTTAACTCAGCTAAGAAGTTCTTTAATAATGTCCTGGGCTGTTAAA
This sequence comes from Chrysochloris asiatica, assembly GCF_000296735.1. NCBI lineage: Eukaryota > Metazoa > Chordata > Mammalia > Afrosoricida > Chrysochloridae > Chrysochloris > Chrysochloris asiatica. The sequence continues at coordinate 929,462 of NW_006408622.1, forward strand.
TAAAAAGGTTGAAGGTTTAACTCTACCCAGAGATGTCTTGGAAGAAAGATCTGGCAATCTACTTTAAAAAAATCAGTCATTTCTTACCCTGTGGAGCACAGTTCTACTCTGACACACATGGGGTCACCAGGAATCAGAATTGACTCAACTGATTAATTTTCAATTTGATTTTTAACTCTTGTAATCAGAAAGATGTTAGTGCATCTTTCTCACTCATCTATATGTTGGTTGGTCAGTAAGTTTTACTGTGTGTAAGAGTTTATCCTGAGTGTGTGTCAAAGTCAAGGGAGGATGAAAACATTTTTCTATCCTTGAAGAACTTACAGTCTAGTGGAGGAGGTGTTACTGGATTAGAGTTTTTCAGGCCAATAAAGTGAACATAGAATCATATAGGAAGGCATACTTGAGCAGGGAGTCCATCCAAAGTCCTGAGCTGGGCCATTTCTGGCTTTTGCAGATGGTTGATTATTCCAAGGTGTGCGTACCTCCCTGAGATGACATATCCTCTTTGACCCACCCTTAATCGCTCTGGAGCTAACTCCCAATTGTATCCAGGATTCTGAGGTCACTGGCTGAACCAGCTACCAGCATAGTCATCATCAGAAAGAAGACAGAGTATTAAGATAGCAAGTAATATTTTTAAGGTCACTTTTGTTGTCCTTTTGGTAAGGATATTATGGAGGATGCATGAAGCCAACTTTGAATTAGACTGAAAGCTTTCTGAGGCCAGGTAATTAGCACTCCTAGAAGCTCTGGTAGTGGAGTGGTTATGAATCGGGCTGTGAACTGCAAGGTCAGCAGTTCAAAACTACCAGCTGCTCCGCAAGAGAAAGATGAGGCTTTCTACTCCCATAAAGATTTACAGCCTTGGAAACCCTGTTCAGGGTCGCTATGGGTCGGAACCGACTCGACAGCATTTAACAACAACAACATATCATGTGGTACTTAGAATCCCAACACATACACACAAACAAATATTTAATAAAGACATGCTAACTCATTAATGATAAAACCCTTGTGATATTTCTCAAGAGATGATTGAACTATGCCATAAAAGAACCAGAGATCTTAAAGAAGAAGGAAAATAAAATTTCAGGGCTTTTTCCAGATGTGGATTGTTAAAGAGAGGCAGTATGGCATAGTGGTTAAGATTGATGCCAGATGTTCTGAGTTTAAATTCTGACTTCTTCATTTACTTGCCATATGTTCTCAGGGAAACTATTCCACCTCTCAGTGCCTTGCTTTTTTCTGTCTCTAACATGGAGAAAATCACAGAATCTGTCCAACAGAATTGTGGTGTGAGTTACAGGAGATAACCTATGCAAGTGTTAAGAAAAGTGCCTGACCCATGATAAACATCATGCATATTACTATTATTATTATTACTAATAGCTGTTACTATTATTATTATTACTATAGGAAGAGAGAAAGAATGCCCATAGGATGGGCATCATGTCTTAAATAAAGACTGCCATTGAAGCATTAATTCATATAACGGAACTAGAAAGAATCTCTACTCAACCTTTTATAGTGAGGAAACATGCACAGAGAGGAGACATATCTTGCCAAAAGTCTGAACATAAGAAAACACCAGCTCTCCAGAATTCTAGCCTAAAATTCTACCTGATCCCCTTGTATTCCCAGCTCTCATGTCTGACTACCAAACAAATGTTAATGGATGTCACACTCATACCCTCCCAATGGAAATCTGGATGCAAATCTCACTAGGAGGATAATAGTTCAAGGTCAAGAGGCAGACTAGGAGCAATTTCTAAGGTGGCCAACAACATGCCAATTGCTAAAGTTGATTCAATCCTTTGGAAAACGTGTACTTTTTGTTTACGCAGCTTTAAGGCAATTATTTCACAAGAAAGAAAGTCTCTTGATCACATTCCTTAATATTTATTGTGAACATTTGGTGTTTAGTGGCTAGGTAAATTTACTTTTCTATAATGAGCAGGGCATCCTGGTGTGGTGCTGTGGGTTAATGTGCTGAACTGCAACGTTGGTTTGAACCACAAGGACAGTGGTTGAAGCTCATCAGCCACTTCTCAAACCCTATACAGGGTCACTATGAGTTGGAACCAACTCGACGGCCCTTAACAATAACAATAATGAACAGATGGATGACTGAAAAAGCATTTAATATTTTGAGGTATGAGTGTCTGCTGTCCAAGAGATTATTTGAGTCACAGTTCAGATTGTCATTTTTTTCCGACAACAAGCAGATTTCCTTTATGCTAGAGAGGTTGAGATTAGCTGCTCTTTCCCCCTATTTAAATCTAACTAAAATACATGAACTCTGCGCTTTTGGTTATGTGCCCTATAGACTTATGTAGATACAATTTTTCAAATGTTGAACACCCCTAACATTTTGTAAGGACTTCTTTAGACCATGCTTACTATGTGTGGCTGAATGGAGATCCTTTTGTTAGTGTTATTGAATTAGGCAATAACCTGGGAGGAAGTCAGGTTGTCAGGGCTGTTTGAAATTGACCTTACATAAATGCATCATTACATTATACTGATATAAGAAACAGAAAATAAACCTGGCTCTACTGACAAACAAGCAACAACAAAAAATAGAATTTGTTAAAAGAATATGAAATGGGAAGGAGAAATGAAATAACAACGTGCTAACTAAGAAGGAAAAGGTCAAAATGGATGTCAGAAGAGACACTGAAACTTGCTCTCCAG
>NW_006408622.1:933736-934719 GCF_000296735.1 Chrysochloris asiatica
ATGTTTGGTAAGGTGGAGGGTCAGAGAAAAAGAGGAAGACCCTGAACGAGATGAATTGGCCAAGTGGTATCATCAATGGACTCAAGCGTGGCAACAGTAGTGAGGTTGGCCCAGGACCGGGCAGTGTTTCATTCTGCTGTGCATAAGGTCACTGTGGGTCGGTACTGACTCAATGGTACCTAACAACAACAACAACAACTAGGAAGAGGAGTGAACAGGGCAGCCAAGAGGCTCTCATCATGATTATTTATGGACTTCCTACAGGAGCTCTGTCCAATGGCTTTCAGTACCTGTGTTTCTTGGTCTCCAGTTTCAGATATACGGTGAGAGGATTTCAGTGACCCAAAATCTAAGATCAAAGAGACAGAACCACGCAACAGGGGCCAAATCACTGGTACTATGCTCAAAGGGGCAAAGTTTATTGTGAGCTAAACAGTTATTCAAAAAATGCATTCATTTATCCAAGCTAGAGATGCCTTCCAGAGCAGACACCATCAGTGTCCAGAATTCTCTTCCCTCTGTAAACAACATGCTGAGCCCTATGACTGGGTTCTTTTGTTGGAAGCTAAATACTTGAGATCCCTCATCATTAGAATGTGATCACTCCAAGATAAGTTCCATATATGCCCCAGAATTCCACAGTGGAGTAAGTCCTAGCATTCCCCACTAGTTACAAGGCTTTTGGTAACTAGGTAACTTTGCTGAGTATCTCCCAGGATCCCTAGCCTCTTCCTTTTTTTTTTTTTTTTTTTAAATGTTTTATTGTGTATTGTGTGATACATGGGGGAACATAAATTTTACGTTCATTCCATCATACATCGTTTCATTGCCATAGTTACCATCCTGTCCATGCATCATTACCCAACCAAAGGGTATACCCTGCAATCCCGCCTGCCCTCCCCTCAAGGTCCTCAGCACACAGCCCCTCTCCTTCTCTGGATCCCCAGTCCCCAGCCACTCCATCTCTTCACGTCATCCTCTCT
>NW_006408622.1:952678-961089 GCF_000296735.1 Chrysochloris asiatica
CAAGCCCAAAGGAGCTGGGGCTGCAGCGGCGCAAGTTTAAGAAGCCTGTAATTCCTCGCACAGTGATTTCTCAAAGAAGTGGGTCTAAAGCTCTGGCGCACTGAGACTCATGCGGGCTGTGAGACTGTGGGTTCCTACCTGGGAGGTTTAACTCGCGAGTTGTCCCCCCTCCCCCAATCCCGGAGCCCCCACTCACCCGCACCGCCTGGCCACCCTGGCAAACCGGAAGTCTGCCTCTTCTATCCATTTTTGAAAGAAGTGTATTAAAATCACCCACTCTTATTGTAGACTCATCTATTTCTTTCTTCAAATCTATTAGAGTTTGTTTTATATATTTTTGTTCTCTTTCATTGGGAGCATAGAGTTTTATTATGGTTATTTCATCTTGTTCAATTGTCCCTTTAATCATGAGATAATGTCCATCTTTAGCTATTATGCTGTTTTTATACTTAAAGTTTATTTTATCAGAGATTCGTACTGCCACTCCTGTTTGCTTTTTATTGCATTTAGCTTGGTATAATTTCTTCCATCCTTTGACTTTTACTCTGTTTTTATGCTTTCTGATTGCTTCCAGGAAGATGTGATCAGGATGTGGGCTTCCCTTTTCACCCTTCTTGTTGCTTAACTCAGAGTAACTTTCACAGGTGTTGTCTGTTTCCCTGGTATATGGCAGCTGGTATTGGTTCTTGCCTGGGTTTTGGTGTTTTATCGAGTGTGATTGTAGCTTGGCTATATCGCAATGGTTGCTGACTCTTCTTGTGTAATATAGGGAGACAAATAGTCCTCCAAAGGCAGAAGTGTGGGCTATACAACAGCAAAACAACACCAGCTGGGTTAAAAGAAAGAAAAAGAAAAAACAGCTCCAGCAAAAACAAGACTGAATATTGCAGTCTCTAATCACAGAAAAAGAAGGGGAGGGACAGAAGAAAGAGAGGAAAAAAGAAAAAAAAAATCTATAGCTTAATATAAGTATGTATTTAATGTCCTAAGTTCCTGCCTCAAAGCTGCCTGAGAGATTTTGCCTTTAAACTCTCTTTCTGTCCCTTTAGTCCCCTCCTCTTTCCCGTGATAAAAAACAGAACAAAAAAGGAACAGATCAGTGCCTCTGCTTTGGCTGAGTGTCTGTGCGGGTGTGTTGCAGAAGAACCCACCAGCGGTGATGATGGGGGTGGCAACTCGGCTCAGGTTCTCCCTCTATTCCCCAGAATGGAGGTGGGTAAACAGTGAGCGTGCCAATTACCAGATACCAAAGAAAAAAAAGAAAATCAGAACAAAGCAAAACTGACAAACTATATTGTACATACACCTTTGTACCAAGGTTCCCACTGCATTTTTCCGTGGTGTCTCTGTGGCCCCTATTTTGTCCCGCTGCTTGATCTTGCCCAGGATGTTGGCTCAGGCCTCCAAGCCAGACCTGGCAGATTCAAAAGTACGCAATTTTTTTTACTTCAGCTCCAAACTCCACAAGCTATAATCCTTCAAACCTTTAAAATTTTCCTATCTCTGTCATTCCAAGTTTCAGAGCTCTGCCCTGGTTCTGCTTTGCCTGGTATTCTGTGCCATTGCTGATGGCAACCTTCACGGCATCTCCACCCTAGCTACCATCAAGCCCCACCTCTGGGGAATTGCTCCTCTTAATAGGGAATTCTTCTTCTCTTCTAGCCCTGGTGTGACTGGGAAGAGACTGGTGACAGAAGATATACCCCACACCATGATTAGTCCCTGAGATAGTCACAATTCACTTTGTTTGGAAAGAAGTTGTGTGCCCTGCTCACAGCTCTGTGTCGTAATGATCACTGATTGCTTCAAGTCTATGGATGTTGTCTCTCGAACTTCATGACGAGCCGCTTGCTAACAGGGATCACATCTTCCATTCATGTTGTCTTCATCATGCATCATGGCATACTAAATGCATGCAGAGATGGGCATACTAAATGCATGCAGAGATGTGTTGCTTGATTCAAGAACCAAGGGATGGACAGATATAATCATTTCCAACTTTCTGTAGGCCCGAGAGATTTCTGTTGATAACCCAGAGATTTCAAAGGACCATCACAGGCATTATCAGGGCTCTGTTTCTGTCCCATTGGCACTCACTGTTTCTGGGTAAAGCAAAGATATCTTGTTGCAAGTACCCATGACTCTTACCTTCTGTGGTAGCAGAAGCATGCTTCAGTCTGTATGCAGGGAAGACAAGAAGTGCCATGGGGTAAATGCCCCCTGTGACATGGGATATGGGAACCAATTAGCTTACTTGCCCCTCAGGTAAAACAGCCCTCCAAAATGAACCTAACAAGGTGAATACCACTTTCCCACCACGGGTATATGTTCGTCAATGCAAGCTCAGTTTGAACCTCAAGGTCTGTAGTTCAAGCTCACCAGCGACTCCTAAGAAACCCTACACAGGGTTGCTATGAGTCAGAACTGACTCTATGGCACTTATCAACAACATTTTGTTGTTGTTGTTAAGTGCCACATCATTTACATGTCCAGTCTTAGCTTCTTTCCCTTCCCCATTTCCCTATCTCACTTCCCCACCCTCAGTTGATGCTTACTGAAGTCTTAGCTGCTGAAATAAAAATAACACAAGTAGGTGGTTTAAAAGAACAGAAATTTATTCTCTAACATTTAAAGAGGTTAGAAATGCAAGTTTAGGTCGGTCACCAGCTCTTGGGGAAAGACTCTGTTGGCACTCAGGGAAGCTTCTTGTCTCAGCTTCTCTAGCCCTGGCTTTACTATGTTCCTTGGAGATCAGCACATGGCATCTGTCTTCCTCAGGTTTGCTTCTGAGTTTCTGTACATTATATGCCTCAGAAAAGATTGTTACTGTTGTTAAGTGCTGTCAAGTTAGTTCTGTCTCATAGTGACCCCTGTATAGGGTTTCTGAAGAGAGACTGGTGTGTTTGAAATGCCAACCTTGTCGTTCAAATCAACCTTGAGGGCCAGTGCTTTATCCCACAGAGCCACACCAGGACTCGCAGATGAGATTAGTTTTAGGATATATCCTACTTTGACTGGGTCTTATTAGCATAACAAAGAAAGCCTTCTTTCTAATGGGGACAACATTTCATGCATAAGAGTTAGGATTCCAACACATATTTTAGACACAATCTAACCTACAACACCTAAACAAAAATAAAGAAAGAAACCTACTTGAACTCAAATCACATTCTAGGTTATCTTATTAAAGACAAAGGAATCACTGTGCATGTACAGAAGGTTCCTTCAGATTCTAAATAATAAGTGATAGAAATTTAGTGTCAATATATATTTACAGGGTTTCTATGAGTTAGAACCAACTCAACAGCACTTAACAATAACATATACATACATTGGATTAAGTTTATCCTTATGTGAATCAACTTCTGTTTTCATCTCTCTATTTCCCCTCCCCCCATCTTTCAGTACATTGTGTGCCTCTGTTCATGCAGAACATTATTTTACAAGATAGAAAATATTTTCCCAGGCTGGTGTAAATTGTTGTTGAATAATGGAGTCCCTCTCTAGTCATTATCCCCATGCCACCTGGCCAGGTGAAGATAAATGTCTTATTCTGGAGGCATGTGGAACTGGATGAATCATGATGTTATCCTGAGAATATGGCAGCCCAGCACATCAGTGATCGAATGTTTCTAAGTGTGAGCCTGTGATAGGCTCCTGGAGGGGAGGGCTTTGTGATGATGAAAGTTCACGTGTTGCCGGTCGAGTAACTCTGTGGGCACAAGTCCAGTTACCCAGCGCTGATTTAAATTACGTTATCCTTGTAGCTTCTTTCCAAATACTTAACTTGCACAAGGAAGAAGACATCTAAATTCAGCTAGTGGGGAAATGTTTTCTAATTTTATGTTCAGGCTGTAGGCATCAAGATTCATTTGCTATTGTTGTTGTTGTTAAGTGCTGTCGAGCCGGCTCCGACCCATAGTGACCCTGAACAGGGTTTCCAAGGCTGTAAATCTTTATGGGAGTAGAAAGCCTCATCTTTCTCCTGCGGAGCAGCCGGTAATTTTGAACTGCTGATCTTGTGGGTCACAGCTTGATTCATAACCACTACGCTATGCTGAGTAAAATAAGTCAATCACAAAAGGAGAAAATGTTGTATGATATTGCTTTAAAAGAAAACAAGAATATATAGACATATACTGAGACCAAGGGTGAGGGGAAAGAGAGGGATGCAATCTAAAGGTAGTAGATTCTTGCTGTCTTTGATAGCATCAAATGTGGGTGAACAGCATGCAGTTTGACCAAGGTAAATAATATCACTAAGAAGTGTAAAAGAACTTTATATGCAATGAAAAATATTCCAGATAAGAAAAGCACTATTAAAGAAGAAGAACAAAGTAGGAGGCTTCACATTGCCTAATCTCAAAACCTAGTATACAATCATGACAGTCAAAACAGCCTGATATTGGTACAATGACATACACATAGACCAATGGAACAGAATTTAAAATCCATAGCTAAATCCTATTGACAGCTTATTCTTGATAAGGGGCCCAAACTCATTAACTGAGGAATAGATACTATCTTTAACAAATGGTACTGCAAAACTGGATATTCATTTTCTGAAAAATGAAACAGAATCTATACTTCTTACCATGTACAAAAACTAACTCTAAATGCACCAAAGACTTAAATGTGAAACCTAGCACTATCAAGACCATCAAAGAAAAAAAATGGGGAAAAACTTAGGAGCCCTAATACAGGACATAAATATACTATCAAACATAACTAATAATGTACAAACAGTGGGAGACAAATAGACTACTGGGACCTCTTAAAATGGAATGTTTATTTGCATTTAAGATTTCGCCAATAGTAAAAAGAGAATCCACAGACTGGGAAAAAGGTTTGACAATGATGTATCAGAAAAGGGACTTGTTGCTGTGGTTAAGTGCTGTTGAGTCAATTCCGACCCATAGTGACCCTGTATAGGGTTTCCGAGGAGCAGCTCGTGAGCTTGAACTGACAATCTTGCAGTTCAGTTCAAACAGCTTTGTAGTCTGGTGCATTAACCCACAGCGCCACACCAGGACTCCTAAAAAAGGGACTAATATCTAATATTTGTAAAAATCTTCAACAACTCTACAAGACAAATAATCCAATTAAAAAATTGGTCAAGGACATGAACAGACACTTCACCAAGGAAATCATTAAGGAGGCTAATAAACACTTGAAGAAATGCTCCCAATTATTAGCCATTAGTGAGACAAAATCTAAACAATAGTGAGATATCATCTACTCCAAGTACTGGTATGGTGCTGTAGGTTATTGTGCTGGACTTCAAAATTGGTTTGAACCATAAGGTCTGCAGTTCAAGCTCACCAGATTCTCCTTGGAAACCCTATATATGGTCACTATGATTTGGAATTGACTTGACAGCACTTAAGTATTAATAGCAAAGTTAAAAAAACATAATACAACAAATGCTGGCAAGGGTGAGGAGACATTGGAACCCTCATTCACTGCTGGTGAGATTGTAAAATGGTGCGGCCACTATGGAAAATGTATGGTGCTTTCTTAAAATGTTGGAAATAGAAATGCTACGTGATCTAGCAACCTCACTACTAAGTAAATATGTTGCAGCTATAACAGACATGACACATATAGATGTATGTATAGCTATGTTCACAATAGCACTACTGACAATAGTAAACAGATGGAAACTACTAAAGTGCACATCAATGGAAGAATGCACCAAAAACTATGGTACATACACACATTAGAATACCTATTGTTGTTGTTGTTAGATACACTGTTGAGGTCAAGTTGGTACCAACTCATAACGACCTTGTTCAAAACAGAATGAAACACTGTCCAATCCTGTGCCAGCTTCACAACCATTGCTATACTTGAACCCACCGCTGCTGTTACTGTGCCAACCCATTTCATTGGGGGGGGTGTCTCTTTTTTGCTGAACTTCCACTTTACTAAGCATGATGTTCCCCTGGGACTGACCCCTACTGATACGTCTGAAGTATGATAGACAAAGTCTCACCATCCTGGCTTCTAAGGAACTTTCTGACTGCACTTCTTCCAAGATGTATTTATTTGTATGTCTGGAAGTCCATGGTAATTTCAATATTCTCCCCCAATGCCATAACTTAAATACATCAATTCTTTTGTAGTCTTCTTTATTCATTATCCAGCTTTCACATGCATATGAGGCTGTTCAAAACACCATGGCTTGCTTCAGGTACACTTTTGTCATCAAATTGGTGTCTTTGCTCTAGAATACTTTAAAGAGGTGTTGTGCAGCAGATTTGCCTAATGCAATATGTCGTTTGATTTCTTGGCTGCTGCTTCCATGAGTGTTGATGGTTGATCCAAGAAGAATGAAGTCCTTGACAACGTCAATCTTTTCTCCATTGATAACAATGTTATTTATTGATCCAGTGGTAAGGATTTTTGTTTTCTTTACATTGAGATGCTATCCATATAGAAGGCTGTGGTCTTTGATCTTCATCAGTAAATATTTTAAATCCTTTTCACTTTCAGCAAGCAAGGTTGTATCATCTGCATATCTCAGGTTGTTAATGAGTCTTCCTACAATCCTGATGCCACGTTTTTCTTCATAGAACCCAGCTTCTCAGATTATTTGCTCAGCATACAGCTTGAACATGTGTAGTGAAATAATACAATCCTGTTGCACACCTTTCCTAATTTTAAACCATTCAGTGTTCCCATGTTCTGTTTAGTCAACTGCCTCTTTGTCTATGTATAGATTCCTCATGAGAACAATGAAATATTCCAGAATACTCATATTTCACAATGCTGTCCATAGCTTGTCATGATCCACACAATCGAAGGCCTTTGCATAGTCAATAAAGCACAGGTAAACATCTTTCTGGTATTCTCTGCTTTCAGCCAAGATGCATCTGACGTCAGCAGTGATATCCCTCATTCCATGTCCTCTTATGAATTTGACTTGAACCTCTGGAAGTTCTCTGTCAATGTATGCTAGTAGCCATTTCTATATTACCTTTAGTAAAAGTTTATTCACATGGAATATCAAAGATATTGTTCAATGATTTCCTTATTCCTTTGGGTCACCTCTCTTTGGAATGGGCACAAATACAGATCTCTTCCAATCAGTTGGCCAGATAGTTATCTTCCAAATTTCTTGACATAGATGAGTGAGTGCCTCCTGTGCTGCCTCACTTTGTTGAAAGATTTTGATTTGTATTCCATCAATTTTTAGTTCCTTGTTCTTTGCCAATTCTTTCAATGCATTCTGAACTTCTTCTTTCACTATCACTGGCTCCTGATCATATGCTACCTCTTGAAATGGTTTATATTGACCATTTCCTTTTGGTACAGTGACTCTGTGTATTCCTTCCATCTTCTTTTGATGCTTTCTGTATCAAGGAAGACACTAGAAGGAGTAAAAGGGAGTAAAAGAGTTAAAGGCAACCAAGGTGAATGCTGCAATAACAGTAATAACAATAATCTAAGAGTGGATACATAGGTAAACACACAAGCTTAACAAATGTGGGAAGACTAATGGGACTACATCCATGAATATATATATTTGACAGAGTCCATTGTGATACAGCTGAGTCTGAATCATAGTGTCCCTATACAGGGTTTCTGAGGCTGTAATTTTATAGGAGCAGAATGCGTCCCTCATCTTTTTTCCATGGATAAGCTAGTGATTTCAAGGGCTGACCATACAATTAACAGTCCATTGCTTATCATACAATACCACTAGAGCTACTCTGGCAGAGGATATGATACATGCTATAAATTTTGCTGCTATTCAGTGCTGTCAAGTCAGTTCTGACTCATAGTGATCCTGTGTAGGATTTGTGAGGGACAGCTGGTACGTTTACATTGCTGACCTTGTAGTTCACAGTCCAGTACTGATCCTAAAACACCACATATCCATAAATATACTAGTGGAAACAAGGTGCAAAATTATGAAAGCATCTTAGTCATAACCCAATACCTTGAGGGAATGAGTCCCTGGGCCTGGAGGCTCAGGACTATAATGTCAGAGGACATCAAGGTCAATTGGCATAACATAGTCCACAAAGACAATGTTTCACATTCTACTTTGGTGAGTAGAACTGGATACTAAAAGTTTGTGAATGGCCATCTAAGCTGCATTTATGATCTCTGTCAGGAACAAAGAAGAGTGAAGAAAGTCAAAGATACAGGAACAATTCAAAGGATCACTGAAACCCTATCTCTATGACCCTGAGACCAGAAGAACTAGATGGCACTGCTGACTGCTCTGAAGAAGATCTCAGTAAGAGTTTCAGGATAGAGTAGGTGAAAAATGTGGAAGTAAAATCAAAATAAAATTTAAAAAGAAAGCAAAAGAAACTTTGACAAATTTTCAGGAAATAGGTTAGGCAACAGGTTGGCACCATGGAAATATAATGGGCTTAAGTTTAGCGATGTTTGTGAGA
>NW_006408622.1:961424-963825 GCF_000296735.1 Chrysochloris asiatica
ATAGATATAGATATAGATGTTATTGTTCTTAATTGTCTTTCAGTTGAGTTTGACTCATAGTGACCCTATATAGGGTTTCTGAGGAACAACTGGTTTGTTTGAACTGCTGATCTTGCAGTTCAAACCAATCGTGTGATCAAATACTTATCCTACAGTGCCAACCAGGACTCCGTACATATATATGTATATTATTATTCATTTTTATTACTATTTGCACATAGTAATAAAAGGAATTATGTTTTTGTCGTTGTTGTTGTTATGTGCCATGGAGTCACTTCCGACTCATAGCGACCATGTACAGGGTTTCCGAGGCTGTAAATCTTTATGGGAGCAGAATGCCTCATCTTTCTCCCGCCGAACTGCTGGTAGTTTCAAACTGCTGACCTTGTGGCTCACAGCCCGATTCGTAACCACTATACACAGGTTTACTGGACTGTTAGAGACTGGTGGAACCCCTGAGACAATGTTCTTAGGCACCCTTTCCACTTGTAACTGAAAATTCACCCCCATGGTTCAGTTTTCAGGCAAACAATAGGCAGACCTATAATGTGAACACAATACCAGGGTGATGCATATTCCTTAGAACAATCAACCATAGGAGACCCAAATGGCAGAATTAAGCAGATGATAAAGCTGAAAAGGCAAAAAGAGATTGGAAAAGACAGATAGAAATGGTAGGCATATGGAGAAAATGGGAAGTGTATTGATACATTGTGGGGATTGCAATCAGTGTCACAAAACAAATGTGTATGATTTATTGAATAGAAAACCAATATGATCTGTGAAATTTCATTAAATTAATATGCAAAGTTTAAAGCAATAAAGGTGCACAAGAGAAAAGGACATTTTTTGGTAAAAGATAAGCAAATTTATGTTTGACACACCACAACCACCAACCAAAACAAATGTGTGGTTACACAAATATGGTTATTGGCATCAGTGTGTATGGGTATGAACATAAATGTGTACAGATAAATGTGGACCTCTGGTATGGTGTTGTAAGAAAAGCACTGGAATGCTAACTACAAGATCAGCAGTTCCAACTCACCAGTCGCTCCTTGTAAACCCTATACAGAGTCACTCAGAGTCAGAACTGAATCTATAGCACTAAAAAGAACAACAGAGAGATTGATGTATCTATGGTCCTGGTGTGGCATTGTGGGTTAATGTGTCAGACTGCAAAGCCGTTTGAATTGTAAGGGCAGCAGTTCAAGCTCATCAGCTGCTTCTTGGAAACCCTCAACGGTACCTAACAACAATAACAATAGGTATATGTACATACAGATATGTGTGTGTATATGTATATCCACATAGAGATCGTATTTATGAATACTTCTTAACAAGACACCTCACCTTATAGGATTGATATTCTGGATTTGAAGGCTTAGGATCACAGTCTCATGGGACAACTCATTTAATTGGCATAATATGGCTTATAAAGTGTATGTTCCATTATCCCAATGGGGTGAGGAATATCTGGGGACTTAAAAGTTTATAAGTGCGCATCTCAGAGATTGGTCTCTAACCACCAAGAACAAAAGAAATAGAAAGGAGAGGCAAATCAAAACAGCAATGAGATATCATTTCATACCAGTAATAACAGTGAAGTTCAGAAAAGCAGAGCACAATAAATGCTGGTGAGGATGTGGAAAGACTGTGACACTCCTGCATTGCTGGTGGGATTGAAAAATGGTACAACCACTCTGGAAAACAGTATGGTGTTTCCTCGGAAACCTGGAATAGAAATACCTTATGATCCAGCAATTCCTCTACTTAGTATATATATACACAAGAAATACGAGCCATAACATGAGTAGATACATGCACACCAATGTTCTTAGTAACACTATTCCTAATAGCAAAAAGGTGGAGTCAGCCTAAGTGCCCATCAATGGAAGAATGGATAAACAAACTTTGGTACATACACATGATGGAATATTATGATACCTTGAAGAGCAACAAGGAAGCTGCAAGCTACCACATAACATGGATGAACCTTGAGGACATTATGCTGAGTGAAATTAGTCAGTCACAAAAGGACAAAGACTGCATAACACCATTATTGTAAAAGCTTAAGAAAAGATACAAATGCTAAAAGGAAGAAAAAACACACAAAAAAATAATTTGTTGGTTACCAGGAGATGGGGGGTTGGGGGGGAAGGAAGGGATGGTAGAGCACAGGGTAGGGGAGATACACATCATAGTTTGGGTGTGGGGTGGGCAATACACAAAAAGGGGGAGGGGGATAGAAGAACAAAATAGATAGGAGAACACTTAGGCAGGTTTGCAAGGTCTAAATGGGACAGAGATAATTAACGATGTATGCTCATACTTGGAACAACAGGGATTTGTGATACAGGGTTTGAGGCATAGTCTGAATGGGTAAAAGAGGGGAAATAAT
>NW_006408622.1:963925-965904 GCF_000296735.1 Chrysochloris asiatica
AACAATAGGTATATGTACATACAGATATGTGTGTGTATATGTATATCCACATAGAGATCGTATTTATGAATACTTCTTAACAAGACACCTCACCTTATAGGATTGATATTCTGGATTTGAAGGCTTAGGATCACAGTCTCATGGGACAACTCATTTAATTGGCATAATATGGCTTATAAAGTGTATGTTCCATTATCCCAATGGGGTGAGGAATATCTGGGGACTTAAAAGTTTATAAGTGCGCATCTCAGAGATTGGTCTCTAACCACCAAGAACAAAAGAAATAGAAAGGAGAGGCAAATCAAAACAGCAATGAGATATCATTTCATACCAGTAATAACAGTGAAGTTCAGAAAAGCAGAGCACAATAAATGCTGGTGAGGATGTGGAAAGACTGTGACACTCCTGCATTGCTGGTGGGATTGAAAAATGGTACAACCACTCTGGAAAACAGTATGGTGTTTCCTCGGAAACCTGGAATAGAAATACCTTATGATCCAGCAATTCCTCTACTTAGTATATATATACACAAGAAATACGAGCCATAACATGAGTAGATACATGCACACCAATGTTCTTAGTAACACTATTCCTAATAGCAAAAAGGTGGAGTCAGCCTAAGTGCCCATCAATGGAAGAATGGATAAACAAACTTTGGTACATACACATGATGGAATATTATGATACCTTGAAGAGCAACAAGGAAGCTGCAAGCTACCACATAACATGGATGAACCTTGAGGACATTATGCTGAGTGAAATTAGTCAGTCACAAAAGGACAAAGACTGCATAACACCATTATTGTAAAAGCTTAAGAAAAGATACAAATGCTAAAAGGAAGAAAAAACACACAAAAAAATAATTTGTTGGTTACCAGGAGATGGGGGGTT
Organism: Chrysochloris asiatica; assembly: GCF_000296735.1. Taxonomy (NCBI): domain Eukaryota; kingdom Metazoa; phylum Chordata; class Mammalia; order Afrosoricida; family Chrysochloridae; genus Chrysochloris; species Chrysochloris asiatica. Next base: position 964,817 of record NW_006408622.1, read on the forward strand.
GGGGGGGAAGGAAGGGATGGTAGAGCACAGGGTAGGGGAGATACACATCATAGTTTGGGTGTGGGGTGGGCAATACACAAAAAGGGGGAGGGGGATAGAAGAACAAAATAGATAGGAGAACACTTAGGCAGGTTTGCAAGGTCTAAATGGGACAGAGATAATTAACGATGTATGCTCATACTTGGAACAACAGGGATTTGTGATACAGGGTTTGAGGCATAGTCTGAATGGGTAAAAGAGGGGAAATAATATTAAGATGCTTGACTGTCTTATGAATATGTGTTTCCCTTGCCTACTATTGTAAATAGACACTTGAGGGGGTTAGAAAGGAATATCTTAAAACATGATTATAGAAAACTTGTAAGCCTATCTTAAGCCTATGACTGTTTGGAATACCTAAAAAGGGTACTAGAACTTGCCCAGTGAAAGAGGCTTCCTGCGGAGCCTTCTCTTTGTATAAGACCATAAGTGGAATCCTGATCTCCATCCAGAGTTTTCTGAGGTGGGAAATTCCCACTTGAAAAGACAAGCAGACCAGCCTGGGGCAGCTAGAGGAACAGACCATACTTCTTGAAAGAAAGACCAACAGGAAAAAACAAAAACAAAAATAGCAGGCTGATTGGCTACCACAAGAACAAGCAAGTTGTTCAGCAGGGAGCCTTCAAGGCAAGCAATCAAGTTCTTTCAGGACAAACCCACTCCCAAGACTGAAACTCAAAGGGAATACACGAGCAGGCATGTAAGCTTGCGAGCAACCATGTTGGTACACTTGTGAGTGGAAGTGAAAGAAAATCAGCAATGAAGAAATAGGCTGAGTCCAACCAGAACCATATTACATAGACTCCCATCAACCTGGAGTATGGTGAGAGCTGTTTAGTCTGAAGTATGGTGAGACCTAATGACTCCAGAGCCCATGGACAAGGACATGGCCATGGAGGGCTAGAGGTGAGTGTGAAGCATCAAGCTGATATGAAGTGAGGGAATATGAACAAGGGCGCTCAAACTTTCAGATAATGCCCATTGGACCTAGCTTCAATGGCTGGATGATCAGAACTTGGCTAAGGGAAGATTAAAAAAAAAAAAAAAAA
>NW_006408622.1:966496-980323 GCF_000296735.1 Chrysochloris asiatica
GAAGGCTGGAAGAATGTACCCTTTGGTTGTTTGAATGATTGTATCTTCCTGAGTGTCTTGGTGCACATCCAAAAAAAAAAAAAAAACACAGAGGGAATAGAAGCAAATACTATTGAATGATGAAGCATGCTGCAATGAAATGAAATACAATAGGATGAATGTAAAACTGATGTCCCCCCAAGTAAACTATCACTCAATTCATGATAAAAACTTTAAAAGAGAGAGAGAGAAGGAACCTAAAGATTCAGAGAAGAAAATATGTAGGCACTTATAACCATGTATGAATAATGAACTCCTTAAAAAAATATGAGACCAAAAGGTAAAAACTTACTCTAAAGCAATGATAGAAGGTAAAGGAACAGGGAAACTAGAGCACTGGAAATGGTACAACTAGAGCAAGGCAAGTGAGAATAATGACACATTGTGAAAAATGTTATCAATATCACTGAATGCACTTATGTAGAAATTTTTAAATGGAAACCTAATTTGCTGTGTAAACTTTCACTGTAAGTACAATAAGATATTATTAAAAATAAAAACTAATTTGCTGAGATGCACTGCTGTTATTAACCCTTTCTCATATTTAGGTTAAATGAATTTACAAATGGAGGTCTATAAGGAGATGGCCTTGGATGTCTTACGTTGATGTTACAGTTACAAAGTCTTGAATCAACTTACTTAACAGCAGACTTTTAAACATTTGGGATCACGCTGAGATTTGATGAAAATAGTTGCACTTGGATCAGACAAAGTTATTTTCCATATAAAATCAGAATGTGGCTAGACCCACAAACCCATTAATGGGCTCACTAGGAGTCCCTTTTTCCCTAGAGAAGACTCCTGTATCTACAACTAACTATTGACACTGGTAGACTTGAGACTGGAGGTTGAGCCTCCATCATCTTTCTGTGCATAATTTGTCTGATGAGAAGCAAAGCATTTCTGAAGAGATACAGAGACTGCCACCAGCCTTTAGAAAAATGTATCATAGTGAATGGTAAACCTTACAGTGAGTCAATTTCAAAATTTTTAATTTGATAAATGAAAATTAAAATTCAAGAAATTACTGCTTTTCCATGTTAGAGGAATGTTTGTACCACGTATCACACTTGATTGTCTTGTTTCCATTGTTCTTAAAATTTATGTTTATTTTTCCAGGTTTTTAATGCAATGCAGTAGTAAGTTTTATATACCTTGCATAGAGTATTAAGAAGCACAAATTGTTATATAAAATGACATTAAATTCATCTATAATACCACTTCTCCAAGTTCATGTTTTTCCTTATGATTATTTCCTATGCATGTATCATACGTTGTTGTTGTTAAGTGTCATTGAGTCAGTTCTAACTCATAGTGACCCTGTATAGGGTTTCCAAAACTGTAAGTCTTTGCTGGAGAAGAAATCCTCTTATTTCTCCTGTGGAGTGGCTGGTGGGTTCAAAATGCCAACCTTGTAGTGTGAAGTCCAGTGCTTATCTTATAGAGCCATCACACTCCATATATCATATAGTATTTTATTAATTTTCTTAATATTAATTTTTCACATGCCATCAACTATTTATAAACCTATTTTTAAATATCATATATCTTTTCTTACTGTGTTTAACCCAGTTGCTCTTGTTATAAATTTCAGATTGTTCAGTTTCTCATTTATTATATAGCTCTTGATATGCAAGCTCTGTTGAGAGTTTCACCTTGGCACTTAATCCTCCTTCCTATGCTTCCTGGGATCACCTTCTAAGCAAAGTGTTTGCCCTCAAATTCTGGACTCTCATGTAGTTTATCAAAAAATTTACTCCTTTCCCCAAACATGTTCCTTCCCCTGCAAGGAATCCTGATGGATTTAATTTTCTATTCCTTGTTACAAATTTACTATCTTGTTTAATGCTCAACATAGCCTATTTGTCAATTGAAGAAGCCAGGATTTTGAGAGATTATGTATCTTCTCTAAGACCACATGGAGAGCCAACTGAGATGTAATCTCGACTCTGCCTTGCTCTAAATCCTGTGCCCCTACCAGCTTTACTCTACTGCCCATTGCCCTATATGTATCCTTCTTTAAAGCTCTGCTTGCAGCTCCCACTCCACCCTTTTGGAAGGTTTAGGACCTTTAGGCTACCTCAGGCAAAAAGCAACTGGTTTACTGCTCCCTATCTGAAAGACAAAGCCCATTTCTGTAAAATGACTTCTTCATGTTCCCAATGATCTAATTCATGAAACATTAGCTGTGGAGGAGGAAATGTATTCTTTGAGTCTAACCTCAGACTCTGAATTCTCTCTTCCTGGGTCTTCTTGATGTGATTGATTACTTGGGATGTGGAGGGGGAAATTGATATTCTAAATAGGAGTTTTTAGTCTTGGACATAGAAATCAGAAATGTGCTCTTGTACTCACACCCCACATGAACACACATATGCACACATATGCACACACTCACTCATGGCATGCATACCTTGGGGCTACTGCAACCCTGTAGGTCTCAGTACAGAGCAGCAGTATCTGATGCAGCCACACACAAACAATACAGCTAGGACAAATTAAATCATGGAGCACATTCAAGTTCTGGGTAATGAAGAAGAAAACCTGTCACCTTTTGCCAGCACTATTGCTTACCTTCCCACCTTTAATGTATATTTTTGTAATTGTGATTTTATAACTTTGATTCTATCTATACTGACAGGGCAAGAGTCAGAGGTAAAGTGGAGTTTTTGAAATGGTTTTGCCTACTCAACTGTAAGGAGAATGGGTAATGTACTGAGTTACCAATAAAATTGCTAACTGCAAGTTCAATAGTTCAAAACTACAAGCCACTCTGTGGGAGAACGATGAGACTTCCTGCTCCTGTTCAGATTTACAGTTTTAGAAACTCTATACAGGTGCATTATGAGGCAGAACCAACTCCATGGCACTTCACCACCACCACCCAACCTTAAGAGTTCCTTGGCAGTTCAAACTGTTAACATGCTCACTGCTGACCCAAAGTTTGGAGATTTGAATCCACCAAGAGGTGCCTCAGAAAAAAGTCCAGCCCATCTACTGAAAAATCAGCCACTGGCAATGCTATGGAGCACACTTCTGCTCTGACACTCATGCCGTAAGTTGGAATCAAATCAATGACAACTGGTACTCTACTCTCAGCCAGGGGCCTACAACTCTGAGTTCAGAGAGTAGGGATAAATAATTCAGATTCTCTACTGCTGTAATGGGGTCCTGATATAACACTATGCGTTAATGCACTGAACAACAAAGTCAGTTTGAACTGCAAGGTCAGTGGTTCAAGTTTACCAGCCACTCCTCAGAATCCCTATACAGGCTACTTTCCTGAATGTCAGATTATGGGCAAAGCTGACCTCCTCGCTCACAACTTGTCCTCCCAACCCTGCTTCCTATTTCCAGTCTCTTCCCTTCCACCATCTCTAACTTAGCTTGATCCAGTTCAAATGCCTTGGAAAGTACATCAAAACAGTTTTTTACTCCAAATAGTACTCAGGACTAGACTTAAAGACATTTGCTTTATTGTGCCCATTTTTTAGCTTGTTGAGATTCATCCAGATTTGTGTGCGCACAATAGATCACTCATTTTCATTGTGGTGTAGAATTCTATTGTGTGAATATGTAATCATTAATAGTTTATGGGCAGGCACTTAAGTAGTTTCCATTTTTGCTATTGGAGTCCTGGTGTGGTGCTGTGGGTTAATGTGCTGGACTGTAAAATCAGTTTGAACCTCAAGTTTCATGATTCAAGCTCACTAGTTGTTCCTTGGAGACCTTATACAGGGTCACTATGGGCCAGAACTGACTCAATGGCACTTAACAACAACAACAACAACAATATTTTTGCTATTAAAAAATGTGCTGTGAACATTTTTGGGTGCACATACATATGCATTTCTTTGGGGGCTAAGAATGCAGTACCTGGATCATAGTGCAACTGCATGTTTGGCTTTAGGAGACACTGACAAACCATTTTCCAAAGATGTTGTACTAACACACAATCTCATCTGTAGTACATATGCAGTGCAGCTTATTCAACATTCTCACCAACATTTGGTAATTTTAATCTTTTAAAACTTATTTTATCAAGGTTCAAAGTTTTTCTTGTAACAATCCCTTTCTTATTATTTCTGTGTATTGGTCTATCTAGGGAGCACAGTGGTTCTGTAGAATAACCACTGGACTGCAAAACTCAAGGCTGAGTGTTCAAGACAACCAGCTGTTCCATGGGAGAAAGATGAGACTTAATGTTTCCACAAGGATTTACAGCCTCAGATATTCTATATAGGGTCACTATGAGTCCAAACCAGCTTGATAGCACTTAACAAAACAACAAACATCTACCTATCAATTTTTTGGTCACTCAGGCCAGGGCAAACGCATGGTTTACAGAAAAGAAATCTAGAATTAGAGAATAAAATTCTGGGCATATATTCTTTTAGTGTGTTCTGTTCCAAGTCTGTACAAAGCCACTAATGAATAGTACTTTGTTCCAATTGACAAAGTAGCAAATCAGGGCAATTATTTTCCTCCTGGCAGAAACCTTTGGATATCATTGGAACACACCTGTCCATTATGAATGCCTGACCTCCTAGGACCTGACCACCAAACCAGACCTGATGCCTTTGAGTATATTCTACTTTATAGGACCTAGTAGAACCATCCCATAGGGATTTTGAGGTTATAATCTCTATGGAAGTAGACAGCCACATCTTTCTATTGGAAGTGACTGGGGCATTTGAACTGCCAACCTTCTGCTTAGCAGCTGATTGCTCAACCATGGTGCCACCAAGGCTCCTTTCCCAGAATCTGTTGTCATTGCTGGTGTTAGTGCCATTAAGTTGGTTCCAACTCTTAGTGACACTGAATAGGAGCAACTGGTGGGTTTGAACCACTAAGCTTGTGGTTAGCAGCCATGTGCTTATCTTCCAGTACTACATCAGAACTCCTTCCCAGAACAAGACATACATTATCATTCTCTTCTTTCACATTGACCTTTGGACACCTGTGACTTATGGTGGACAGTTTGGGCAGCTCATTCTCAGCCTCGCCTGTTCCAGCATGTCACATCCATGTAGCCCCTTTACAATGTGTGTCATAATTACATAGCAGCCATGTACCTATTCATATAAGCATTTAAAAATAAAGTTCAAAATATTGGTTTCCCTCGCCTACTCAATTGCAAAATAGACACTTGAGTGGGATAGAAAGGAATATCAGAAAACATAATTACAGAAAGCTTGTAATCCCATCTTCAGCCTGTAACTGATTGGAATACCTAAAAGGGGTTCTACGACTTGCCCAGAGTATAGGACCTTAGATGAAACCCTGAGCACTATCTAGAACCTTCTGAGGTGGGATATTCCCACTTGAAAGGACAAGCAATCCAGCCTGGAACAGCTAGAGCAACAGAAGATACTTCTTGAAAGAAAGATGAGCAGGAAATATCCAAAAATCAAAAAGAGCTGTTCTGATTGGCAACTACAAAAACAAGCAAGTTGTTTTCCGGGAAGCTATCAAAACAAGAAATCAAATACCTTCAGGATAAACCCCCCTCCAAGACTGAAACTCAAAGGGAATACATGAGCAAGCATGTAAGCTTGCTGGCAACCACATTAGTGAATGGAAGAGGGGGAAAGGCAGCAAAGAAGATATGGGCTGAGTTTGACCACATTCCATAGACTCCTGTTGACCTGGAGATTAGAGAGCGAAGAAGAAGGGCTGGTTGGTCCAATGTGTGGTGAGACCTGGGGACTTCTGAGCCCATGGACAAGGAAACAGCCATGGAGGGCTAAAGCTGAGAGTGAAGTGCCCAGCTGATATAAAGTGAGGAGAGACACACAGGAACACCTAAACCTGCAGATAGTACCCATTTGACCTAGCCTTGATGGCTTGCTAATCAGAACTCAACTAGAGGAAGATTAAAAAAAAACAACAACAACAACAAAAAAAACTTTTTTTTTTTTTTTTTTTTAAATAAAGGAAACAAGTGTAAATTGCTACAATCTGGTGAACTTGACCTATACTTATGGATGTAGTAGCTCAAAATAGTAACTGAGAGCAAAGGGTCTTCATATCAAGTATCAATCTGTATACAGGGTCGATAAGGACAGACAACTTAGATGTTGGCTACCTAAAATGGCGGGGGTGGGTGGTATTATAAAAGCACTAAGTGATTGGCATACAAATTTTCAAGATGGAGTTTAGTTTCAGAATGTGCAGGGAAAGGTAGAATCCCCACTGAATAGTTTTCATCTTGTCTAGATGGGTCTGGTGAAAAGAGATGGGGATAAGATTCTTATGATTCAATAGTGAGTAACTGTTATCATGACTAATTGTGACTGACACAACTGTAAAGGTAGAAAATTGTAATAAAAAGGAGGCAGTAGTTAATCTAACAGTCCAGGAACAGAGGACTCTAGGACAATCAAGGGAGAAGAGCATGAGTGGAATGTGGGACCCTATCTAGAGAAGCAGAGACACCAGAGTTGGAGGCAGAGATGAGGACATGGAGAGAAGTATCTTCTGTTGCTTTAGCTGTTCCAGGCTGGTTTTCTTGTCCTTCCAAGTGGGAATTTCCCACCTCAGAAGGTTCTGGATAGTGCTCAGGGTTCCACCTAAGGTCCTATACTCTGGGAAAATTGTAGAACCCCTTTTAGGCATTCCAATCAGTTACAGGCTGAAGATGGGCTTATAAGCTTTCTGTAATTATGTTTCCTGGTATTCTTTCTATCCCACTCAAGTGTCTACTTTATAATTGAGTAAGCAAGGGAAACCAATATTTTGAACTTTATTTTTAAATGCTTATATGAATAGGTACATGGCTGCTGTATAATTATGACACACATTGTAAAGGGGCTACATGGATGTGAAATGCTAGCACAGGTGAGGCTGAGAATGAGCTGCCCAAACTGTCCACCATAAGTCACAGGTATCCCAAGGACAGTATGAAAGACGAGAATGATAATGTGTGTCCAGTTCTGGAAAGGAGTCCTCATGTAGTCCTGGAGGATAAGCACATGGCTGCTAACTACAAGCTTAGTGGTTCAAACCCACCAGCTGCTCCTATTCAGTGTCACTAAGAGTTGGAACCAACTTAATGGCACTAACACCAGCAATGACAACAGATTCTGGGAAAGGAGCCCTGGTGGCACCGTGGTTGAGCAATCAGCTGCTAAGCAGAAGGTTGACAGTTCAAATGCCCCAGTCACTTCCAATAGAGCTGGGGGTCAGGAAGCAGGCTTGCAGAATGTGCCCTTTGGTTATTTAAATGATTATATATTCCTGAGAGAGAGTAGAATCAAATTCTGTTGAATGCTGATGCATGGAGAAGATTTCAATCATTACAATGAAACAATGAGTGTAAAATAGATCTTCTCCCTTGTAAACTATCACTCAATTTGCAATAAAAACTTAAAAATAAATAACTAACTAATTAAAGTTTGAGTGATCATAGGTATGATATATTGTGCTGTTCTGATAAGTGCTAAGCTGGTAACCTTAAGGTCAGTAGTTGAAACCCATCTGCTGCTTTCAGAAACCCTACATAGGGTCACTATGAATCGGAATCGACTACACAGCACACAACAATGTGGTTTTTTGTTTTTTTTAACTACGCTAATAGAAATTTCTAGCTCCTGAACATTTTCATTGTTTCTGCACCAGCCCTGACCTGTATAGCCACTGGTGCTCCTGTGACCGAGGCCATCACTGTTGCTGTCCACGCTGTAACAGCTCCTCCTGGCCCTTGACTGATCAAAAGTCTACCCCAGTAGCGTCTCACCCTCACCTGCCCTGTGTTGCTGCAGAAGTAGATGATGCTAAGAGGCCTATTCAGCAGAACCCACACATGCCCCAAAGGGAGTAAAACCCATGACCAAAGAGAAACAGGGGTCTTTGGTGACATCTGCCTCCCTTGCTGTTTCCCATGACCTCCCAAAGACATCCTGTGAGACTGAGCAATCAGTTATCCAGAGCTGTGTTCAGCTTGGAAATGCTGAATTAAAATGTTAACTAAAAGTGATGGCAAAGGGAGCTCTGCCACTCCCCAGACTCACTCATGCTTCTCGGGACTTGTACTCCACAATGAAGTGCAAGCAAATAAGCTTTTGCTCTTCTATGGTCTAGGACACCCAGAATGTTACAATTGTACCTCTCCATTAGGTGTATACCCACTTTTGCCATGCTACCTTGCCCTTTTCCTTTTACCTCATGATATCCCCTTCATCCAGAATGCAACCCTTTGCAGTCAGTAACCCCCATAGTACAACAATTTGTGGTATTGTATCTGAGAACCTACCTCACTGACCTAACCTCAGTGACTATAGTTCTCACTTGACACCTTGCTTGGAGCTCTTGGTTCTTTATGTCATGAATATAAATAACTATAGTTTATGCCTACTATGATCATTATGACCCTCCTATGATAGGCTTCATTAGAATCTGCTCCACTGGTATTGGTGGCTGTTATTGTTTTTCAGTGCTGTTGAGTCAGTTCTGACCTGTAGTAACCCTGTATAGGATTTCTGAGGAGCAGCTGGTGAGCTTGAACCACCGAGCTTGTGATTCAAACTGACTTTGCAGTCCAGCACATTAACCAACAACACCATACCAGGACTCCATTGGTATTGGTGATGGTGTCATTATTAAGTGCAGATGAGTTGGTTCTGACTCATAGCAACCCTGCATAGGGTTCCTGAGAAGCTACTGGGAGGTTTGAACAGCTGACCTTCTTGTTCAAATCAGTCTTGCAGTATACTGCTTTATACTACATGTGAACTCCACTTGGTATTGGTTGTTGTTAAATGCCATCAAGCCAGTTCCTATTCATAGCAACACTGTATAGGGTATCTGAGGAGTGGCTGGTGAGTTTCTACTGCCAACCTTGTTTGTGGTCAAGTGCCTATTCTACAGCACTACACCGGGCCTCCATTGGCATTGGTTGTTGTTAAGTGCTGTTGAGTCAGTTCTAACTCATAGTGACCTTGTATAGGGTCTCCAAGGAGCAACTGGTTGGTTTGAACCACTGACCTTGTGGTTAGCTATCCATTGCTGACCTACTCATCACACCAGGACTTCCATTGGCATTGGTGTTGGGATAAGGCAGAAATTTACTAAAGGAAGAAAAGTGTTTAATATGTGTACATAAAACCAAACCAGTTTCTGTCAATTAGATTGCAAGTCATGGTGACCCCATGTGTGTCAGAGCTTAACTGTGCTGCTCCGTCCAGTTCTCTCTCTCTCTCTCTCTCTCTCTCTCTCTCTCTCTCTCTCTCTCTTTCACTCTCTTTTGTTTTTGTATGTTATTTCAGAAGTGAATTGCCAGGCCTTTCTTCCAAGGTGCCTCTGGGTAGAATTGAATTGCCAATCCTTCGGTTAGTAACTGGGATTGTTTATTTGTTTGTACCACCCTGATTGTGTAAGGGGGCTTTAAAAAGGTTTTTTGGAAAAATCAATGATCTTTTCATTCCATTTTCTATACATTTTTGAAGCTCTCTCATATATATTGCTGTTTTTGTTGTTAAGTTCTATGGATTCTGTTACAATTAATAGAGAAGTAATGCTGTGTAGGGTTTTTGAGGAGTGGATGGTAGGCTTGAACAGTTAGCAGTGGAGTGTTTCTCCTTCAGTGTCACACCAGGACCTTCTCGTATATACAGTAAGGGTAAATGTTATCTAAAACCATAACATCAAGAGAAGGTGGGCCCTCATAGATATGCTTTATAATGAGATGGATTTGAACTACACAGGTGAGCCTGTAGCCTAACTTAGGAGTAACTGTCTCAGAGCTGATACTGGGTTTCCCCAAAATCAGATCATAAAACAAGAGAAGATTGAAAATAATTAATTTTGGAAATGACCTCAGGAAACAACTTTGGATTATGGGAAATGAGAAGAGGAAGGAAAGGAAGCCAGTAGAAGGTGATTTCTTGATGAGGTTACCAGCATTGGTGCTCGGAGCCCAGTCCTGCTGCAGAAGTCTGAGAGTCAGTGCAGAGCTTGCCACACAGTGACCATAGCTAAGGGGCTTGGAACTTCAGTGTTCATCTCCCAGTAACCCTTCAGCTTCAGTTGAGAGCTACCTCTCGCTTGCTTGTGAATGGTCAGAAACACAAATCCCTCAAACCAAAAATCAAAGGGGCTGTCCCTCAACAGGCTCTGCACAGGGTAGGTAGTGATGCTTATAATTTCTGCCTCACTGGACCTTCACCACCATCCTCATTGTCCTACAGTGAGCACACAATTCAGCTGAGAAGAATTCAGCTTCAGAAACTTGCTGACCACCCAAGTGAACAAACGTAAGTGTTCAGTACCAGATGTTTCCCTGCCTGATGCTCTCAGGGTCACCTTGGAACATTGACATGAAACCCCATTCTGTAGTACCAAAAGGCATGCACATTCTTCATTATATACATCCATAGCCTTTTCTTTAGTGAGTTGAAGCATCCTTTGGGGCACAAGGGCCTTAGCTTACAGAAGCAATATATGTTTTTTCTCGTTTCTGGGGAAAAAAAAAAGACCACCCTGATTAGTTGGAAGCCCTGCTGATACCTGTCTGAGACCCAGCAGGATGGATACGGCTGCTGCTGATGTCTGCAGAACAGCTTTCCCTGCTGGGCCACTGTGCTGGTGGCAGCTGATGAATCTCCTTGTGAAACAAATTCATCCTGTCTCCTGGCCAAATGCTCACTCACCCAACTGAAAACTCAAACACTCTCTACAAGGACTCTAATTCAGGATTCCATTTCAGCGGGAGTTTCAAAGCCCTGCCCCGGGCCTTGGAACATTTCAACTGGCTCATCTTGAGAGAGAATACCACAGTGGGAAGTGAGGTTTCCAAAGGCCAAGGGAACAAGCACTGCTGCATGTAGTTTTAAGAAGCTGGGGTTTTGGTGGGATGCTGGGGGAAATGGCTCATGTTTGCACTGTTCTGAGGTTGTCAAGGTGTTTTATATGACAAGCACTGTGTTGAGGATGAAAAGACACCCCACCCTTTGCCTATTTCACACAGTAAGGATGGTGATGCCATATTATGCCAGATGTTCCCTCTAGGACCCATCCTCTCCTTTCATGGCTGAATGAGATCCACTCAAAACTAAAAAGATGCCAGAAATGATTGCCAGGGAGACTGTTGGGTGTCAAGGGCACATGCAATGCTACTCCCACCACTTTCCCCAAGATAAACATCATAAATCAATCCCAAGCCTAGAAACAACCTCCTTCTCCTTGTCAAGCTACCATTCTAGGTAGTCGTGACTGACAACTCAGATTGCATGTACATGTTCAGTTGTATCCCTGCTGATTTCTCTGTTGAATGTATACCATGGAACCTCTACTTTACATAGGGTATTGGCCACATAAGCTACATGCACATATTCACAGTAAGAATGCATATACTGATTCATTAAGTGACTAAGCACTAGGGAATGGGCTATGATGTTGAAGGTTCAATGGAAAAGATTATGACAGGGTCAAAACTGCTCACTGGGAAAAGCCTACCAAGATTAGAAAGGACTCTGTTTATAGAATTGGGTTCTCCAGAAAATGCCATGGACACCTTCCAGGAAATATGTTTTACTGGTGGCGTGAACAAGGTGAGTCCAGTAGAAGACAGGAGGAATAGGTGCATGTGGGAGGAAGGATGCAGACAATAAGACATTAAGCCAAAGCATAGGCCCTTCATCATATCCTTTTTCTCAACCATTTCCTAGGCTAGGTCTTGAAGAAAGATCAAAGTTTTGTACCTTATTAGGAAGAGTAGTCCTGTTAACATGCATTATTCATTGAGCTACAAGATCATCTGTTTGAATCCACCAGCTGCTTCATGGGAGAAAGATGAGGCTTCCTGCCCCTATAAAGATTTACAACCTCAGAAACCCTATACAGGTTGCTATGAGTCTGACCTGACATGATGGCACTTAACAAAACAACAATGTTTAAGCCCATAGAAGCTGCCACTTTGCCAATTCATCTCACTGGGAGACTTCCTCTTTTTCTCTTACCCTCCACCTTACCAAACATTAAATCCTTATGCAGTGACTGGTTCATCCTGACAATATGTCTGAAGTATGAGAGACAAAGTTTGGCCATCCTGGTCTCCAAGGAGCACTCTGGTTGCACTTCTTCCAACACAGATGTTTGTTCTTTTGGAAGCCCATTGTTGTTAGGTGGCATCAAGTTGGTACTGATTCATAGTGACCTTATGCACAACAGAATGAAACACTACCCCATTCTAGGCCAACTTCACAATTGTTGCCATGCTTGAGCCCATTCATGGTGCCACTTGGCCAATCCATATTGCTGGGGGTCTTACTCTTTCTCTGACTCTCCAATTTACCAAACATGATATCTTTCTCCAGTGACTGCTCTCTCCTGACAATATGTCCAAAGTATGAGAGACCAAATTTGGTCATCCTGGCCTCAAAGGAGCACTCTGGCTACACTTCTTCCAACACAGATCTGTTTGTTCTTTGGGAAACCCATGGCCCTTTCAATATTCTCCTCCAACACCATAACTCAAATGCATTAATTTTTCTTATTCACTGTCCAACTTTTGCATGCATATGAGCTTATTGAAAGAACTATGACTTGAGTCAGGTGCACCTTAGTCTTCATACTGACATCTTGGCTCTTCAACACTTTAAAAAGGTCTTGTGCAGCAGATTTGCCTGATGCAATACATCGTTTGATTTCTTGACTGCTATTCCATGAGTGTTGATAGTTGATCCAAGAAGAATGAAGTCCTTGACAACTTTAGTCTTTTCTTTGTTGATAAGAATGTTGTTTATTGGTTCAGTGGTGAGGATTTTTGTTTTCTTTACATTGAGATGTAATCCATACTGAAGGCTGTGGTCTTTTATTTTCATCAGTAAATGTTTTAAGTCTCCATCACTTTCAGCAAGAAAGGTTGTATCATCTGCATATCACAGGTTGTTAATGAGCCTTCCACCAATCCTAATGCCACATTTTTCTTCACAGAACCCAGCTTCTCAGAGTATTTGTTCAGCATACTCAGGTTGAATAAGTATGGTGTCAGATTGTCCTATGTCAGCATATAGGTTGAATAAGTGTGGTGGCTTGTGATTTGCTATAGTTCTGGAGGCTATGCCACAGGTATTTAAAATACCAGAAGGGTCACCCATGGTGGACAGGCTTAAGATGAGCTTCCAGACGAAGACAGACTAGGAAGAAGGAAAGACAAACTACTTCTGAATATTTTGTCACTAAAAACCTTATGAATAACAGAGAAATATTGTTAGATATAGTGTCATAACATGAACCCCTCAGGTTTCAAGGCACTCAAAATTCTACTGGGGAAGAGCTGCCTCCTCAAAGTAAAGTTGACCATGATGACACAAATGGAGTAAAGTCTGTGGGAATAAAGCACCTAGGACCTTCATTTGCTGATGGGGCACAACTCAAAATGAAGAGAAATAGCTGTAAACATCCATTAATAATCAGAACATGGACTGTGCAAAGTATGAAACTAAGAAAATTAGAAATTGTTAAAAATGAAATTGAATGCATAAATATCGATATCTTAGGCAATAGTGAGCTGAAATGGACTGGTATTGGCCATTTTGAATCTGACAACCACATAGTTTACTATGCTGTGAATGACAAATTGAAGAGGAATGGTGTTGCATTCATCCTCAAAAAGAACATATCCAGATCAGTCATGAGAGTCATCAACACTGTCTGTGATAGGATAATATCCATGCACCTACAGAGAATGCCTGTTAATACCACTATTATTCAAATTTACACACCAACCACTAAAGCCAGTGAGGATGAAATGGAAGAATTCTACCAACTTCTTCAATCTGAAATTGA
>NW_006408622.1:981598-983726 GCF_000296735.1 Chrysochloris asiatica
TTTTTTTTTGATTGTGTGGATCATGACAAGCTATGGACCACATTGTGAAGGATGAGTATTCTAGAACATTTAATTGGGCTCATGAATAATCTGTACATGGATCAAGAGGCTGTTCAAAAAGAACATGGGAATGTTGAATGGTTTAAAAATAACAAAAGTGCGTGACAGGATTGTAATCTTTCACCATACTTATTCAACCTGTATGCTGAACCCATATAAATTAAGTCTTCAAAATATTGGTGGAAAAATGAAATAAGAGATAAAAAGATAAAATAGAAACTTTATTTCTCAACATAAGTATCATCAAGTTCAAGACATTTTTGTAAGCCATTTAGTCCATCTCTGAAGAATCCTGGAAAATTAATCATGTCAATGCAGGGTTTTAATTAATTTATTTTCTAAGGGAACAGATGGAAGTCAGAAGGAGCCAAATAGGGAATGTAAGGTAAATACCTAATTATTTCCCATTGAACCTCTCACAAAATTACCCTTGTTTGGTAAAATGAATGATCAGGAGCATTGTTGTGGACTTCCTGGTGAACCTTTCATGGACATTTTTCTTCTAAAGGTTTGACTGTCAAAACAATCGCATAATAAGCCAGGTGCAGAGTCCTGGTGTGGCACTGCGAATTAATGTACCAGACAGCAAAGTCATGTGAACTGCAAGGTCGGTGGTTCAAGCTCACCAGCTGCTCCTTGGAAACCCTATACAGGGTCTCTATAGGTTGGAACCTACTCAACGGCACTTAACAACAACAACAACAACAACAAACATTCTTTGGCCCTCCAAAGTCAGCAGGTGAAATGCCTTGGGCAGCCAAGAAAAATATCCATGACATTTACTCTTTGTTTTTGTTTTTGGTGTCCTCATTTCCCCCATATGTTCATTGTATGCTTGCGTTGGGGGGTAGGAATAAGGCGTGAGGGTTAAGACTATAGCCAGTCCTGGTGTGGTGCTGTAGGATAATGCACTGAACTGTAAGATCCGTTTGAACATCAAGGTCAGCATTTCAAACTCACCAGCCACTCTTTGGAAGTCCTATACAGAGTTGCTATGAGTCAGAACACACTCAACGATACTTAACACCAACGGGCTTGGCCTAGGGTTTTGTGTAGTGTTAGAGTTATGGTTAGGACTAGGGTTAGTGTAGTGTAGTTGAGATGTTAGCTTCACAGTCGCAAGTGGAATCTACCAGAATATAACCACCACCACCAGGGTTAGCATAGGGTTTGGACTAGGAGTAAGGCTTGGTCTGGTTTTTAGGCTTATAGTTAGGTGTATTTTTATGTATTTCTTTTATTTCTTCTTGAAATCTACTTGATTTCCTCTTCATTTGGGGGTTCTGCAACTACATTGTTCCCATTATTGCTTTATTTTGTTGTTGTTGTTGTAAATATATTTCTCATTTTCTATTTTCAGTCTTGTAGGTCCTATCATCCAGCTGTGGCCCTGTAGGATAAGCACTGGGCTGCTAACCACAATGTCAGTGGTTCAAACCCACCAACCACTCCTTAGAAACCCGATATAGTGTTAAGATTCGGAATCACCTTAACAACATCAACAGGTCTGTTTCACTTTGAATATCTGTTTTGAAAAGAACTCTTGTGGCACAGTAGGTTATGTGTTGGGCTGCTAACTGAAAGACCAACAGTTTGATTCCACCACTACCTTCTCTGCAGGAGAAAGATGAGGCTTTCTGCTCCTATAGAAGGTCATTATGACTCAGAACCAACTTGACAACTCACAACCACCTCTGCTATATCTAGGTTGCATTTGAGGTGATATTGTCATGCATGTTAGTCTCTGGTTGTTGTCTACTATTGTTGATTTTATGTCCAAAGAACTCCCTTTAATATTTTTTGTAAGTTTGGTCTTATTTTTACAAATTCTTTTAATTTCTGTTTATCTGAAAATGACCTAATTTCACCATCATATTTGATGGACACTTGTTAGGAATATGATTCTTGGGGAAAGGAACATGGTGGCTTAGTGTATTATACCTTGGGTTGATAACTACAAGTTGATCAGTTTGAACCCAATTTCCTAAGGAGAAAGATGAGATTTTCTGTTTCTGTTGAGGTTTACAGACTCAGAAACCATATACAGGATCACTATGAGTGGGAACTG
>NW_006408622.1:986936-988107 GCF_000296735.1 Chrysochloris asiatica
GTCCTTTGAAAGGATTAACAAAAAGCACAGACCATTGGCAAACCTAACAAAAGAAAAGCAGGAGAAGACACAAATAACACACATTGGAAACCACATAGGTGATGTCACAACAGAACCAAATGAAATTAAAAGGATAATAACAGAATACTACAAAGAGTTGTACTACAACAAATTTGAAAACTTAGAAGAGATGGATACATTTTTAGATAAACATGACCTACCTAAACTTACACATCATGACATAGAAAACCTGAGAAGACCCATATCAAAAGAAATTGATCCGGTCATCATAAAACTCCCAACCAAAAGAAGTCCAGTCCCAGATGGTTTCACTGGTGAGTTCTACCAAACATTCAGGGAAGAGCTGTCACCAACGCTACTCAAGTTATTCCAGAATATAGAGGAGGATGGAAAACCTGCTAATAGATTTTATGAAGCAAGCATACACCTCATATCAAAACCAGAGAAGAATGTAGCTAAGAAAGAAAATTATAGACCAATATCCGACATGAACGTAGATGCAAAAATTCTCAACAAAATCCTAGCCAACAGTACCTTTGATCCTAGCACATCAAAAATATAATACATCATGATCAAGTGGGTTTTATAAAAGGGATGCAATGATAGTTCAACATTAGAAAAATGATCAACGTAATCCACCATATAGATAAAAAAAACAAACAAAAAAAGAACCACATGATCATATCGACTGATACAGAAAAGGCATTTGGAAAAATCCAACATCCATTCCTGATAAAAACACTCAACAAAGTATGAACTGAAGGGAAATTCCTCAACATAATCAAGAGCATATATGCAAAACCAACAGCTTACATTACTCTCAATGTCAAGAAACTGAAAGCATTCCCTCTGTGAACAGGAACTAGACAAGGATGCCCTTTGTCATCACTCCTATTAAATTTTGTGCTGGAAGTCTTGGTGAGAACTATGTGGCAAGATGGGGAAATTAAAGGTATCCAAACTGGCAAAGAGGAAGTAACACTCTATTTGCAGACACCATGATCCTATAAGTAAAAAACCCCAAAGGCTCAGTAAAAAAGCTACTAAACGTCATTGGAAAATTCAGCAAAGTGGCAGGACATAAGATCAACATACAAAAATTAGTTGGCTGCCTTTAAACCAAAAGTGACAATGCTGAAAAGGACATTAG
>NW_006408622.1:990141-991465 GCF_000296735.1 Chrysochloris asiatica
TTATTTCGGTTATAGCTACACTAGATAACCGAGAAAATACGTTATATTATGCTTTTTGCTGGGTGCTTTCCAATTTCCTTACTTGTCTTTGGTTTTCAAGAAGTCTCTTAGGATATGGCACAGAATTGATCTTTTTGTTTTATTTTTCATTGAAATTCATATACTTTCTTATATTTGAGGATTTGATTCTTTGTCAGATATGGGAGATTCTCCCTGATTATCTCTTGGAAAGGTGTTTCCATGTCTTTCCTGCTGTCATGGAACTCTGGGATTTCAATAATTCGAATGTTGGATTTTTCAATCGAATCCTAGATTGCCTCTTGGGTGTGCTTATTTTTCTTTGTTCTTTTCTCTTGTTTTGCTCATACATTTAGTTATTTTTGTCTTCTAGGTTATTTATTCTCTCATCTGTTTGACACTGTCACTGAGTGTTTCTCTTGTTTTTTCTAATTCAATTGTTTTTTTCCTCAATGTCACTAGTTCTGTTTGGTTTTTGTTTTGAATTTTCCAGTTTCTATGTTGAGTCTCTCGTTTTGTTCCTCCATTTGTTACCTGATCTTTAGTTAGTTTTTCGTGCTTTTTAAAATTTTTATTTAAGCATATTTAGCACTATAGACTGAAAGTCATAAATTATTTGAATTAGTTTAATCTCTATGGGAGAAATTTCTTCTTCTTAATCTTTTACTTTTGACTAATAGTGCTTTCCTTGTGAATTTTTGTTTTACTAGTTTTTGTTGAGCTTGGGTTATTTTGTTATCTTTTCTTTTAATTTAAATTTTGAGTACTGTTTTTTTGTGAGAATTTTTTCTGATTAGATTCCCTAATGGTTGGCCTACCTGCCAACCATAAGGTTGGGACCCTCATCCACCAGCTGGTCCACAGAAGAAAGATGCAATAGCCTGCCTACACAAAGACTCACAGCCTTGGAACCCTACATAGTAGCGTTACTCTGCCCTGCAGTGCTGCTATAAGAGAAAGACAATCAAAACATATATGATGGTAAGTGAAAAAGTATTGTTACTAGGGTTCCAATTCATACACACAGAGGTTTATTCCAAACAAAATGTGCTTAAACATGTCTGCAGTCAGAGAGTGGCTGCAGATAAGTCCTCTCAGTAGTATACTTGTCTTAGTCTCATTGAGGTGCCTTAAGAAATGTCCAATCAAAACAGTGGCTTCCTGGGGAGATCTACTAGATCAGTTAAATTCAAGGTGGAGATATCAGCCTAGAAAGTTATGGTGACTATTTTAGGAGAACCCCACATGGGTAATCTTGATAGATTTTCTCAAATGACTCAGCATGATCATGGGGGCTTATTAAGGA
>NW_006408622.1:993326-1003867 GCF_000296735.1 Chrysochloris asiatica
GATAGGATGAATGTAAAGCTAATGTTTTCTGATGTAAACTATCACATAATTCACAATAAAACTTTTTAAAAAAATGAATAAGTCCTCTTGTTTCAGTCACAGCAAGAACAAAAAAACAAAAAACAAAAAACAAAAACCCTTCTGGAAAGAATAGAAAACAAAAGGTTTGACCAGAAATTAAAGTGGGAAAGGGAAAGGGGCTGGGGTTTGTGTTTTAAATAGGACTAGAAGTTTAACATTGAAATGTTAGGAGATGATGGCCAAACCTCTTTGCAAGGCAAAGCCCTCCGGTAATCTCAGCATCTGTGGTTTTTGTTTTAAATTCCTTTTTCTCTTCTGCATGCTGATATTTCTCCATCCTCATGTTCTTGGTGTTTTGTTTTGTGTTTTTCATGTTGTCCTATTGTTGTTGTTTAGATTTTATCACTACCTCCATTTGCCCTCATGTCCCTTACACACAAGCAAAGTACTCCTTCAGCGGACTGAAGATGTGGCAAATGACTGGCACGCTCCACGACCAGCCCAGAAGTCTCTTTCTCACCAGTGGCTCATGTTGGAGACATAGGTATTTTATGGACAGGGAAGCCAAACACCCTTTCCATTTCAGTGCACCTTAATTTAAGATGTCCTCTTTCTTATTCATGAAGATGGGGAAATGCTGGTCTTTGCTCTGCTTTATGGAGTTTGATCTAGTAGTAATGGTTCTTACTTTGCTGAATTTGCCTATTCTGGCGTGTTCCAGACTCTATTGAAGCTCCAGCTTATTGTTTATAATGGATGCCAATGGTCTGTTCATACTGGGAAGGTTACCCCACAAATAGTAGGCCCTGTATGAATCTTACAGTTCTAAGGTATCAATGATCACATGGCTGGACTAAATATATCAAGAGATGTCCCTCTTGTCATGAATGCCTATGGCCACCACATTCTCAAAGAACCAGAAAGAGATGATCATCTCCCTCCTTGGGCCATGCATCATGCAGGAGGTGGTAGAACTCAAAGAAGAGCCTGCTAGTGCCCTCATAGAGTCCCTTGTGGGCAGGATTGACCATGGAGAGGTCATTGCATGTACTGCCCCAATCACCAAATCAAATGGACCCCATTCCTGGATATGCTTCTGGGTGATGCTGCAGATGTCACCGACATACATGATCTTCCCGCAATGTCGAACCATGCCCACTGTGATGGAGTCCTCACACACCTCCGAGGCAATGTAGTGGTCCACCTGGATACCCAAGTTCTATAGTAATTGCATCAAACAGGGACAGCACCCGGATAGGATTCCTTTTCTCAGCCAGGACAGGTGGGTAAACTTTTGAAGGGTCAAATTCCTGGTCATGATTGTTGGTGAAGAACATCTGGAGCCTTGAGGACCAGTTGTCCAGCAGCCTCAGCAGCCTATAAGTGCCCTTGTACCTGCACATGTCCAAAGGTCTTCTTAATGGCCACTTGGGCAACCCCAGGCCCCCCAAGAGATCCACACACTCCATGTAAAAGCACCTGCAGCAGTTGTTGTTCCCACACATGAGCACCTCCCTCACGCCCTCCGCAGCAGGTGGTGCAGTAGAACTGATAACCATCATCATCATACTGGTACCCACACTCCAGGAAGCAGTTCTTGCAATTTTGGCACATTCCTCCAATGAAGAGAGGATGCAATATTGAGGCTCCTACAAGAGATGTGAATGTCCTCGATGTTCCAATATTTTTGCCACTCCTCATAAACCAGCCACTCTCTTGTGCGTTCATCAATGATCTCCTTGACTTTGGGCTTCTCAGTTGTGCTCTTCCCGGGCTTTTTGGCTGGTGAAGGTGGAGCATAGGTAGCTGCCTCGGGTTTAAACCATATGTCTGCATAAACTTCTTTGTAGGGATTATTCTCCGCTTCTGGTGCCTGACGGCTACAAGCCTCCAAGTGCCCATTCAATGATTTGTTTGTTCTGCACTTTTGTAGCCTTGGCAGTGTCAATCTTGTAGTTGGCATGGCATGCCAGGAACAGCTTTATGCATGGCTTCTAGCCACCTGAAGGACTTGGTACATGGGCTGTTTCTTGTAGGTGGCCTGGTGGAACACTACAAAAGGAGCTCAGTGGCATTAGCTTCTCGACACACACCACAATGAACTTGCTGGCTCTGAACCATGTGACCCAGTGGGTGCCTTCAGTTGCTTGTCTCTGGCCCATTATCCATCAAGACACAATGCAGCCTGGCCACCAGGAGAAGCCCTGCAGTTTTCCCCACACGAGCTCCCCAATGCCAAAACCCCCGTCATCATCATACTCAAGTTCATCATCAGCTTCTTTAGTGGCATTCTTGTCCCCAGTGTCTGCCCCCACGGGCTCAGGTGTGGTAGCCACAGTGAGGGATGCAGGGTCAGTGGGCTGCTGCACAACAGGAGGGCTGGCCTCCTCCACCTTCTGAGATTCTC
The DNA here is from genome assembly GCF_000296735.1 of Chrysochloris asiatica. NCBI lineage: Eukaryota > Metazoa > Chordata > Mammalia > Afrosoricida > Chrysochloridae > Chrysochloris > Chrysochloris asiatica. Next base: position 995,755 of record NW_006408622.1, read on the forward strand.
CAGGTCCCTGATTTTCTTCCACGGCATTCATTACTGCTTTTACCTTGGCTTTCTTTTCAGCCCCTAAGGCCAGGTGCAGCCCCTCTGTGATGTCACTCAGGTGTCTGCCAATGTACATTTGCAGTCACTTTTTAATATCTCTAGCAAAATTTTACTTATCTGAGATATTAATGTTATTGTCCAATAACTTCTACATTCTGTTGGGTCACTTCTCAATGGGCATAAATATGGATCTCTTCCAGTCAGTTGGCCAGTGAGTTGTCTTCCAAATTTCTTGGCATACGTGAATGAGTGCCTCCAGTGCTTCATCAGTTTGTTGAAAGATTTCGATTTGTATTCCATCAATTCCCTGAGTCTTGATCTTTGCCACTGCCTTCAGCACACCTTGGACTTCTTTCTTCAGTATCATTGGCTCTTGATCATATATATATGCTACCTCTTGAAATGGTTGAACACTGATCATTTCTTTTTGGTACAGTGACTCTGTGTATTCCTTCCATCTTCTTTTGAGTCTTTATGCATCATTCAATATTTTGCCCATGGTGGTGGTGGTAATGTGCTGTGGAGTTGATTCTGACTCATAGCGATCCTGTACAGGGTTTCCAAGGCTGTAAATCGTTACAGGAGAAGAAAGCTGCATCTTTCTCTCACAGATCAGCTGGTAGTTTTGAACTGCTGACCCTGAGGTTAGCAGCCCAATTCGTAACCACTATGCTACCAGATCTTCTTTATTTTTCCCATTGTTGTTGTTGTTAAGTGCCATAGGGTCAGTTCCGACCCATAGCAACACTGTATAGGGTTTCCAAGGAGATATTTTACCCATAAAATCCTTAAATATTTCAAGTCAAGGCTTGCTTTTTTTCTTCAGTTCCCTTCACTTGAGAAATGCGGAGCAAATTCTTCCCTTTTGGTTTTCTAATTCTAGGTCTTTGCACATTTCATTATAATATTTGACCTTGTCTTCTTGAACTGTTCTTTGAATTTTCTATTTATCTCTTTACTTCCTCATTTCTTCCATTTGCTTTAACATCTCTATACTAGGGATCAAGTTTCAGAGTCTCTTCTGACATCCATTCTGGTCTTTTCCTTCTTTCTTGTCTTCTTAATGCCCTTTTGCTTTCTTCATATATCATGTTCTTGATGTCATCCCAAAACTCTTCTGGTCTTTGGTTTTTAGGGTCTAATGCATCAAATCTGTTCTTGAAATGATCTCTAAATTCAGGTGGGATATGTTCAAGGTCATATTTTGACTCTTGTGGAGTTGTTTTAATTTTCATTAGCTTCAGCCTGAACTTGCACTTGATGGTCTGCTCTACAGTCTGCCTAGACCTTGTTTTGGCTGATGATATGGAGCTTTTCCACTTTTGGTTTCCACAGATGTAGTCAATTTGATTTATGTGTGTTCCAACTGGTGAGGTCCATGTATAATTATTTTTGATGTTGTTAAAAAAAGTATTTTAAATGCAGAAGTCATTGGTCTTACAAAATTCTATCATGTGATCTCCACCATCATTTCTATCACCAAGGACATATTTGCCAACTACGGATCCTTCCTTTTTGTTTGCAACCTTTGCATTCCAATCAGTAATTATCAATACACCTTGATTGCATATTTGATCAATTTCAGACTGAAGAAGTTGATAGTATTCTACAATTTTATCATCACTGGTTTTAGTGATTGATGTGCAAATTTGAGTAATAGTTGTATTAACTGGTCTTCTTTGTAGATGTATGGATATTATTCTATCACAGACATCTTTGTACTTCAAGACAGATCTTGATATGTTTTTTTTGATAATGAATTCAACACCATTCCTGTTCAGTTTGTCATTCCAGACATAGTAACCCACGTCATTGCCAGATTCAAAATGGCCAATATCAGTCCATTTCAGCCCATTAATGCCTAGCATATCGATGTTTAAGCTTTCCACTTCAATTTTGACAATTTCCAAGTTTCCAAGTTTCAAACTTTGTACATTCCATATTCTGATTTTTAATGGATATTTATCTCTGTTTCTCTTCAGTTTGAGTTGTGCCCATCAGCAGAGGAAGGTCCTCAAGGCTTTACTACTTTCTTGTCTTCATGGCCATCTCTACTTTGAGGAGGCAGCTCTTACAGTCATATTTTGAGTGCCTTCCAACCTGAGGGACTTATCTTCTGGCACTGTATCTGACAATATTCTGGTGGTTTTCATCATGTTTCAATATCCAATATTCTGGTGCTGAATGTGTTCCACTGCTATTCATAAACTTTTCAGTACTAAATATTCAGATGTAGTCAATTTTTCCTTCTGAGTCTGTCTTCATCCGGAAGCTCATCTGAAACCTGTCCACTGTAGGTGACCCTGCTGGTTTTAAAAATCCATTGGCATAGCTTCCAGAATCACAGCAACATGCAAGCTAGCACAGTATGACAAACTGACAGATAAGTGGTAGGATTGTTACTTTAGCAGATAAATACTGAAAGATTTCTCATTAAACTCAGTTGTTCCATTGTTCAATTCTACCTCTTTGCTCTTTCAGTGTATTATCTATTTCTGAAGTCTTAGTGTTAATCTTCTGGCTTTCTAATTGCTGTTTTTGTATTGTTCCCATTTTTTCATTTATATTGTCAGGTTGTTTCCTGAATTCTTCCTGTAGTTTTGTCTATGTTTTCCTTGATTTCATCTGCAGTTTCCTTAATCATTCTCTTAATCCATTGAAAGTGACTAAATAGCATTCCTTTGAATTCCTTACCAAGTTCTTCTGATAACATTTCTGGTAACATATTTTCTCTGTATTTTGATCACTTGTTTGAGTCACTCTGTCTTGTTTCTTTGTGTAAGCTTAAATGGTCTGTTTTCTCTGAGACACTGTGGTATTGTATTTATATTTAACTGATGAGTGTGTATTCTCAGATACTCACCTTTTATCTCACATTTTTCTGTTCACTGGGTGAGATTTTACTTTAAACTCAGTAATTCAGCCTGTGTGGTTTGGGACAGGTTCACATCCCTCTAGAAGCACCTGACTCCAGGCAGAGCAGAGGCTACACAGGAGTGGGTGTCACTGGTCACTGGCTTGGTAAGGGTGGGGACTAGCAACAACCCAGCTACCAGGAGGACATGGGGAAAAGGGAGAATTGCACTCCTTTGCTGCCAACTCCAGCCACATCCTGTGACCTCAGTTGCTTGCATAAGCTCAAAAAAGGTCACACCATTCCATGCCAGGCTACAGTTCACACATTTTTCTTCTGTCTCACTTATCCTGTTCTGGTTCCTCTTCTGTTGAGCACTCAATACACCCTTTCCTATGCATTAAAGCTCAGGGTTCCAAGATCACCATCTGTATCTCTTTCACTTGGTCTCCCATGACTTTGTTGCAGAGGGTTTATTCAGTGAATCTGCCTATTTCGCCATCCTTCCATGACCTTTATTCTTGACCGTTCTCCTTCTCTTTGACTGGGCCACTTTCTTCTCTTGGTAGTCACTGCTTTAATGGTGTTTTGATGAGGTACAGCCATGTTTTTAATCTTCTATTACAGTTCTTTCAAGGAATACTTCAGGATCTTGATCCCAGTTGTTTAAAATCTCCATTGAAAGCTCTGCTTTTAGCTGCAGCTGATCTGGGTTCAACCATTCTGGCATCTCTTGAGTAGCAAGTATGTTCAACTTCTATTTTTCGGTCAAAATTGTGTGGGCTGAACCAATTGAGATGTCTTTGGTGTTGGCTATTGTTTGTGCTGTTAATTGTTTGCCTTCATCAATCAAAGCATGGACAAGATTGTTTTCTATAAAATTGATGTGAATAGTCTGCCACTGTGGACTTCATTTTCAACATCATCTCACCCTTTCTTAAAATGAATTATCCATTTGTAAACTGCTGATTTGTTTGGAGCATTGTCCCCATAAGCTTTTCATAAAGCACCAACAATTTTACCATTGTTCACCCAAGTTTCAGCCTGCACCTGGGTCTCTGTGTCAGCTGTCACAATTTACCTTGTCTGTAATGTGAGCTGTAAACAGAATTTATGTCCAACCAGGATCAGTCCTTAACTAGCAATGAATTCATTGTTGTTTTCCTTAGCTGCTGTTGAGTTGATTCCAGCACATTGTCACCTTATATACAACAGAATGGAACATTGCCCAGTCCCACACCATCCCCAAAATTGCCATCGTTTCAGCTATTGTGCCATTCTGTCTCACTGAGAGCCTCCCTTGTCTTGTTGGCCTTCTGCTTCGTTATCTATGATGTACTCTTCAGCGATTGATTCCTCTTCGTGAGGTTCTGTTTAGATCAATAGAGTTTTCACTGTCTAATTTGAAGAAATAGATCACCTGGGTTTTCTTCCTAATTTTAATTTGGAAGCCTTACTGAAACCTGTCCTCCAAGGGTGACCTGGCTGATATTTGGAATGCCAATAGTGATGACCACATTGGCATAGTAACACAAATGTCACCTCAATATGACAGCTAATTAGAGGATCATGAAATGGTTGGGTAGGGAATATAAATGTACTCTTGCCTTTTATCTAGATAGTTCTCAGGCATGAGTCTACAGAACTCCCTTCTGAGATTGAGCCAGAGTTTCCCATAGAGCGTTTCTTCATGTACCAGCCCTATTCATCCCATCCTTTACCTTACCATGACAAATAAATTACATTCACACAAATACTCATTTAAAGGAATGTTTCTGGGGAATCCACCTAAATCAAGAGACCCATGCAAGCCTCATCAGAAACTTCTTTCAGCGCTGAGATTTTCCAGTGATTGGTCTTCTAGGCTATAACTGAATTTTGATGAAGCCTGAAATCTCAAGTTCAAATACTGAGTAAGTTCTTCAAAGACTTTTGTTTACCTTTTTTCAATCTCTAAACTTTGATATTGGGGGAAAGGCCTGGATTTTTAAGCTTTTTATTCATTACCTCTTTAGGGAGTTGCCAAAAATGCCCTCCTCAAAGCATTTCATCACATGCCATGATAAAATTCAAATCAGAAAAATTGGGAATAATTAGAAGTCAAAATAGAAATAGTACATATGAACAGAATAATAGCAATAGATCATAATTTAGACCACACAGAATCTCAGACACCGTGTTAAGCTAATTATGTGGGCCATTGCATGCATCCTGTAAAGAATGTGCTATCACCATTTCTCCCTGAGGAGATAGGAATCTAACCACTCACAGTCTACCACAGGACATCCAGATTACAATAAAGAAGGCACTGCAGTTGGCACTGCCACTTCTCCCATAGATGTTAGCAGGTGTCTCTATGAGTGAGATAATGAGTGGCTGATTCTGATTCTGAGATCGGGCCTTTCAAGTCAGCTGGAGAGTGGTCTGGGGCTCACCTCTCTTCCTCCCACCAATGATCAAAAATAATTCATGTGCTCATAAGTCCCTTCTTTGCTATCCCAACCCCAGTGAGGCTAGAAAAGAAGATAAGGTAAAATGCATCCAGCTTGAGAAGCTAGACAAAACTATTCAAAGTAGATCAAGTCTAATTGGAGCTAAGAAGGCCACCTAAAATCAAACCAATTGCTATCAAGTCCATTTTGAAAATAGAGACCCTCTAGGACAGCATGGAGTCCTGGTGTGGTGCTGTGGGTTAATGTGCCAGACTGCAAAATCATTTGAACTGCAAGGTTGGCAGTTCAAGCTCACCAATTGCTCCTTGGAAACCCTATACAGAGTTGCTATGGGTCGGAACCGACTCGACAGCAATTCAGAACCACAAGGACAGCATAGAATTTCTCCACAGGGTTTCCAAAGCTGTAACTATTATAATGGGATGAAAAATAAGTGCAAGCCAGCAAAGAATAAGCTGTGACAGCATGCAGCAAGACTCGTGTTGTTGTTGTTGTTGTTGTTAAGTGCTGTTGAGTTGGCTCTAACTCATAGTGACCCTGTATAGGATTGCCAAGGAGTGGCTGGTAGGTTTTAACTTTGTAGTTAGCAGTCCAGTGCTTATTCTACAACTTCGCACCAGGACACTTACCCTTAATTGGAACCTGACTGTATGCCAGGCACTGGCTTCAGCACATTATCTCATTTAATTCTCACAGCAGCCAGCCCAAGGGCATTGGTCCTAGTCTCATTTCCATTCAGCCATAAGGAATATGAGGAAAGTTTAGATAAGTTAAGGCCTTTGTCTAAGGTCACATGGCTAATGAATAGTGGATCTGACATCAGAATTCATCTACTTCATATTGTTCTTTTAGCCACTATGCTGTGTTACAAGTGAAGGAAGCTTTCTGAAGCCTACAGAGCTCTCCTGGGGTGAAGCCTAGCGTGCATTGCCCTTGATCCTGACTGGAGAGAAGAGTGGAGGGCCATGACTCAGTACCAGTTGATCTAGTCAGACTCACCCAGCCTCTCCCTCCCTCTCTAGGGATGGTCCTGTGGCAAAGTGTCATGATTACTGTCTTCCTGTCATCATCACTGCTGCTAATAATAACACATGAATAATTCAAAAAGTAAACTTGGAGACACCCAGCTCCTTCCTGTCCCTGGGCAGCTGCCAAAAATAACTCAACCCCTGGCAGTCCATGTGTCTGTTTAAGGAGAGCAAGAGATACCTGTGGAGGAAGCACTCATTTGCCCAAGTTGATTACATCTGACAACTCCAGGAGTCCTGGTGTGGCGCTGTGGGTTAATGAGCTGGACTGCAAGGCCTGTTTGAAACACAAGGTTGGCAGTTCAAGCTCACAAGCTACTCCTGGGAGACCCTATACAGGGTCCCTATTAGTTGAAACTAACTCGACAGTACTTTACAACAACAACAAAGTAATTCCCAGTATCCTCCTGATGCTAAAAATCCCCTCACTCTTTATTCCAGAGCTTCAAAGGATGAGTGTTGTATGACATTCTCCTCTGCTTTGAGCTCTGTCAGCCCATTTCCCTTGCTCATTTTTCCAGATGAAGCTTTCTCAATGCCCAGTGGGCCAGTATGGCTCTTGGGACTTCCATTGTCATGACCTGGTTGGCAAGAACCAGATGCCACACACACACACAAAAAAAAATTCTTGGGGACAAACCTGTGTTGTAAAAGGTACTCCCAGGAAGCCTTTGCTTGTCAGCTCTGAGGTCAGAGTATCCAGCCAAAGCCCTGTCCTGTCCATGCAAAAGGGAGTGGGATCCTGGTGGGGAGTCAGGGAAGGTGGGTATGTTCCCTCAGCAATACAGACAAATGCTGGACTAAGAATCCCTCTGAGTGGCATGATGTCTTTGTGCTCCACAGCAACTAGCTAAGTAGGGAAACTGTGGTGGTGATGTGCTGTGGACTCGATTCTGACTCATAGCAACCCTGTATAGGGCTTTCCTAGCCTGTAAATCTTTATGGCAGTAGAAAGCCTCATCTTTCTCCTGCAGGACTACTGGTAGTTTTGAACTAGCTGACCTTGAGGTTAGCAGCCAGATTCAACCACTATGCTACCAGAAGAGCTCCTTAAGTAGGGAAACTAATCAGGAAACTAACCACTCAGATTTGCCTAAGCATGCCCCAAATTTAACTCTGGAAGTCCCAAATCCTAGGAAATGCTTCAGTCCAGGGAAAACCAGAGTGGTGGGCAAGATCAGTGAATGAAAAAAGATTAATGAAGGTTCAGGAGAGAGATATGTTCTTCAGGGGAAAAAATTTTGATGCACAAACATAAAATGAAAACAAAACCAAATATTTTTCATACTTGAGAGGGAGCATGAGATGGCCCTTCACCCAACACTTCTAGGAACCGAGTGTGTATGCATCAGACATTTTAAGAATATTTGAACCCTTTAGAAAAAGGAAAATATCATAAAGTGTGGCTTATCTTCTTTTTTAATGTTTTATTGAGTTTTTAGTGAACGTTTCTGTAGTAAGGCAGGTCCCACTTGACAGTCTTGACACAAATTGTTCAGTGATATTGTTGTTGTTAGGTGCCATTGAGTCAGTACTGACTTCTAGTGACCTTATGCATAGCAAAACGAAACACTGCCCGATCCTGGGCTAACCTCACCACTGTTGCCACGCTTGAGCCCATCAGTGCTGCCACTTGGCTGACACATCTCGTTGGGGGTCTTCCTCTTTTTTTCTGATCCTCCACCTTACCAAACATGTTATCCTTCTCCAGTGACTGGACCCTCCTGACAATATGT
>NW_006408622.1:1007085-1008766 GCF_000296735.1 Chrysochloris asiatica
CATCAGCCAATGATCATTGCTACCTCTTGAAATGGTTGAACATTGATCATTTCTTTCTGGTACAGTGACTCTGTGAATTCTTTCCATATTCTCTTGATGCTTTCTGCATCATTTAATTATTTTCCTAGTGAATCTTTCAATAACGTGGGCTTTTTTCCCATGGGCTTTACTCCATTAGCATCAACACAGTCAAATCCACTTTGAGGAGGCAGCATCTACCCCAGTTGAATTTTGATTGCCTTTGAACCTGAGGGACTCATTTTCTGGCATTATATCTGATATTTCCAGCATATTCTCTGCTATTCATAAGGTTTTCAGTGACTAAATATTCGGAAGTAGTTCTTCACTTCTTCTTCCTAGTCTGTCTTTGTCTGGAAGCTCATCTGAAATCTGTCCACCATGGGTGACCCTGTGGTATTTAAAATACCAGTGGCATAGTTTTCAGAATCATAGCAACTCACCCGCCACCATAGTATGACAAACTGGCAGACAAGTGGTGGCCATTTGGTTTTTCAGTGACGTTAGTTCCATTTATCATAATGTGTCAACATCCTCTTTACTTGTATTCTGTTTGTTCTCTTTCCAGTACTCTAGTCACCCTGTCCCTCATTTTTTAAATCTTTGTTTTTGAGTAATTGTTGACCTTTTGGTCTCATACTGATGACTTTTTAAGTAGGGCTCTGATCTTATGGTAACATTCTTTAGTTTGTTGTGGCACCTGTTTTGGCACTACAGTTTTCTTCAAAATATTATAAGAGCAAAATAGAAAAAAAAAAGGGTAAGAAGCATATGACTGATCAAAATACAGAATGATTGAATGAGTCTTCATTTGTAAGGGGTCACTGAGATTCTGTTAAGAGCGATGGAATATTCAGAAAGCAATAATGGTAATGCTTAAACAACATGATGAATGTAATTAATGTCACTGAATAGTGCATGCAAAAAACAATTAAATTACACATACTCTGTTACAGGTCTATTTACAACAATACAATTTTAAATATTGAGGTGTCTTTAAAAATAGATATTAAATTATATACATCTAAATGAGTGTGGCATTTTGAGACTAATCATCTTGGAATATGTTGGCACTGCTCAGGATAATTTTATAACATGTCTTTATGAACTGCTTGTTAAAGTCAGCTTATAAATGCCACACACACACGCACAAATTAGTTATTCCATTCAGTAGCAATGCTTTCAACTAATACACACCTTGATTTCTATGCCTACATCTTTTTTGTCACTGAATGGTGGTGGTGGTGATAGTGTGCTGTGGAGTCGATTTCGACTCATAGTGACCCTGTCACTGAATAAGCTGAATAAACAGTATAAAATCAAATTTGTAAACAAATATTGAAATGTATAAACATACACATAAATATTATATGTGCTTATATGTTAGATAAAAAGACTAGAAGAAAATACACTAAAGAAAGAAATTACTAATGCTTTAAAAGACCACACTTTTCCATATCTTGTAATATAAGCCAATTGCTGTTGAGTCACCTTGGACTCATGGTGACTCCATGTGTGTCAGAGTAGAACGATGCTCCTTAGGGTTTTAAATGACTGACTTTTTGGAAGTAGATCTCTAAGTGAACTAGAGCCTCCAAGTTCTCAGTTGGTAGCTGACTATATTAGCTGCACCAGAGACTCCATGCTATGTTGTTGTTGTTGT
>NW_006408622.1:1009184-1018341 GCF_000296735.1 Chrysochloris asiatica
AATCAAGTAATCTGGAGAGGTGATGGAAGAAATACCACTATGTCCAGTTGGCTGGATATTATTGTATCTAGTTAATTGCCTGGAAATTAACAGGTATTATTTACTCCAGTGAGGAAACCAAGACTCAGAGAGGTCAGATCAGGTGGCAGCAGCTTTCAGGTGAAGAGCTCAGGTCCCCTGACACTTAGCCTCATACCCTCTGTGGTTTAGCTTTCCTCTTGTGATCGGCATGCATCCCTTCTGACTAAAAATCAGTTCACAGCTTTTCCTGAGAGATGTCCAGTTTGCCTGGCACAGTTTCAATTTTTGCCTAGTACTTTAGCACAATTATTGGTGCTATCTTTTTCATTCTCAGATACAGCCCAGTATAGGAAAACAAACTATCTGATCACATCTTAAAATCCTTGTCAGGATTTTACAAAACTGCCTTACTGTGCTGGATATGTGGGCAGTCATGTCTCTGGTTTCATGCTTAGTGGGTACTGGCTCAACTGTTGAGCTCTACTTGTCATTCTGAACAGATTTGTTCTCCTAAGTTTTATTGCTGTGAAAGAAGACACCACAAAGAAAAAAACTCTAAGGAACTCAAATAAAATATGACTGAGATCAGCTCCACCCAACCCACAAGATCTGTTGTGCTGGAAGACTCAGTAGATAGAGCCTTTCAAATTCCCCACTGTTTACTAACAGATCCTGAATGGGTCCTGAGTTCCCATTAGTCTTTTCAATGGTAAACATACAACAAATTATTATTGAGCATCATCTGAAGTGCCAGGTATGGGCACAAAGCAAAGATAGATAAAGAAAAGATCCCTGAACTAATGGTACTAGTAGTCTAGTGGACAGACAAGCAACACACAAGAAATATGCATAAATAAGTATAATAATTGACATGAGTCAGTACTTAACTGCAGAGTGAGGGCACAGATCTGCTTCAAATTGGTTGGTTAGGGATGGACTCTTTGGGGAGAGAAATTCTAATGATGCTCAAGAGATGAAGAGAAGCCAGGTCTGGAGAGATATGGGCTGGAAGAGAATTCTAGTAGAAGAGGAATATCAACTGCAAAGACCCTGAAGACTAAAAGAAAGCTCTGGCTAGATTGCAGTGACTAAAATAGAGAGTGATTTGAGAGAGACTGGAGACTTTGGAGAGTCATCACAAGGGACATGGGTAATTTGGAACTCAACTTTAAACACAATGAAAATTCTGAGTGTTGAATAAAAATGTTACAGAATTTGCATTTTAAATAGGTAACCCAGGCTATAAGGAGGAGGGTGTGCTTCTGAAAGAAAAGTGTGAATGCATCAGAAGAGGCAGGAAGCAGATGAATGCAGATATCCAGGCAGGGGACATACTGATCCAGGGAGGAGGTGCTGAGTGACAGAGAGAAGCATGAAGTGTTTCCAGAATAAATTGAATATTTAAGAAGGAAAAAAGTAAAATAAAAAGGTTTTCTAAGCTGTTGGATCAGGTTGCAGGGGGATCAATGAAAATAAAAAAGCAAGGATGACATATCAGTTTCTTGCTTGAGCAAGAGTTGAACCAGGCATCATTCTTTTATATGTGATAAAAAATGGAGGGAGTGGCTTGGGGAATTAAGAAGTTGTGTTTGAAAAATGCACTTTTGCAGTGTCTCTGAAATACCCAAATGGAGGCATCAGAGAAATAGTTGAATATGTCCTGCTCTCTGCACTTGTACTTCTGTCTGCTAGAGACACAAAAGTAGGAAGTTTTGTTGTTTTTGGAGGGCTATTTGTGTGTGTGTGTGTGTGTGTGTGTGTGTGAGAGAGAGAGAGAGAGAGAGAGAGAGAGAGAGAGAGAGAGAGAGAGAGATTTGGGTGAAAGTTTACAGATCAAATTGGTTTTCCAACCAACAATTCATGCACTTTTTGTTTTGTGACATTGATTGTAATCCCCACAATATAACACCATTCTTCCCACTTCCTACCCATGTTTAACATTTTTCTTTGTTATTCTTTCTTATCCTTTCCTGCCTTCTAAGCATTATACTTGGACAAACACAGTCTTTTCTTATTATCTTATTTGGTTGACTGTTCTAATGAGTATGTACCTCCCTGATGTTATTGCTTACCCTATATCCCTGTCTATTGTTTAGCTGAACATTGAGCCACAGAGATGAGTTCAGTTTCAGACTTGAAGGATGTCTAACGGTCATACTCTCAGGGATTTCAGGAATCTCTATTATAAGTATATTGACAGGCAACTTCCAGAAATTCAAGCCAGATTCAGAAAAGGGTGTTAAAATGGGATATTATTCTGATGTCAGATGGATCTCAGCTGAAAACAGAGAATACCAAAAAGATGGTTTTGTTGTTTTTAAGTGCTATTGAGTCAGTTCCTACCCACAGTGACCTTGTATAAGGTTTCCAAGGGATTGCTGGAGGATTTGAACCACTGACCTTGTTGTTAGTAGCCCATTGCTTATCCTACAGTACCATACTGGAACTTCAGTAGATGTTTAACTGTGTTTTATTGACTATGCAAAGGCATTCATCTGAGTGGATCATAAAAAATTTGGATAACATTGTGTTCATGAGGAACCTGTACATAGAGTCAATCACTCAACTATAACAAGGGGATGCGGTGTGGTTTAAATCAGAAGAGGTGTGCATCAGGTGTGTATCCTTTCAACAGGTTTATTTGATCTTTATGAAGACCACCGCAGCATCAGGGCTGGAGGAATAACTATTAACAACATATACAGATGACACAATCTTGGTTGTTGTAAGTAAAGAGGACTTAAAGCACTTAATAATGAAGATCAAAGATGGCAGGGTTCAATATGGATTACACCCCAAAAGCAACAGCATGATAAACAGAGAAAACAATAAAGTTATCAAGGATTTAATTTCTCTTTGATCCACAATTAATGCCAATGGTAACAGCAGTCGAGAAATCAAATGAAGTATTGTGTTGGGGAAATCTGCTGCAAAAGACCTTTCTAAAGTGTTAAACAATAAAGACATTTCTGTAAGACCTCACATGCACCTGGCCCAAGTCATTTTTTTTTCCAATCATCTAATATGCATTCAAAGTCTAGAAAATGAATAAAGAAAAGTTAAGAAGACTTGATAAATTTGAAGCATGGTTTCAGAAAAGAATATTGAATATACTGCCAGAAGAATGAAAAAAATCTATCATGTAAGAAGTTCAGCCAGAATGCTCCTTAGAAGTGATGATGGCAACACTTTGTCTCATATACTTTGGTCAGATCATCAGGAGGGACCAATCTCTGGAGAAGGACATCATGTTTGATAAACTACACATCCAGTGAAAACAAGGAGAGCATTCAACGAGATGGATTGACACAGCAGCTATAGCAATGGGTGCAAGCAAGCAGAGCATCCATTAGGAGGATACTTCAGGATCAGGTAGTGTTTTGTCAGTTGGCACTGGCTCAATGACACCTAACAACAGTGATCAAAACAACAAGTTTGATCTTTTTTATTATTTTGAATTTTGTTCCACATTTTTCTGTCACTGAATCTAGGATATCCTATTGTGACTCTTTCAGAACTGTCAACAGTGGTAGCCAGGTGCCATTTAATTCTTCTGTTCTCAAAGTTGTGGAGGTGGAGTTCAGGTAACTCATTAGCCCTTTGGATGAAATATTCCCTTGCATCTTTGATTCTCTTCACTCTGCTCAAGACAGGGAGAGATGAAAAGTTGTACCTTAGGTGATCAATCACAAGCTTTTAAGACCCCTGTCACTACTCAAGACAATAAACTCTTCATCCTACCTTATTGAGTAGACTATGTAATGCCTATTGACATTAGGATCCACTAAGAGTATGGTTTAGAGCCCTAGTGCCAGCAACTTATTCCCTCAAGGTGTGTAGTTATGTCTAAGATGTTTTCATAGGCAGGAAACTGCCAGAAGTTCAAGCTGGATTCAGACAAGGATGTGGAACAAGGAATATCATTGCTGATGTCAGATGGATGTTGACTGAAAGCAAAGAATACAAGAAAGTTGTTTACCTGTGTCTTATTGACTATTCAAAGGCTTTTGATTGTGTGGATCATGAGAAGCTACGGACAATGTTGCAGAGAATGAGTAAATAATCAGTAACACAAAATTGTACTCATGAGGAAACTGTACATACAGCAAGAGGCAGAACAGAACAAGAACAAGGAGATACTGAGTGGTTTAAAATTAGAAAAAGAGTGTCCCAGAAATGTATTCTTTCATCATACTTACTCAATTTGTATACTGAGTAAATAATTTGTGAAGCTGGATTTTATGAAGAAGCGCATGGCATCAGGACTGGAGGAAGACTCATTAACAACTCAGCGACACTCAGATAATGCAACTTTGCTGGCTGAAAATAAGAAAGACTTAAAATACTGATGAAAATCAAAGATCACAGTGTTTGGTATGGGGTGCACCTCAATTTAAAGAAAACAAAATACTTATTCTGCATCAACAAATATCTTGATAAATAGAGAAATAATTGAGGTTGTCAAGGAGTTTATTTTTCTTGGTTCCATGCATATATTTTTTTATTATTCCATGAAAATATATTTTATTATAACAACAATCATGGAAGCAGCAATCAAAAAAGTCAAATGATTTGTTGCATTAGACATATCAGCTGCATAAGACCTATTTAAAATTTTCAAGAAAAAAGTTGTTAGTAGTTTGATACACTAAAGAAAGAAATGACTGATATCATTTGAGGTCTAAGATGTGCCTGACTCAAGCTATGGTATTATCAGTAGCCTCATTTACATGTGAGTGTTGGACAATGAATAAAGAAGATAATAGAAGAATTGATGCATTTGAGTTATGGTATTGGAGGAGACTGTTGAAGTACCAAGGACTGCCAGAAGAACAAACAAATCTGTGTTGGATGAAGTACAATCATGATGCTCCTTAGATGCCAAATGGTCTGGTATGTTACCATTCTTTGGGTATATTAGCAGGAGGGAACTGTCCCAGGACATCATTCTTGGTCAAATGGATGGTCAGATAAAAAGAGAGATTCCCCAAAGAGATGGATTTGCACAGTGGCAGCAGCAATGACCTTAAGAGTAGCAACAATTGTGAGTTTGACTCAGGACCAGACAGTGTTTCATTCTGTTATACATAAGGTTGCTATAAGTTGTAACCTAGTCAAAGGCACCTAACAACAGCAACATTCCAAATAAAACGTGTTTGTGTCTCCACAATCTGTGGATGACTACAGACAAGTTCACTTAGTAATATGCTTTCCTAGGCACCAGCCCATCCTGGGAAACCCTATACAGGGTTGCTATGAGTTGGAACCTACTTGACAGCACTTAACAACAAGTGTCCATTAGTCTCTTTGGGTTCATTCTGTGGCATGGGAGGATTAGCACTGGACTACTAACCAAAAGATGGGCACTTCAAACCCACCATCTGTTCCTCTGAAACCCTATATAGTGTTGCTATGAGTCATGACTGACTTGATAATATGTAACAGCAGTCTCCTTAGGTTGCCTTCAAAAAATAGTCTAGCTAAACCAGGGACTTATGAGGGGATCTTCCAAGTCAGCTCAGAAAGTCATGCTAACTAGTTTTTTTAAATTCCAAAGGGGTAATCTTTATAGATTTTCTCAAGATCACAGGACCATCAGGAGAGTTTATTATAAACATTTTATAAGAAAATTTAAAACTGCACTGTTGAGAAAATGGCCAGAAAAGTTGTACTGAGAATTTTTTTTCTATCCTGTTCAAGATACCAAGAGCTGCCCTTTGGAAATTTTTACGTTACTACTAGTTTTTGTTGTTAACTACCATTGAATCAGTTTGTACTCATGGTGACCCTGTATAGGATTACCAAGAAGCTGTTGATGAGTTTGAACTACCAACCTTGCAACTCAAACTAACCTTGAAGTTCCTTACTTGCACAACAGCGCAACACCACTCAAGACTTGATATTGCCCCTCAGACTTCCTTTTGCTCCGTAAACTGAAAGAAAATTGAAAGGAACACAATTTGAGTACCTCAAGGATGCCAAAACTTCTGCAGGGTGGCAATATCTGAGGACTCTTGGGCCCAGAGTCAGTGACATAGCTACAGTGGACTAGAGTGGAGAGTGAAGCATCCAGCTGATGGGAAGAGAGGGCATATTCATAAGAACATCCACACTTGGCTTCAATGACAGGCCGATCAGAGCTCAACCAGAAGAAGAAAGAAGAGGGGAAACAAGAGAGTAATCTGATACAATTTGTCAGAGAAAAAGAGGAAGACCCCCAGCAAGATGGATTGACAAAGTGGCAGCATCAGTGGGCTCAAGCATGGCAACAATTGCGAGGTTGGCTGAGGACCGGGCAATGTTTCATTCTATTGTGCATAGGGTCTCTATGAGTCAGTACCATCTCGATGGCACCTAACAACAACAGCAACAAAACATGAACAGTTAAGGGCACATCCATGTCCATTGTAGCATTATTTACAATAGAAAAAGATAAACAACCTAATTGTCCATGGATAAAAAAACTGTGGTATGTGCACAAAATGGAATACTACAGAAGATTAAAGAATAAAGAATATTGATAAATCTATGAAACTTTTCATAACATGGATGAACCAAAGAGATGTTGTGCTGAATGAAATTGTTGTTGTTGTTAGATGCCAGCAATTCAGTACCAACTCATAGTGACCCTATGCACAGCAGAATGAAACACTATCTGGTCCTATGCTAACCTCATCATCCTTGCTACATTTTAGCCCATTGCTATTGCCACTGTGCTATTCCATCTAGTTTGAGGTCTTGCTCTTTTTCTCTTACCCTCCACTTCACCAAACACAATATCCTTCTCCAGGGACTGATCACTCCTGACAATATGTTCTAAGTATGAGAGATGAAGTCTGGCCATCCTGGCTTCCAAAGAGCATTCTGGCTATACTCTTCCAACACACTTTGGTTTGTTCTTTGGAAAACCATTGTAGTTTTAATAGTCTCCTCCAAAACCATAACTCAATTACATCAATTATTCTACGGTCTTCCTTACTCACTGTACAACTTTCACATGCATATGAGGTTATTGAAAATACCATGTGTTTTCCTTCAGGAACATCTTAGCACTCAAATTGGCATCTTATCTCACACCAGCAATAACAGCAAAGATCAAAAAAGTAGAGGACAATAAATGCTGCCGAGGATGTGGAGAGACTGAGATGCTCCTCCATTGCTGGTGGGATTGCAAGATAGTCCAACCTCTTTGGAAAGCAATATGATGCCTCCTCAGAAGGTTGGAAATGGAAATATTTTATGATCTAGCAATTCCTCTATTTGGTATTTACCCTCAAGAAATATGAGCCATAACACGAGTAGATATATGCACACCAATGTTCATAACTTCACTATTTACAATAGCAAAAAGATGAAGATAGCCTAAGTGCCCATGACTGAAGAATGGATAAACAAACTGTGGTACATACGCATAATGGAGTATTATGCTACCTTGAAGAATAACAAGGAAATTGCAAGCCACCGCATCACATGGGTGAACCTTGAGGACAGATTGTTGAGTGAAATTAGTCAGTAACAAGAGGAGAAATACTGCATAGGACCATGACTATAAAAGACTAAGAAAAATAACCCATACTAAAGGGGGTGAGGGGGATCCTCTGCTGGTTACCAGGATGTGTCTAGTGGGGTGAGGGGAGGGAGGGGAAGGTGGAGCACAGGGTAAGGAATAGACACAGCATAGTTTGGGCGCTAGGGAGGTGGGCAATACATAAGAAGGGGGAGGGGAATGGAAGAAAAAGCCAGATGGGAAAACAATTAGGCAGGCTTGCATGGGCTAAGTGGGACAGAGGTAAATAATGATGTATTCACAACTTTAGAACAACAGGGCTGTGGGATACAGGGATTGAGAGATGGTTGGAATGGGCAAAAGGGAGGTAATAATGTTAAGATGCTTGGCTGTCTTTTGAATATTGGTTTACTTGGCATACCATTATAAAATAGACACTTGAGGGGGAGAGAGAGGAATAGCTAGAAATATCACCATAGAAAGCTTGTAAGTCCATCTTCTGCCTACACCATAGGTGGAATCCTGAACCCCATCCAGAATCTTCTAAGGTAGAAAATTTCCACTTGAATGGACAAGCTGACCAGCCTGGACGTTCAGAGCTCAACTAGAAGAAGAAAGAAGAGGAAACAAAAGAGTAATCTAATACAATTTGATGAACTTGACATACACCTAAGGATGCAGTAGCTCAAAAGAGGGAACAAATCTTTATAGCAAGGATCATTCCCACCCCCTCCATACACAAAGTAGACAGGGATGGGCAACTTGGACATTGGCTACCCAAAAGGGTGGAGGGGGGGCTACAAAGGCAAGAAGTGACCGGCTTACAAGACTTCATAAGGGAGCCTAGATCTAGAGGGTGCGGAGGAAGGTAGGATCTCCACTGAGTAGTATCCAATCTGTCTGGGTAGGACTGATGAAAGGAGATGGTGATAAGTTTCTTGTGGTACAATAGTGAATACTTGTTATCAGGACTGACTTTGAGGGTTGTAAATGTAAAGGTAGATGTTTTGTAGGAAAAGGAGGGGAGTGATTGACTTTGCAGTCCAGGAGCAGAGGTACCTGGGACCATCAAGGGAGAAGAGAAGAGTGAATGACCCTACCCAGAGAAACAATGATGCTAGACATGAAGGCAGAGATGATGACATCGAGAGATGGAGTGGCTGGGCTCTAGACCCAGAGAGGGAGAGGGGCTGTGTGCTGATGACCAAGGGGCAGGCTTACAGGGTATTCCCTTTGGTAGGTTGGTGATGCATGACCATGGCAATGAAACGATATATGATAGGATGAATGTAAAGCTTATGAACATATAAGATTTACATCCCATGTAAATTATCACGTAAACTTTACATCCCATGTAAACTATCACATAATTCACAATAAAAAATTAATATAAAAATGGCATCTTTTCAAAGGATGAAATATCTAGGAATAAATGTAACCTGAGAAACAAAGGACCTATACAAAGAAAACTACAAAACACTACTACAAGAAACCGAAAGAGACTTACAAAAATGGAAGAATGTACCATGTTCCTGGATAGGAAGACTTAACATTGTGAAAATGTCAATACTGCCCAAAGCAATTTACACATATAATGCAATCCCAATCCAAATCCCAACGACATTCTTC
>NW_006408622.1:1021342-1025863 GCF_000296735.1 Chrysochloris asiatica
GGGTCTCTTGTGATACAATAGTGAATAATTGTTATCAGGACTGATTGTGAGGGTTGGAAATGTAAAGGTAGACGTTTTATAGCAGGGAGGGGAATGATTAACTTTGCAGTCTAGGAGCTGAGGTCCCTGGGACCATGAATGGAGAAGAGTGAAGAGCGGGACCTTATCCAGAGAAGCAGTGATGCCTGAAATGGAGCCAGAGATGATGACATGGAGCAATGGAGCAGCTGGAGACTTTAGATCCAGGGAGGGAGAGTGACTGTGTGCTGAAGACCTGGGTGGTACTGGGGAAGGATTGCATGGAGGGGATTGTAACCATGGCAATGAGACAATTATATGATAGAATGAATATAAAACTAATGTTCTCCCATGTAAGCTATCACATAATTCACAATAAAACATTTAAGGGGAAAAAAATGGCATCTTTTCTCTTGAACACTTTTAAGAGGTCTTGTTCAGCAGATTTGCCTAATGCAATACATCATTTGATATCTTGATTGCTGCTTCTATGAGTGTTGATGGATGATAGAGCAAAATGAAATCCTTGAGAACTTCAATCTTTTCTCCACTTATATGGATGGTGTTTATTGGTCCAGTGGTGAGGATTTTTATTTTCTTTATGTTGAGACACAACCCATATAGAAGGTTGTGGTCGTTGATCTTCATCAGTAAGTATTTTAAGTCCTCTTCATTTTCAGAAAGCAAGGTTGTATCATCTACATATCTTAGGGTGTTAATGAGTCTTCCTCCAATCCTGATGCACATTTTTCTTCATATAATTCAGCTTCTCAAGTTATTTGCTTAGCATACAGACTGAATAAGTATGGTAAAAGAATACAACCCTGGTGCACACCTTTCCTAATTTTAATCCTTTCAGTGTTACTTGTTCTATTAGGACAACTCCCTCTTGGTCTTTTACAGATTCTTCCTGAACATAATTAAGTGTTCTAGAATACTCATTTTCACAATGCTGCCCATAGCTTGGCATTATCCACACAATCATAAGCCATTTTATGGTTAATAAAACACAGGTTAACATCTTTCTGGTCTTCTTTGCTTCCATCTGCCATCAGCAATGATAGCCTTCATTCTACGTCCTTGTCTGAATCTGGCTTGAATCTCTGGCAATTCTCTGTCAATTTATATGTTTGCAGCCATTTTTAGGTTATTTTTAGCCAAATTTTACTTGAATGAGATATAAATGGTATTGTCCGATAACTTTCACATTCTGTTGGTTCACCTTTCTTTGGAATGGGCAGAAATGTTGAACTCTTCCAATAAGTGGACAGGTAGTGCTCTTGCAAATTTCTTGGTATAGATGAGTGAGTTTTTCCAGTGCTACCTCAGTTTGTTGAAAGATTTCAATTCCCAGAGCATTGTTCTTTACCCTCAAATTTGAATCTAGATCTGGATTATACTATATCTCTAGGTCATTTTGGGTAGTATTGACATTTTCACAATGTTAACTCTTTCTAACCATGATCATGACATGTTTTCCATTAATATATGTGTCTGATACCTTGTAGTAGTGTTTTGTAGTTTTCTTTATAAAGGTCTTTTGTGTATCTGATTAGATTTATTAGACTTATTTCTAAGTATTTCACCTTTGTTTGGCTTTTGAAATTGGCAATATTTTCCTTGATTTCCTTTTCAGAGTTATCTTTGTTGTAACAGAGGAATTTAAGTGATTTTTGCATTTTGATCTTATATTCTGCCAATTAGCTAAAGCATTTTATTAGTTCCAATAGTTTTCTTCTTTAATTATTGGAACTTTTTGAGTACAGGATTATATCATCTACAAATAGAGTTAGTTTTACTGCTCCTTTACTAATTTAGAGGTGGTTGTGTGCCATAGAGTTGATTCCAACTCTTAGAGATTCTTTATAGGGTTTATGGGGCTATAAATCTTTTCAGGAACAGAAAGCATCATCTTTCTTCTGCAGAGCAGCTGATAGACTCAAATTGATAATTTTTTGGTTAGCATCTCAGGCCATAATCTATTACACTACCAGTGCATAGGAACAAGGAAAAGCAGACCACTACTGGAAACCTTATGAATAGCAGCAGAAAATTGTCATGTATAGTGCTAAACCAGTATGAATAGCAACAGAACACTGTCAGATATAGTACCAGAAGCTAGGACCCTCAGGTTGTAAAGAACTTGGATAAAAGCAGAGAATACAAGAAATGTGCATATCTGTACTTTAGTGACTATGCAAAGGTTTTTGATCTGGGATCATGAAAAACTACAGATAACATTGTGAAGAGTGAGTATTCCAGAACACTTTTTTTCTGCTTATGAGAAACCAGTACATAGACCAAGATTTAGTCTTTAGAACATTACACAGATATATTGAATGGCTTACAATCAGGAAGACTGTGCTCCAGGGTACATCCTTTCACCATATTTACTTAATCTGTATACTGAGCAAATAATCTGAGAAGCTGGATTATATGAAGAATTTGGCATCAGGGTTGGAGGAAAACTCTTTAACAACCTGTGATGTTTACACAACACAACCTTCCTTGCAGGAAGTCAAGAGAACTTAATACTTACTGTTGAAGATCAGAGACTACAGTCTTCAATATGGATTGCAACTCAATATAAGGAAAACAAAAATCCGTACAACTGGACCACTAAATAAAATCATGATCAATGGAGAAATTATTGAAGTTGTCAAAAATTTCATTTTGCTTGGCTCCACAATCAACATTCATAGAAATAGCAGTCAAGAAATCAAAGGATGTATTCCATTAGACAAATATGTTGCAAAATAACTCTTTAAAATGTTCAAGAGCAAATATATCAGTTTGAGGATTAAGGTGTGCCTGACACAAACCATGGCATTTTCAATTGCCTCATATACATGCAGAAGTTGGAAAATGAATAAGGAAGACCATAGAGAAATCAATGCATTTAAATGACGGTATCTATGAAGAATATTGAAAGTACCATGGACTACCAGAAGAACAAACAAATCTGTCTTAGAAGAAATGCAGCCAGAATTTTCATTGGAATCCAAGTTGACTTCACCTCTCATAATTCTGACATGTTATAAGGAGGGACCAGTCCCTGAGTAAGGACATTATGCTTGGTAAAATGGAGGGTCAGTGTGAAAGACCCTCAATGAGAAGGACTGACAGAGTGACAGCAACAATAGGCTCAAATATAACAACAATTGTGAGGATGGTACAGGACTGGGCAGTGTTTTATTCTATTGTGCATCAGAATAAACTCACTGGCATCTAACAACAACATATCTCTGTTGAGCTTGTTTCTAATTGTTCTCTCCTTTATAAAATATAGTACATTAAAGTCTCCTACTAGTATTATCCTGGAGGGTATTATAGGATAAGCACTGGACTGCTAGCAACAAGGTCAGCAACTCACAATCACCAGAACCAACTCAATGGCACTTAACAAAAACAAAACTATTATTATGAGTTGTCTGTTTCTCATTTCATTTCTATTGATGTTTGATTTATGTCTTTGAAGGCTATTTCAATATGTACATAAATAGTTATTATGGTTATGTCCTTTTGGGGGTGGTATGACTTAGTGGGTTGAGGTAGTGGTTACTACTCCTTATTCGTTGTTTCCATTCAGTCTCTTTTTTCATCTGTATTTGATCTACATCTTTATCTTTTCCTTAGAATCCCTGGGTTCCAGGATTGTAATCTGTATCGATTTCAGTTGGTTTCTTGAGTCTTTGTTATAGAGGGTTTGAATAGTGTCTCCACCATCTTGAAAGTATTCTTTGAGTGTTGTTTTGTGGTTAGTTGTTTTGGAGTCAATTTCATCTGCATGTATGTAGAGTAGAACTGCTCCGTAGGTTTTTCAAAATTGTGACCTTTTGCAGACCCATTGCCAAGTCTGTCTTCTGCGGTGCCTCTTAGTAAGTTCGAATCACCAATTTCGGAGATAGTAGTCAAACTCATCTGGTGTGACATTGTAAGATAATCACCGGATGGCAAGGTCAGTTTGAACACAAGGTCAGTGGCTCAAACTCACCTGCTGCTCCTCAGAAACCCTATACAGGGTCGCTATGAGTCAGAACCAACTCAACAGCACTTAACAACAAGACAGTCAAACTTACCATCTGCTCCTTGGAAAGCCTGTTAAGGTTGCTATGAGTCAGAATCGACTCACTGTCACTTAGCAACGAGTCAAGCACTTAGCTGTTTACACCACTGAGGGACTCATATTGCTGTACATGTTGTTGTCAGGTGCCATTGAGTCGGAACCGACTCATAGCGACCCCACGCACAGCAGAATGAAATAATGTCCGATCCTGGGCCAACCTCACTACCGCCGCCACACTTGACGTCATCAGTTATGTCACCTGGCTGATCCATCTCGTTGGGGGTCTTCCTCTTTTTCTCTGACCCTCCACCTTACACAACATGACATCCTTCTCCAGTGACTGTTCTCTCCGGACAATGTGTCCAAAGTATGAGAGACGAAGCTTAGCCATCTTGGCCTCCAAGGAGCACTCTGGTTGCACTTCTTCCAAAATAGAT
>NW_006408622.1:1026508-1028290 GCF_000296735.1 Chrysochloris asiatica
ACAACCCTGTCGCACACCTTTCCCAATTTTAAAACATTCAGTGTTCCCATGCTCTGTTCGAACAACTGCCTCTTGGTCCAGGTAAAGATTTCTCAGAAGTACAATTAAGTGTTCTGGAACACTCATACTTTTCAATGTGTCCATGATCCACACAATCGAAAGCTGTATATACAAAAGTGTATATTTTCTCAAGAAGGAGGAAGTGATTACTCATCTCAAAAAGTGCAGAAAGAATGAATAAGGACAAAAATGTAATCTATAAGTTTAGCAACAATGAATGTCACTGATGACTTTAATGACAGCACTTTCTGTGGAGTTATAGAAATAAACTCTCACCTAGGGACAGTTGAAGTGTGGATTGGAATCCATTTTATTACAGTATAGAAAACTAGATAAAAGTCATTTCTTTGGTCTGTTCCCAAATAAAACCCCTAATCATACTAGATGATGTTCTGCGATGGCACTGTATGATAAACAGTGAACTGGTAACTGAAAGACTGGAGTTTCAAACCCACCAGACATTCCTCTGAAACTCCTACAGCAGGGGTGAGCCTCAAAATCATTTGGTCTAGCCCTGCCAAAGCAACTTCAGGTGGAACTCAAAATTCAATAAATCTAAGCAATTTTTTCAAGCAATATCAAATTTGTATTACTTGATATTTTAAATATCTAAATGGCCCTTGGCAGAAAAGAAGTACCCCATCTCTGCTCTACAGGGTTACTCTCTGCCAAAACTTACTCAACAACACTTAACAACAATAATTATTTCTGATTCACAGTGACCTTGTCTAGAGTTTACAAGGAGCACCTGGTGAGTTTGAATTGACGACCTTGGGATTCAAACCAACCTTGTCAGACAGTGCATTATCCTACAGTGCCATATCAGAACTCCAAAACAAATAGTAGTTGTTGTTGTTAAGTGCCTTTGAGTTGGTTCTGACTCATAATGACCCTGTATAGGATTTCTGAAGATCAGCTAGTGAATTTGAACTGGCAACCTTGTAGTTCAAATCGACTTTGCAGTCCAGTGCATTACCCCACAGTGCCACACTAGGACAACAACAAATAATAATACATCAAATATAACATGGTGGTAGTGGTGGTGGTGGTAGTTTTGTGTTCTTACATTGGATTTGACTCATAGCAACCCTGAATCAGGTTTCTGAGGCTATAATCTTAATTGGAGCAGAAGGGCTCATCTTTCTCCTGCTGAAAGATTGGTAGATTTGAACTGCTGACCTGATAGTTAGTTGCTGACCTGATAGATAGTTAAGTGCTAGCGAGTCACTTCCAACCCATAGTGACCCTGTATAGTGTTTCCTAGGAGCAGCTGATGAGTTTGATCCACCGACCAACGCATAATCCACTATTCTACCAGAACTCCTTAAAATATAATGTTTTTGTTATTAAGTTCCGTCTAGTCAGTTCCTTTTTGAGGAGCAACTGGTGAGCCTGAACTGCCAGGCTTGTGGTTCAAACTCACTTTCCAATTCAGCACATTAACACACAGCACCACCCCAGGACTTGACTGATTGTCAATAAAAACCCAAAACTATTCTCCCTGCATCATATGGAACCATTCTATGCTGGCAAGCTACTAATGTCAACTCCAGGACCATCGTACTCTTCAAGGTGTTCCAACTAAACAAAGGAGTCTTATACTCCAAAATTCTTCATCCCTAACAATGGGATTTGTGGTTATATATATTTCAAATTTATATGTATGTAAGGAACTCTGATAGCGTAGTGTTTACGAATCGGGCTGCGAACCTTAAGGTCAGC
>NW_006408622.1:1028485-1030180 GCF_000296735.1 Chrysochloris asiatica
AGGGTCGCTATGGGTCGGAACCGACTCGACGGCACTTAACAACAACAACAACATGGGGAGCATACTGGCTCTGTGGGATAACTTTTGGACTATAAACCACAAGGTTGACAATTTGAGCTCACCAGTTACTCCATAGGAGAAAAATGAGGTTTTCTGCTCCCAGAAAAATTTACAGCCTTGGACATGCTATACAGGTTCATTATGAATCAAAACTGTCCATTTTGGATTTCGGTGGCCACAGTGGTGCACACTTAGAACAGCCCACCCCAAGGACCCACCTAGCATCTCCTTTTTGTCATTTTTATCTAAGAATCATAAAGAACATTTATAAAAAATATTCTCCTATACTTAGTCTATCTTTACCCCATAGAATTTGAGTACATGTCCCTGAGGAGCAGGGCTGAAGATGTTTTAAGTAATAGTCACCAAACAGGAGTCAGAATTTCCCTTCTATCCAGTAATCAAGATCATGAAACTTTGTCACTGAATGACCTTATTATGCCTTGCTCCCTTTCCCTAAGAAAGTACTCTACCAGAAAGCTCAGCGAGAAAATGGTCTTTAGGGGAGCCTGCAGCATCAGTTCACCTGCTACCTCTTTACTAAAGCTGTGGACACTTCTTAGGCTTAGCCTGAGACTCCAGCTATACTGTTGTTGTTAGGTGCCATCAAGTCGGTACTGACCCATAGCAACCTTATGCACAGCAGAACGAAACACTGCCAATCCTAGGCCAACCTCACTACTGTTGCCTACTTGTTGTTGTTAAGTACCGTGGAGTTGGTTCCGACTCATAGTGACCCTGCACAGGGTATCCGAGGCTGTAAATCTTTACGGGAGCAGAACGCCTCATCTTTCTCCCGCGGAACCGCTGGTAGTTTCGAACTGCTAACCTTGAGGTTAGCAGCCTGGTTCATAACCATTACGCTACCAGAGCTCCTTGTTGCCTACTAAGAACTCCTAATATAGGGAATCAAAAGTGCAGCTAAGATCGTTTTATTCATTTATAATTTATATGATATTTATTCTTCAAAAATAATTGAGATTAACTCAATATAATGTATGTGTCTCAATATAATGTATTAACTCAATATTATGTATGTGTCTAACGTGGAAATTTATACTTCAACATAGAGAAAAAATACAATACAATGTAGAATAAGAGTTGAGATCATTTCTATGATGTTGCTGTTTGGTGCTGTTGAGTTAGTATCAACTCATAGCAACCATGTATTGTTGTTGTTGTTGTTGTTAGGTGACATCAAGTTGGTACCGACCCATAGCAACCTTATGCACAGCAAAATGAAACACTGCCTGATCCTGGGCCAACCTCACCACTGTTGCCATGCTCGAGTCTAAAGATGCTTCCACTTGGCCAATCCATCTCATTGGGGGTCTTCCTCTTTTTATCTGACCCTCCAACTTGCCAAACATGATATCCTTCTCCAGCAACTGATCCTTCCTGACAATAAGTGTGAATTATGAGAGACAAAGTTTGGCCATCTTGGCCTCTAAGGAGCACTCTGGCTGCACTTCTTCCCAAATGGTTCTTTTGGTTCTTTTGGCAGCCCATGACACTTTCAATATTCTCCTCCAACACCATGACTCAAAAGCATCAATTCTTCTATGGTCTTCCCTATTCACTGTCCAGCTTTCGCATCCATATGAGGTTATTGAAAATACCATGGCTTGGGTCAGG
>NW_006408622.1:1030934-1041595 GCF_000296735.1 Chrysochloris asiatica
ATATCCCTCGTTCCACGGCCTCTTCTGAATCCGGCTTGAACCTCTGGAAGTTCTTTCAATGTATGATTGTAGCCATGTCTGTATCACCTTTAGCAAAACTTTACTTGCATGGGATATCAAATATATTGTCTGATGACTTCCGCATTCCTTTGGGTCACTTCTCTTTGGAATGGCACAAATATGGATTTCTTCCAATCAGTTGGCCAGATAGTTGTCTTCCAAATTTCTTGGCAGAGATGAGTAAGTGCCTCCTGTGCTGCCTCACTTTTTTGAAAGATTTCAATTTTTATTCCATCAATTCCTGGAGCTGTTCTTTGTCAATTCCTTCAATGCGCCTTAGACTTCCTCCTTCAGGATCACTGGCTCTTGATCATATGGTACTTCTTGAGATGGTTGAACATTAACCATTTCCTTTTGGTATGTGACTCTGTGTATTTCTTCCATCTTCTCTTGATGCTTTCTGCATCATTCAATAATTTGCCCAGTGAATCTTTCAATAAGTCGAGCCTTGAAATTTTTCTTCAGTTCCCCCAGCTGGAGAAATGCTGAGTGTTTTATTCCTTTTTGGTTTTCTGATTCCAGGTCTTCACACATTTTGTTGTAATATTTGGCTTTATATTTTCGAGCTGACCTTTGAAATTTTCTGTTCAGCTCTTGGACTTACTCATTTCTTCCATTTGCTTTAGTATCTCAATGCTTGAGTGCAAATTTCAGTGTCTCTTCTGACATCCATTTTGACCTTTTCCTTTTTTCTTGTCTTCTCAATGACTTTTTGCTTTCTTCATGTATGATGTTCTTGATGTCATCGCACAACTCTTCTGGTCTTCCGGTCTTTAGTGTTTAGTGTATCAAATCTGTTCTTCAGCTGATCTCTAAATTCATGTGGGATATATTCAAGGTTATATTTTGGTTTTCGTGGACTTGTTTTCATTTTCTTCAGCTTCAGTTTGAATTTGCATGTGAATAATTGATGGTCTTTTCCACAATCTGCCCCTGGCCTAGTTTTCACTGATGATATGGAGCTTTTCCATAGTCTTTTTCTGCAGATGTCAATTTGATTTCTATGTATTCCATATGGTGAGGTCCATGTGTATAGTCGTCTCTTATGCTGTCTAAAGAAGGTATTTGAAATGAACAAATCATTGATTTTGCCAAATTCTATCATGCATTCTCCAGCATCATTTCTATCACCAAGGTCATATTTTTCAACTACTGATTCTTCTTTTCTCCCAACCTTTGCATTCCAATCACCAGTAATGATCAATACATCTTGATTGCATGTTTGATCAATTTCAGATTGAAGAAGTTGGTAGAATTCTTCTATTTCATCCTCACTGGCTTTAGTGTTTGATGCATAAATTTGAATAATAGTGGTATTATCTGGACTTCCCTATAGGTGAATGGATATTATCCTATCACAAACAGCATTGTACCTTATGACTGATGTGGATATGTGCTTTTTGACAAAGAATACAACACCATTTCTCTTCTATTTGTCATTCCCAGTATAGTAAACCATGAGGTCATCAGATTCAAAATGGTCAATACCAGTCCATTTCAGCTCACTAATGCCTAAGACATCGATGTTTATGCTTTCCATTTAACTTTTGACAACTTCCAATTTTCCCAGATTCATACTTCATACATTCCATGTTCCGATTTTCAATGGATGTTTACTGCTGTTTCTCTTCATTTTGAATTGTGCCCCATCAGCAAATGAAGGTCTCATGGGCTTTTCTCCCACGGGCTTTACTCCATTCATGTTATCGTGGTCAACTCTAATTTGAAGAAGCAGATTTTCCCCAGTTGCATTTTGAGTGCCTTCCAACCTGAGGGGCTCATTTTCCGGCACTATATCTGACAGTGTTCTTTGCTATTCATAATGTTTTTAGTGACTAAATATTCAGAAGTAGTTTGTCACTCTTTCTTCCTAGTCTGTCTTTGTCTGGAAGTTCATTGAAACCTGTCCACCATGGATGACCCTGCTGGTATTTAAAATACTGGTGCCATAGCTTTCAGAATCAGAGCAACTATGTTTAAAACAGTGTAAAATACTACGCTGTCCTGCACCATCCTGAAAATGTTATTTTTTAGCCCATTATTGCTGCCAATTTATTAATCCATGTCATTGGGTTCTTTCTCTTTTTCGCTAACTCTTATCTTTATCAAGTATGACATCCTTCTCCAGGGACTGGTCCCTGCTGACAACATGTCCAAAGTACAAGAGATAAGACCTGCTATCATTGCTTATAAGACTATACATCTTCCAGTGTAGATTTGTTTTTTTCTTCAGGCAGTTCATGATACTTTCAATATTCTTCTCCAACATCATAATGCAAATGCATCAATTCTTCTATAATTTTCTTCATTCATTATCTATTTTCCACTTGCCTATGAAGTGATTAAAAATGCCATATCTTGAGTTAGGCACACCTTTGTCCTCAGACTAACATGTTTGCTCTTGAACCCTTTAAAGAGGTAGTTTGAAGCAGATCTGCTGAATGTTGTTTGATTTCCTCACTGTTTCCATGAACATTGATTGTGGATCTATCCACAGTCTATAAACTTTTCTCCATTTATCACAATGCTATTTATTGGTCCAATGGTATCATCTTCATATCTCAGGTTGTTAAAGAATCTTTCTTCAATCCTGATGCAATGTTCTTCTTAATATAATCCAAATTCTCAGATTATTTTCTTTGCTTGCAGACTGAATATGTATGGTGAAAGAATAAAACACTGGCACACACCTTTCCTGATTTGGAACCATTCATTTTTCCCTTGTTCTATTCAAACAACTTCCTCTTGGTCTATGTACAGGTTCCTTATGAGAACAGTTAAGTGTTCTGGAATACTCATTCTTTGAAATGTTATCCAGAGCTTGTCATGATTCACAGTCAAAAGCCTTTGAATAGTAAATAAAGCACAGGTAAACATCTTCCTGGTATTCTGTGCTTTCAGCCAAGATCTGTCTGATGTCAACTATGATATTTGTCATTCCATGTCCTGGATGATTCTTGTTTGAACCTTTGTCAGTTCCCTATCAATATACTGTTGCAGCCATTTTTTAAAATTATCTTCAGCAAAATTTTACTTCCATATGATATTAATGATATTGTTTGATGATTTCCACATTCTGTTGGGTCACCTATCTTTGAAATGGTCACAAAGAATGGATCTCTTTCAATCAGTTGGTCATGTAATTGTCTTCAAAATTTCTTGGCATGGATAAACAAATGCCTCCAGTATTTCATCAGTTTGTTGAAGGATTTCAATCTCCATGAATTCCCGGAGCCTTGCTCTTTGACAATTCAGCATTGACTGTTAATCATATGCCACCTTTTGAAATTGTTGAACATTATGCATTTATTTTTGTTAAAGTGATTATGGGCATACCTTTCATCTTCTTTTGATGCTTTCTGCATCCTTCAATATTTTGTTTGAGAAATGCTGAGTGTGTTGTTGTTTTTTTGTTTCTCTAACTCCAGTTCTTTGCACATTTCATTATAATACTTTGTCTTTTTCAGTTGTCCTTTGAAATGTTCTGGTCTGATCTTTTGACTTCTCATTTCTTGCATTTGTTTTAATCTCTTTATGCTGGAGAGAAAGTTTCAGAATCACTGCTGACATTAATTTTGGTCTTTCTTTCTTGTCTTCTTAATGGCCTTTTTCTGTCTTCCTCTATGATATTCTTGATGCCATCCTATAACTCTTCTGGTCTTCATTTATTAGTGTCCAATGCATCAAATCTGTTCTTGAGATTGTCTCAGGTGGGATATGTTCAAGGTCATATTTTGGGTCTCATTGACATGTTCTACTTTTCTTCAACTTCAGCTTGAACTTGCTTGTGAGCAATTGATGGTGTGCTCCATAGTCTGCCTTGGCTTTATTTTGGCTGATGATATAAAGCTTTCCATCATCTCTTCCCCCAGATATAGTCAATTTGAATCCTATGTATTCCCTGTGGTAAGGTCCATGTTTAGAATCACCTTTTATGTTGTTTAAATAAGGTATTTGCAATGAAGAAGTCATTGTATTTGCAGAATTCCATCATGGGATCTCCAGCATCATTTCTATCACCAAGTCCATATTTTCCAACTACTGATCCTTCCTCTTCATTTGCAATCTTCACATTCAAATAACCAGTAATTATCAATATATATTTATTGCATATTTGGTCAATTTCACACTGAAGAAGTTGGTAGGATTCTTCAGTTTCATTATCACTGGTTTTGGTGGTTGATATGTAAATTTGAATGATAGTGGTATTAAGTGGTCTTCCTTGTAGGCATATGGATATTATAATATCAAGACTGATCCTGAAATGTTCTTTTTAATGATGACTATGTCATCATTCCTCTTCAATTTGTCATTGTGTCATACCAAACCATGTGATTGTCAGATTAACAATGGCCTGTTCCTGGCCATTTCAACTCATTAATGCCTAAGATACTGATCTTTATGCATTCTATTTAATTTTTGAAAACTGTTAGTTTTCCCCAATTTATACTTTGTGCGTTCCATGTTCTAACTATTAATGGATGTTTACAGATGCTTCTCTTCATTTTGAATTGTGCTCTGTCATCAAGTGAAGGTGCTGAAATCTTTACTCCATTTGTGTTATCATGGTCAACTCTTCCTTGAGAAGACATTTCTTCCCTAATCATACTTTCAGTGCCTTCCAACATGAAGGACTCATCTTTCAGAGCTGTATCTGACAATATTCTGGTGATTTTCACAATGTTTTCATCTTCTGGCACTATATCTGACAATGTTCTTCTGCTATTCATAAGGGTTTCAGTGGCTAAACACTCAGAAGTTGTCTGCCTCTTCCTAATTTGTCTTAATATGGAAGCTTAACTGAACCCTGCTCTCTAAGGATGACCCTGCTGATATTTAAAATACCAATGGAAGAGCTTCCAGTTATGGAACTTCAAAATTAAAACAAAGCAAAACAAAACACAGCGTGTGTGTGTGTGTGTATATATATACATATATAATAGTCATATATACAAATAAAGCACTTATATATTTAAAACATTAGCCTGGTTGCCTCTAGGACAAAGAGGAATGAAAATGTGGAACATGGTTAAAAGGAAATAAGTGAAGTGAGTGAGGGAAAGAGGAAGAAGGAAGGTCATACATAGAAAAGAAGGAAGGAGAAAGGGGAAGAGGGAAAGACCATGTATGTAGTGAGGATAATGTGACGTAAACTAAAAGACATGATTTACTCAATTTTGCCACTTGAGTTATTTGCTTAAAGTAAACTATTTTCCCAAAATGTATAATTTTTAAATATTGTACCTAAGCCAAATTATCAGTCAATTGTAAGGGGAAAGTAAAAATATTTGTGTGCTTTTAAGGACTCAGATTATATACTTATCATATATTGTCCCTATTTAGCTTTTTTCAAAGTCCAACTAAATATGAAATTATTTCTAGAGAAATTATTACAGTAAAACAAGAAAATAAGCCAAGAATAGAAAGATGTGGGTTCTAGGGGTAGTACACCTCACCCAGGAGAAGAGGGAAGGAATCTGTCACACTGAACTGTGTGCAGTAGGATAGAAAGGTTGGCAACCGAAGCAGAAATGGTCCTGGAAAGAAAAATTCTAAAAATAAGGCCAATATAACAAAGTAGCAGGCTAAGTGGAAAATGACAAGGATAGGAGAGAGGTTTTATTGCTGTTCATTTTTCTTCCAGTTTTGCATTGTATTTTTTTTTTTAACATCTTGTGGTTTTAAGTTCAAATATGAAACAGATCAAAATGAAACATGGCTATAAGAAATTAATAAAGTGAATGGAAAGAAAGCCCATTTGACCTTAATGCTAAGAACATTCTATTCTGGGACTGGCATAATGTAACTGGACTCATGGAAAATAGAATGCATCTTACCTCATAATAGTTCTTTATTGAATAGCTAAATTGCACATTTCTTTTTTTCACTTACTTTCTACACCTCCATTACTACCCAGATGTGATTTTGCCTGTCTTGTTCATCACAGTAACTTCAGCATATAACATAGTGTCTATCACTTTGAATGGATGAAAGAATACTTACGTAGTCTTAATGTAAACACTGTTTATTAAATTTCATATTGTTAGACAAAGAGTGGGAGACTTGATTGAGGTTGAAAGACGTATGAAAATATTAAAAACATTCACAGTTAAAAGTAGAAATGTATCTGACAGAAGGTAGAACATGAAGGGATAAGAATGAAGTAGATGAAAGAGGTAGATGAAGAATTAAAATTATTAATATTCTCATTCACAAAGAAAAGAGTTTAGAGCTATGGAAAAGTAATAAGTTTTAAATATATTTAAAATTTTAAATTTTCAAGTTTTGGATATTATGAATAATGCTGCTATGGATATTTGTGTACATGTCTTTGGGCAAAATACATTTTAATTTCCGTGGATAAGTCTTGTACATAGAAGTTTTTATAAAAGGCACAAATTTATAGAGAAGCAGAAAAGTGGATACCTATGGCTGGAGTGGTAATGGGGATTTACTATAAATGGACTTGAGGAACTTTCTGGGGAGGCAGATATGTGCTAAACTGGATTGTAGTGAGAGTTGTATAGTTGTATAAAATTCACTAAAACCATTAACTTGCACATAAACCGTAGGTGTATTTTATGACATGTAAATTATCTCTTGATTAAACTGTCCAAAATATATAATAAGCAAGGCTTCTAAAAGAAAATCATTAGAGATTATCCTTGTGACTTAGATGTAAACAAGCATTTCTTAGCAGGTCACAGAAATAAACATAGAAGAAAAATTTAATTTTAATCAAAATTAAAACCTTCTGTTCATTAAAAGACATCATTACAGAAATAAATACGCAAGCCACAGACATGGTGAAAAATACATATATATATTAAGGAGTTATAGATCTTTGTTTTATATTTATATATGTATATAAAGAACAGTCTTCCTGCTTCCATAAATATTTACAGCATCAGAAACCCTACTTAGGGATACCATAAGTAAGAGTCAACTCAATGGCTGTGGGTTTGGTTAGCAGTCCAGTACTTATGCTACAGTGCCACACCAGGACTCTAGTGGTAATGTATACGCAGCTTCTTCTGGAGAAATGTTCTGATAGTTTCTTATAAAGTTAAGCATATACCGATTCCATTACCACTCCTAGGTATATATCCAAGAGAAATAAAAATATATGTACACACACAAAAAAAATGCGTTTAAAAGGCTGTTCATAGTGCTTTTATTCATGATGGTCAAAATCTGGAAACAGTTCAAGTGTCAATCGGTATGATCATATATCAACCTGTAGTTTATTCATAAAGTGAGACACTAGTCAGCAATAAAATGGAATAGATTATTAATGCACAAAGTGCCATGAACAAATCCCAAAAATGTTATACTGAGGGAGGGGCCAAACAGTCTCCTCACTGCAGGCATGAAAAACAAAAACAAAAACAAAAACAAAAAAAGGACAAAACAGTTTGCTGTGACAGTCTCAGATCTCTGAATTTAATATAAAGTAAGAGGACATTGTTTCAAGGGCCTACCAGCAGAGAGATCTGAAGGAGTGACAGTAAAGAGAGTGATTTCTGAATTAGGATGGCCATGGACAGCCAAAGCCTTTGCAGAAGATGGAGGGTGGAGCCAGCAATGAGCCTGCCTGCAGTGTGAAAATCACCCGATGACTTATGGAAATAGAAGTATGAAGGCCTTTTCTCTTTTGTTCTATTCACTCTCTCTTGTCAAGCCCTCTCTGTCCAGTCCAGGTGTCTTCACATGGGTGGGAGCACACCCCCAGAGAGGGTCCAGCATTGCGCCTATAGGGTTTTAATCATGCGGAATGATTGGTATTGACATCCTGAGTTTCCCAGGGGAAGGATTTTCCCAGGGCACAAACAGAAAGTAGCCACAAATCGTAGTCAGTTTTGGAGGCTAATCCTTGGTGGGATTTTATGACGTCTGACTTTAGCACTTAGTTCCGAATTTGGTCCTTCTCCACTTGTGAGGGAGTTTTTATTTGTGCCTCACCCTACAAGAGACAATGGCTCTGGGCATACAAGTAAGCTGCATTTGCCAACAAAAAAGGCAGTAGCCAATATCAGCTACTATGTATCAAAACAGAGGTACAGCTAAGAATTGTTAAAAACACTCTAAAGGAAACCATAGGAACAGTGAACAGAAAAGCCCATCTCCTAATCACAGCTGTTGTTGTTGTTGTTGTTGTTAGGTGCCATCAAGTCAACACTGATTCATAGCGACCCTATGCACAGCAGAATGAAACAATGTCCGATCCTGGGCCAACCTCACTACTGTTGCCACACTTGAGTCCATCAATGATGCCACCTGGCCAATCCATCTGGTTGGGGGTCATCCTCTATTTCTCTGACCCTCCATCTTACCAAACATGATATCCTTCTCTAACGACTATTCCCTCCTGACAATATGTCCAAAGTATGAGAGACGAAGTTTGGCCATGTTGGCCTCCAAGGAACACTCTGGCTGCCCTTCTTCCAAAACAGATCTATTGGTTCTTTTGGCAGCCCAGGGCACTTTTAGTATTTTCCTCCAACACCATAATTCAAAGGCATCAATTCTTCTACAATCTTCCTTATTCACTGTCCAGATTTCACATGCATATGAGGTTATTGAAAATACCATGGCTTGGGTCAGGAGCACCTTAGTCCACAAGTTGACATCTTTGCACTTCAACACTTTAAAAATTTCCTGTGCAGCAGATTTGCCTAATGCAATTCGTTGTCTGATCTCTTGACTGCAACGTTGTCCATAGCTTGTCATGATCCACACAATCGAAGGCCTTTGCATAGTCAATAAAGCACAAGTAAACATCTTTCTTATATTCTCTGCTTTCAGCCAAGATCAATCGGACATCAGCAATGATATCTCTCATTCCATAGCCTCTTCTGAATCCAGCCTGAACCTCTGGAAGTTTTCTGTCAATGTATGATTGTTGCCTTTTCTGTATTACCTTTAGCAAGACTTTACTCACTGAAGATATCAAAGAGATTATCTGATGATTTCCACATTCCATTGGGTCACCTCTCTTTGGAATGGGCACAAATATGGATCTCTTCCAATCAGTTGGCCAGAGTGTTGTCTTCCAAATTTCTTGACAGAGATGAGTGAGTGCCTCCTGTGCCACCTCACTTTCTTGAAAGATTTCAATTTTTATTCCATCAATTCCTGGTACCTTGTTCTTTGCCAATTCCTTCAATCACACCTAGCAAGAGACAATTTGGGGTGTGCTTAAGAATACACCATTATAGCATTTGACCTAGCTTCAATGGCTGGATGATCAGAACTTGAGTAGAAAAAGATAAGATTTTAAAAATTGTGTTAAAGGAAACTGATATAAATTATTACAATTTGATTAACTTGACCTATACTTATGGCAGTATTTGCTCAAAATGCCAACTTAGAGGGACAGAATCTTCACATCAAGTATCATTCCTATCCCCTCTGTACACAGGGTTGATAGGGATGGGCAACTTAGACGTTGGCTACCTACAATGTGGGGGCTATTAAAGCATGATGTGATTGACTTACAAGTTTTGAAGAGGGAGTGTAGTTTCAGAGTGTGCAGGGGAAGGTAGAATCCCCACTGAATAGTTTTCATCATGTCTAGACATGTTTGGTGAAAGAATATGGAGATAAGATTCTTATGATTCAATAGTAATTGTTATCATGACTAATTGCAATTGTCATAACTGTAAAGGCAGAAGTTTTGTAATATAAAAGGGGAGAAGTTAATTTTACATTCCAGAAACAGAGGACCCTAGGACAATCAAGGTAGAAGAACATGAATGGAATGTGGAACCCTATCCAGAGAAGCACCAACATCAGAGTTGGAGGCAGATAGGATGAGATGGAGAGATAGAGCAGCTGAGGACTCTAGACATGGAAAGAGAAAGGTTGTGTGCTGGCAGTCAGGAGGCAGCCTATGGTTGTTTAAATGACTATATATTCCTGAGTCTTTTCATGTAAATAAAAACAAAACAGAAGGAATAGAAGCAAATACTGTTGAATGATGATGCGTGGCGGGGATTGTAATCATTGCAGTGGAAAGCTAAGTGTAAAACTGATGTTCTCCTATGTAAACTATCACTCAATTCACAATAAAAACTTAAATATATATAATTATACATGCATCTAATTAACACAAAGACAACAGCACTGAAATGCCTAAGAAACAACAGAAATTTTCTGCTCATATGCAGACACAAGACAGCATAGCTCAGACAAATGACCAAGAGAAAGAGCTAGAATTGATATGAGAATGTGAAGAGTCTCTGGAATTAGATGAAGGGGAATTTAGAAGAATGATATTGAGGTGAATTCAAATATACCACAAAAAATGTCAAAGAAAATGAGTAGTCAAAAATGTACTACAGTTACAGGACAGAAAAAATTTTTTATTTTCTTTTGAAACAGCATTTGAAACAATAAAGGCCCTGTAGAAAGAGGTTTAAACAATTAATGCCAAAATGTCAAAATTGGACAACACACTGAAAGGGCAAAGGAGTAGAACTTAAGAGATAGAAGCCACAATCAGTGAGCTTGAAGACAAATCTCTCAATGATATTAAGTAAGAAGAACAAGTAGAAAGAAGAAGAAGAACAACAAATCTTAATAGAACCTAAGATTCCTGT
>NW_006408622.1:1041753-1043290 GCF_000296735.1 Chrysochloris asiatica
ATGAAGAGGAATGACTAGAGGCTGATTATAATACCAGAAAAGGAAGGGACCAAAAAAAAAAAAAAAAACCCTGCAGAAGAGATAGTCAAGGAGCTACTGGAAGAGAACTTAGCTAACATCCTGAAGGACAAGAAGATAAGCATCCAGAAGATGGATGAACTCCATGAAGGATAGACTCCCAAAGAAAATCACCAAGTCATGTCATAATCTAGCCTTCCAAAGCCAAAGATAAGGAGAGAATCCTGAAAGCAGCTAGGGAAAAAAAGAAATGATATATACAAAGGAAACCAAGTCAGATTAAGCTCTGATTGCTCAGCAGAAATCATGCAGGCAAGAAGACAATGGGGTGATATATACAAAACTATGAAAGAAAAGAAAGAAAGAAAGACAACAACCCACCAACCAATAATGATATACCCAGCAAAGCTGTCAATCAAATATGATGGCAAAATAGAAACATTCCAGGATAAACAGGAATTATGGGATTTTGTAAAGGCCAAACCATCATTCTAAAGCATACTAGAGGGAGTTCTTTGGACTGAGAATCAACAAGGCCAAACAACAACCAGAAACTGACATATGTGGCAACACCCACCTAGACCTCAGTCCAGAGATGGAAAAGTCCAAGGCAGAAAAAAACTACAAAATTAACATTAGGGGTTTATGGACTTTAGTCCATACAAGACATACACAAAGCAAAAGAAGGGAAAAGTAAAGTAACAGAGATCCAGATGGTAAGGAGTTCAGGTAGACCTCAGAATAAAACAATCTGTCATAAAAAGATCTCAATAAAATATGTTGTTGTTATGTGCTGTGGAGTCTGTTCCAACTCATAGCGACCATGTACAGGGTTTCCAAGCCTATAAATCTTTACGGGAGCAGAAAGCCTCATCTTTCTCCCATGGAACAGCTGGTAGTTCCATGAGATTAGCAGCCTGATTCGTAACCACTATGCTACCAGAGCTCCTTCAACAAAATATTGTTATTGTTGTTACGTGCCATCGAGTCGATTCCGACCCATAGTGACCCAATATAGGATTTCCAAGGAGCAGCTGGTGAGCTTCAACCACCGACCTTGCAGTTCAAACGACTTTGCAGCCTGAAGCATTAGCCCACAGCGCCACACCAGGACTCCACAACAGGATTCATCTCCACATTATATCCAGAAAAAAAAAAAAAAAAAAACATCTGAAAAGAGTATGGAAACATTAACCCTCTGAGAAAACTGACAAAAAATAAACTCAGCATAAGAAGGCATATGGACAAAAGAAACCAGCAGCACCACAAAAAACAAACAACATAATGCTAGCAATTAATGCATGTTGTTGTTGTTGTCAGGTGCCATCAAGTCAGAACTGACTCATAGCGACTCCATACACAGCAGAATGAAACAACGTCCAATCCTGGGCCAACCTCACTATCGCTGCCATACTTGAGTCCATTAATGATGCCACCTGGCCAATCCATCTCGTTAGGGGTCTTCCTCTTTTTCTCTGACCCTCCACCTTACCCAGCATGACATCCTTCTCCAGCGACT
>NW_006408622.1:1043460-1046530 GCF_000296735.1 Chrysochloris asiatica
TTCCTTATTCACTGTTCAGCTTTCGCATCCATATGAAGTTATTGAAAATACCATGGCTTGGGTCAGGTGCACCTTAGTCCTCAAGCTGACATTTCTGCTCTTCAATACTTTAAAAAGTTCCTGTGCAGCAGATTTGCCCAATGCAATACGTCGTCTGATCTCTTGACTGCTACCTATTGATAATTACACTAAGCATCAACAGATTGAATGCCCCTGTCAAGAGATAAAGAGCGGCAGAATGGATAAAAAAAGCAAGATCCTGTAATAGGCTGTCTCTAAGAGACACACCTAACACACAAAGATAAGAACAGATTAAAAATTAAGGGATGGAAAATACATACCAAGCTAATTGCAATAAAAAAATGAACTGGAGTAACAATATTAATCTCAGATAAAATAAACTTTAAAGCATAGACCAGCATAAGAGATTAAGAAGGTCATTATCTCATGATTAAAGGGTCAGTTGAACAAGAGGACTTAATCATAACAAACATCTATGCTCCTAATGAAAAAAACCCAAATTACATAAAACAAACCCTAGGAGGCCTTCTGTTGCATGTGGGTCAGTGCACTGGACTAAAAGGGCATTAAACTGCAATGTCAGCAGTTCAAGCTTACCAGCCACTCCTCAGAAACCCTCTACTGGGTCATTATGGGTCAGAACCAACAATGGCTAGTGATTATGAACATTTCTTCATATGTTTGTTGGATGACTGGATCTCCTCCTTGGTGAAGTGTCTTTTCATGTCCTGTGCCCATTTTTAATTGGGTTATTTGTCTTTTTCTTGTAGAGGGGTTGTAGTTTCCTATATATTTTAGAAATGAGTCCCTTGTCTGATGTGTCTTTGCAAAAGATTTTTTCACATTCTGTGGGTTCCCTTTTTACTCTTTTGGTGAAGTCTTTTGATGCACACAAGTTTTTAATTTTTAGTATGTCCCAATCATCTATTTTGTCTACTTTTGTTTGTGTAATTTTCAAAATGTTTGGTAGTCTGTGTGTGCCCTGAATTAGAGCCTTTACATTTGTCCCTATTTTTTCATTGATTACCTTCATAATTTTGGGATTCACATTTAGGTCTTTAATCCAAGCTGAATTAGTTTTTGTATAGGGCTTGAGGTAAAGTTCTTATTTCAGTCTTTTGCATATCACTTTCCAGTTCTGCCAGCACCATCTGTTAAAGAGCCTGTCTCCTCCCCATGCAATATACCTAGGCACTTTGTTGAAAATCAGTTGGCTATATGTAGATGGGTTAATTTCTAGATTCTCCATTCTGTTCCATTGATCAATGTATATTTCATTGTACTAGTTCCAGGCTATTTTGACCACTGTAGCCATGTTGTAAATTTTGAAATAAGGGAGTGAGAGGCTTCACACCTTGTTCTCCCTTTTAAGAAGTGCTTTGTTTATCCTGGGTCTCTTTCCTTTCCACATAAAATTTGTATTTTTTTTAAAAAGTTTTTATTGTGAGGTTTACATGGGAGAACATCGGCTTTACACTTATCCTATCACATTTCATTTCATTGCAATGATTACAATCCCCTCCATGCATCAGGGTACACCACACAGGCCCACACCTCAGGCCTTCGGCACACAGCACTTTTCCCTCCATGAATCCAGTGTCCCCAGCCACTCCATCTGTCCACGTCATCTTCTCTGTCTCCATCCCTGGTGCATTGTCTTTCTGGGCCGGGTCCTGCTCTCTGTTCTTCCCACTTGATGGTCCCAGGGACCTCTGCTCCTAGGCTTCGAAATCAATCACTCTCCCCCTTTTGTCAAAAAACATCTACCCTTATATTTCCTAGCCTCACAGTCAGTCCTGATGGCAATTATTCACTATTGTACCACAAGAGTCTTATCCCCATTTCCTTGCCCGGTCCCAATGGATTGAAAATCATTCAGTGGTGATTCTACCTTCCCCCTCTCTGTCTGGTACTAGGCTCCCTCTAGAAAGCTTGTAAGTCAGTCACTTATTGCCTGTATTGGCTCCCACCCATTTTGGGTAGCCAATGTCTATGTTGCCCATCCCTATAAACCCTGTGTACTGAGGGGGTGGAAGTGATCCTTGCAGTAAAGATTTGTTCCCTTTTTTGAGCTACTACATCCATAAGTGGGAGTCCTCGTGTGGCGCTATGAGTTAATGCGCCAGACTGCAAAGCCATTTGAACTGCAAAGGTAGGTGGTTCAAGCTCACCGGCTACTCATCGGAAACCCAATACAGGGTAGCTATGGGTCGTAACCCACTCGACGGCACTTAACAACAACATCCAAAAGTAGAGGTAAAGTGCATCAAATTGTATCAGGTTACCCTTCCCCCCCCCCTCTCTTTTTTCTTCTTCTAGTTGAGTTCTGATCATCCAGCCATCAAACCCAGGTCAAGTGGATACTATCTGCTAGTATGGGTGTTCTTGTGCATCTCCACTCACTTCATATCAGTTGGACACTTCACTCTCCACTCTAGTCCTCTGTGGCCATGTCATTGCCCCTGGGACCAAGAGTCCCTGGGTCTTACTGTACTAGTGGCCATCCAGTAGTACTGGTCATCTCCACCCAGGGCACCGGGATATGTTGAATGTGGTTGGGCTTAGCTCACAACTTCATTGCTGTTTTTCGCCTTCCTCCCTATATCGGTGACCAACATGGTCACCATCCAGGCCACATGCCTGTTCATGTATTCCCCTTGAGCCTCAGTCTTGGAAGGGGACTGCTCTTAGGGGACCCTACCACTTGCTTTGATGGGTCCCAGGCTAACAGCTTACTTGTTCTTGTGGTAATCAATCAGACTGCCATTATTGTTTAGGATTTTTCCTGCCAGTTTTTCTTTCATGAAGTATCTTCTCTTCTTC
The DNA here is from genome assembly GCF_000296735.1 of Chrysochloris asiatica. Classification (NCBI taxonomy): domain Eukaryota; kingdom Metazoa; phylum Chordata; class Mammalia; order Afrosoricida; family Chrysochloridae; genus Chrysochloris; species Chrysochloris asiatica. The sequence continues at coordinate 1,046,305 of NW_006408622.1, forward strand.
TAGCTGTGCCAGGCTGGTCTATTCATCCTTTCCAATGGAAATTTTCTACCTCAGTCGGTTCTGGATGGGGTTCTGAATTCCCCCTATGGTCTTGTGCAATGTAAAGTCTCCACAGGAAGCCTCTTTCACTGGGAAACTTCTAGCCCCCTTTAAGATATTCCAATCAGTTATAGGCTGAAGACAGACTTACAAGCTTTCTGTAATGACTATTCTGGCTATTCCTTTC
>NW_006408622.1:1046815-1085341 GCF_000296735.1 Chrysochloris asiatica
CGCACCAAAGGTATCCTGTGTCTATTCCTTACCCTGTGCTCTATCTTCCCCTCCCTCCCTCCCTCCCCTCATCTCAGTCCATACATCCTGGTGACAAATATATATATATCTCCACCACTCATCTGTCAGTTTATCATGTGTTGCTGTGATTCTGAAAACTATGCCACCAGTATTTTAAATACCAGCAGGGTTACCCATAGTGGACAGGTTTCAGATGAGCTTCCAGACGAAGACAGACTAGGAAGAAAGAGTAATGAACTACTTTGGAATATTTAGTCACCGAAAGTCTTATGAAGAGCAGAGAAACACTGTCAGATATCGTGCCAGAAAATGAGTCCCTCAGGTTGGAAGGCACTCAAAATGCGACTGACGATGAAGAGCAGCCTCCTCAAAGTAGAGTTGACTGTGATGACACAAATGGAGTAAAGCCTGCAGGACCTTCATTTGCTGATGGGACAAAACTCAAAATGAAGAGAAACAGCTGTAACATCCATTGAAAATTAGAACATGGAACTTCCGAAGCATGAATCTGGGAAAACCGGAAGTTCTCAAAAATGAAATGGAATGCATACATATTGATATCTTAGGCATTAGTGAGCTGAAATGGACTGGTATAGGCCATTTTGAATCTGATGACACTGGAGAACGCCTGATAGAATTATGCAAAATCAATGATTTGTTCATTTCAAATACCTTCTTTAAATAGCATAAGAGATGACTATACACATACATGAACCTCACCAGATGGAATACATAGAAATCAAATTGATTAAATCTGTGGAAAGAAACAATGGAAAAGTTCCATACCTTCAGTCCAAACAAGGCCAGGGCAGACAGTGAAACAGACCGTGTTTTAGTGCTGCTTCCCTGTACAGGTCTGGTTGTAGCCCTCCTTGAAGCTCCACTTGGCGGGGTGGCTGCAGAGGGAGTCCCTTCTCCAGAAATTCCTAACTCACAGTATTTTCCTTCATATGGTGATTTTTTTTTCACTTGTGAGTGCGGGAAACTTAGGTCCTGTACCTTATGGTAGATCCAGAGCTCTGATATTGATCCATGAGTGCAGCGTCTCTGGGTTTTCAATCCCTCCCCGACGAAGCCTTTCTTACCTGGCTGTCTCTGCTGCCACCCAAACTGTATAATTGTTTTTTCCATCTCTTTGAGGAATGTTGTTGATATCTGGATTGGGATTGCATTATATATGTAAATTGTTTTGGGCAGTATTGACATTTTCATGATATTGAGTATTCCTATCCAGAAACATGGTATGTGCTTCCACTTTAGTATGTCTTTTTGGTTTCTTGTAGTAGTGTTTTTGTAGTTTTCTTTGTATAGGTCCTTTGTTTCTCTGGTTACGTTTATTCCTAAATATTTAGTCTTTTGGGCAGCTATTGTAAATGGTATTGCTTTCCTAATGTCTTTTTCTGCACTGTCATTGTTACTATAGAAATCCAACTGATTTATGTATGTTGATCTTATACCCTGCCACTTCGCTGAATCTTCCAACGAGGTCTGGTAGCTTTTTTACTGAGTCTTTGGGGTTTTCTATGTATAGGATCATATCATCTGCAAATAGAGTTTTATTACCTCTTTGCCAATTTGGATGCCTTTAATTTCTCTATCTTGCTGTGTAGCTCTGGCTAATACTTCCAAAACAATATTGAATAGGAGTGGTGACAAAGGGCACTGCTTTCACCATGTCCCAAAGATTTTGGTATTTTGTATTTTCATTCTCGTTTTTTCTAAGGAACTTTGTGAATTCACGTTTAATTTCTTATTTTTCCCAGTGGCTTTTCAGCAGGGTGTTATTCAGTTTCCATGTATACGACTTTATTTCATTAGTCTTTTTATTGTTGATTTCTAGTTTTATAGCATTGTGGCCTGAAAAAATGCTTTGAAGTATTTTGATGTTTGTAAATTTATAGAGGCTTGCTTTGTGGCTTAACACATGATCAATTCTGGAGAATGTTCCATGTGCACTGGAGAAGAACCTATATTGTGCTGTTGTGGGGTTGAATGCTCTGTACACATCTACGAGGTCAAGTTGGTTGATTGTGCTGTTTAGTTCCTCTGTAGCTTTGTCAAGTTACTTCCTGGTTATTCTGTCCACTTTGAAAGTGGCATATTAAAACCTCCCACTATAATTGTAGATTTAGCCATGTCTTTCTTCAATTCTAGTAGGTTTGCTTCATATATCTTGGTGCTCTTTCATTGGGAGCGTAAATATTTATTACAGCTATGTCGTCTTGCTCAACTGATTCTTTGATCATGAGATAGTGTCCTTCTTAATCTCTTATGCTGGTTTTTGTCTTAAAGTTTATTTTATCAGAGATTAATATTTCCACCCCTGTTTGTTTATTGTTGCTGTTAGCTTGGTATATTTTTTCCATCCTTTAATTTTTAGTCTGTTTTTGTTTTTGTGTGTAAGGTGTGTCTCTTGCAGGCAGTGTATTGAAGGATCCTGTTTTCTTATCCATTCTGCTACTCTCTGTCTCTTCACTGGTGCATTCAATCCATTGACATTCAATGTAATTATCAATAGGTATGAATTAATTGTGGCCATTATGTTAATTTTTTCTAAGTGCTGTTTGTTTCTTCTGCATGCCTTCTTGTGCTGAGTTTGTGTTTTTGTGCTATTTTTTGTCAGTTTCTTCTTAGTTTTCATGTTTGCTTGTTCTGCTTGGAAGTTCATTTTCATGGTAAATTGTAAAGTATTAAATTTCTTTGGTGCTACCTTATAGTCTATTAACTTTTCTCTCCATTTAAGAAATTCTATTGTATCCTGTAATCTACCTGGCATCCTCACCACCTGGATCTCTGTTCCTACATTTATCCCTTCTTTGGCATTGATATTATTTTGATCTTCAGTTAACCCCCCCAGCTCCTTTTAATTTGTTGTTGTAATTTTGTTCTGTTCTGGATTCTGCTATCCATCGTCTGAGTTTCAGGTAGTGTTGCCAAGCCTGTCAATCTCTGGTTCTTCTCTGTTCTTGTTGGTTTTCAGTCCAATGAACTCACTTTTGGATGTTTTGATGTCCTGGATTGGCTTTGACTAAATCTCTTAGCTTCTGTTTATCCTGGAATGTTTTGATTGCACCATTGTATATGATTGACAGTTTTACTGGATATATGATTCTTGGTTGTTAGTTTTTTTCTTTTAGGATTTTGTATATGTCTCCCCATTGCCTTCTTGCCTGCATGGTTTCTGCTGAATGTTGTTGCTGTTGTTAAGTACTGTGGAGTCAGTTCTGACTCATAGTGACCCTGCCCAGGGTTTCTGAGGCTGTAAATCTTTATGGGAGCAGAAACCCTGATCTTTCTCCTGCAGAAATGCTGGTAGTTTCAAACTGCTGCCCTTAAGGTTAGCAGCCCAATTTGTAACAACTAAGTCTAATCTGATTTGCTTACCTTTGTAACACTTCTCTTTTCCCTGGCCACTTTTAGGATTCTCTCTTTGTCTTTGATTTTAGAAAGTTTGATTATTATATGTCTTGGTGATTGTTTTTTTGTGGACTATTTGTCCTGGGGTACATTTGGCTTCTTGAATGTTTATCTTCTCATCTTTCAAAATGTTAGGGGAATTTCCTTCCAGAAATTCTTCAACTATCTTCTCTGTGGACTTCTCTGATTCTTTCTGTTCTGGAATGCCAATAATTCTTAAGTTATCCCTCTTCATGTTATCCATCATTAATCTTAGACTCTCTTCAGATTTTTTAAATCATTTTTTCTGCTTGCTCTTCTATCTTAGTAGTATTGAGAGATTTGTCTTCTAGTTCACTAATTCTGGCTTCCATCTCTTCAACTCAGATCCTTTCCCCCTTTAGTATTGTCCATTTCTGATATTTTATTAATCATCTGGACCTCTTTTTGCAGGTTTTTAATTGTTTCCAATGCTGTATCTATCTTGTTTGATTGCTCTTGCAATACTTTCTTGACTTCTTCCTTATTTTTCTTCCCCCACCCCCCATTTCCAGAGCATTTGAATATATTTCCATATCATTCTTCTGAATTCCTTCTCAGGAAAATTCAAAACTTGTTCTTCCTCTTCTGGAAAGCCTTTGTCTGTCTCCAGCTCATTTGTCTCAGTTACGCTTTTGTTTTTGGACATGTTTTGAGATCTTTTGTTGTGTTTTCTTGGTCATTTCCAGTAGTTATGTGGGTTTTTAATGCTTAAATGGATGTTTGTTGCTGTGTTAATAAGCTTACTGGGAATCTCTTGGTGGATATGATAAGCAGAAAGGTTTCCCTTTTCACATGTAATGCTTAGAAGCTGTTATTGGCTCTTGTCTCAATGGTGGAATATTATTGGGTATGCTTGTAGCTTGGTTATATGGCCATGATTGCTGTCTCTTCTTGGGTAATGTAGGGAGAAAAAGCTCCCACCTCCAGAAAAAAATGTGTGATCAAAAGGACCAAAAGCAGAAGCAATATAAAAGAAGACAAAAAACCTACCTCTTTGAAACAAAAATAAAACTGTGGCCAACTGGCCAGTTGCCTGGCTACACAGGCACTGTGTGTGCACCATAGAAGCCTCCAGCAGTGGGTGGGGTGTCCTTCCTCTAATCATCACCATAGAAGTGTGCAGATAGCTATTGAGAAGTTAATGGGAGAAAGATTCTCTACTATTGTTGTCTCTGAAGGTCAGTTAGGTATCTGCGTGTGCACAGCATAATTCACAAAATAGTTGCACCCTTTTATGTTGAGGTTTTACAGATTGTTCAGATGGTTTGTCTGTCAGGCCAAACCTGCTTTTGCCTAGCTGGATATGCTGGAATAAAGGGTCCCGCATAAGTTAATTGTAGAACTGGGACCCAGAGTCAGAAGTCATAAGCAACAGCCAATTAATTTGCCCTTGGGACCCATGGAACTCTTTCTCTCTGTGCCATGGGAAAACTGTGGGCTCAACACTGGACATTTTTTGGGGTGCTCACTTATCTGCCTGAAGGTGTCCAGTTTGGGCAAAGAAGGTGTGACAGGAAAAAGGAAGAAAAAATGTGTAGAATCCCCCCACACCTCCTTTTGCAAATGTCACTGCACCACTTTTAGTGCTAGTTCCCTGTGCTGGTCTGGCTGTAGCCCTGCCCTCTGAACTCTGCCCTGGTGGGGTGGCTGCAGAGGGAGTCCTGTGTCTCGACTGATTACTAAATTGCAATATTTTCCCTTATACTATGATTTTTCCCACCAGCAGGTGCAGGAAACTGATGCCCTGTACCTTATTCTAGATCCAGAGCTCTGGTGCTGTTCCATTAAAGAAGCTTCTCTGGGTTTTCAGCCCCTCTCCCACGGAGTCTGTCCCACCTGACTCTGCCCTGCCACCACCAAAACCAGAAGTCCAAGATAAAGAAATTTGATACAGGAAACAAGTGTACATTGCTACAATTTGATGAACTTGACCTTATCTTATAGATGTAGTAGCACAAAATATCAACTGAGAGGGAAGGAATCTTCAAAGCCTTTCCCTTCAGTACACAGGGTTGAGAGGGATGGGCAACTCAAACATTGATGACCTAAACTGGAGGGCCTATAAACGCACGAAGTGACTGGCTTACATGTTTTCATGAGGGAGTTTAGTTTCAGATTGAGCTACCTTCAGGGGAAGGTAGATTATCCACTGAATAGTTAGTTTCATTCTTGTCTAGATGAATCAGGTGAAAGGAGATGGGGATAGGATTCTTTTCATTTAATAGTGAGTTATTGCTATCATGACTAACTGTGATTGCCACAATTGTAAAGGGAAAAGATGTGCAACAAAAAGGGTGGAGTAGTTAATCTTATTTCCAGAAATGGAGTATCATAAGACCAGCAACAGTGAAGAGCATGAGTGGAATGTGAGCTCCTAATCAAAGAAGCAGTGACACCAGAGACAGAGGCAGAGACGATGGCATGGAGAGGTAGAGCATCTGAGAACTCTAGACTCATAGAAAGAGAAAGCTATGTGCTGACGGGCAGGGGTCTGCTTTGAAAAATGTGTCATTTAAGTTAATAATTATATACTCCTGGGTGTTCATGTGTACATCAAAAAAGGGGATTTTAATCATTAAAATGAAACAAGATGTGATTGGTTGAATGTAAAACTGATGTTCTGTCATGTAGACTATCATTGAATTCACAGTAAGAGTTTTAAAAAAAACTATTATACAGAGTGGAAAATATCTTTTTAAAAATCCCTATCTATTGTATGGATTTATTTTTATGAATTATATAATATGTAAAACTAATCTATGGTTGAAAAAGGTTTGAAAAGTGTTCACCTATGAGGTCCCGGATTGAATGGGAAAGAACCATGGAGTAGATGAAGAAACTATCTGTTCCAATGATAAGCTCCTAAAAATTAATAGAGACTTGAACTAAATAATATGCATTTGTTAACATGCATTCAGTGGTACACTTAAGATATGTGCATTTAATTTGTATACATTTTACATCAAAAGGAGAATGAAAAAGTGAGTTATAAACAAATATTAAACCCCAGTTGAATATTTTATGCTGAAATGTTTAGGGTGAAGTGTACTTATATTTGTAACTAACTTTAAAATAAATAAAAAATAAGATGGATACATGGTGGTTGGAGGAATGAAGGGATGGATGTGATAAAACAAGTATAGTAAAATGTTAGTTGCGGAATCTAAGTGTGTGTATGCAGGTATCCACTACAAACTCCTTTAACCTTTATGTATGTTTGTAAAGTGTCTTAAAATTTAGAAAAAAGTAAACAGTGGAAGAGCTAGAAAACAATATAACTATCAAGCAATGAGAAAAGAAAAAAGAAGAGGAATAAAGGTATGTTGTTATAGGTGAGCTATCTTATTTCTCATTTTAGAGTCAATAGATATAGCCTATACTTAATAAATCATGAAGTAGATGTATGTTCCTATCATGTAGCACAATAGAGCTAAAGAACAGAATGAATAAAAACAATTTAAAGAAATTCTCTTTGTGACATGAGACAGGGTTGCACTAAATTTGCCTTTCCTAATAGCCTATTTTTAACCTTTTGATTTGTTACCATACAATATTTTACTTTGATAAAAAGATACACAGAAAATGTCTCTATACTTACCAGTTGAAGACCTGCTGTGGTACTTCAGTCCATAGCCCTTTGCCCACTATCTGGGGCAGGAGTGATTGATAATGTTGCAGAGAATCACCACCAGAAGGAATTCAGGATCAGAACCAATTTCATCTCATACCAAGTGTTTGAACTCCCTGAATGTCAGGTGTCTGCTAGGTGAAGCCCAGGCTGAATATATTCAAATTAATCCAAGAATGAACCATCCTGAAAGTGAAGAAGGCAAGTGTTCAAAGACAAATTACTCACTGGATTTTGATTCATTGCCAGAGTTCTTGCTTCTTTTCTAAAGAAAGATATGCTACATGACATGGTAATTTAGAGTTAGTAATCATGTCAATCTGAATAGAAGTTAAATACTGAAGGTGCATTGCATTTGATTTTACTATAGTCTTAATCTCATTACAATGAAAAATGTTGTATTGTTTGCTTCTACAGTTGATGGCAGTGTGTGCTGAACAACTTGTTTCTTGTCACCTGTTTTGTGGCACTAAAAGCTGGAAATTCACAGTTTTTGAGTTCCCTAAATTCAGTGATTTAGGTTGAGGCTGGCTGCCTTCAGTAGTGATCAGAATCTTCATTGTCATGGACAATCACCATTTATCGACCTATTCATTGGATAGATTCATCTGTCCAATAGATCCATCTATTGGATAAATTGGATAGATCTGTCTATCCATCCACCCATCCATTCACCCATCCAACAAATACTTATTGAATACTGAATATGCAACTCATTAATTCTAGGAACTAAAACAAAAAGAAAAACTTCATAGAGACAGATAGGCAAGATTCCTGTCCTAGGGTAGCTTACTTTCAATTATTAGGAGACTAATTTTACAGAATCCCGCTTATATGGATGATGTTGTTGTTGTTAAGTGCTGTCAAGTCAGTCTTGACTCAGCAACCCTGTATAGAGTTTCTGAGAGTTTAAATCTTCATGGGAGCAGAAAGCCTCGTCTTTCTCCTGCACAGTAGCTGGTTGGCTAAAACCTCAGACCTTGTGGTTTACAATTCAGTGCTTATTGTATGGAGACACCATGCTCCTGCTTATATGAGTAAGCAAATATAAAGATAACAAAGTTTATTAGTGGTTATTTGGGGTGGAAGGGAGATGGAAAGGAGAGTCTTTGCTTAATGGGCACTGAGTTTCTGTTAATGGTGGTGGAATAATTTGGAAAAGGATTTTGCTGATGTGTGTACAGCACAAGCAACATAATCATTGTCACTGAACTCTACATATAAAAGCAAATTTGAAGTGGCAAGTATATTGCTATATATATGTATTACTATAATTAAAGAAAGGGAAGATATAATTATGTTTGAATTTAATAAAGGAAATTATCATAGACATGTTAGAAATTATTTAAGGTATGGTAGAAATACAGTGACCAAAGAAAGAAGGCCTTCTTGGGTAGGTAGCATTTTAGGTGAACCTGAAGGTTGAGTACCCAGCTATGAGGAGCTCGTGGAGTAGTGTATTCCATACAGAGAGCAGCAAGAGCAAAGCTTGGAGAGGAAATAGAGCTTCAAATGGAACATTTTCAAATGAAGATACAAAATGGAAGTGATTAGTGCTGGGTTTTGGAGTGGTATAGCATGTGGAACATGTGGCCAGGATCAAGTAAGTCATGGCAAAGAATGTAGATTTTATTCTCGTATTAGTGAGAATCCATTCGAGGATTTTACATAGGAAAGTGAGTTAACATAAATTAAATTAATGAAACAAAGTGGGTATGAACAGCCAAATATAAAACGGACGATCTCCATAAACTGTCACCTAGTTCACAATAAAATATATTTTTTTAAGAAGATAATTCTGAGTGCCTTGTAACGAATAAATAATAGTAGGCCAGGAATGAAAGTTGAGGATTGTTCTAGTTATTGAGGAGACATAGTAGCTGGAAGCAGCTGGTGAAGATGGAGTGATGTTAAGTGGATCTGAATGCTAGAACCCTTTATCTTCCCAATTATTTTTGTTCAACCCTGTCAGTGTTGTGACTTCAAGACTGACATTATTCTATGTAGTGTTTTCCTCAGCAAAATCCCCCTTGGATATTCTCTGTGGTTGTTCTGGAAGGAAGCTTTAGTCTGCAGTGACTTTAGATGGCAATATAGCACTCTTTACTTCAGACATATTATCAGGAGGGACCAGTCCCTGGAGAAGGTCATTATGCTTGTTAAAATGGAGGGTCAGCAAAAAAGAGGAAGATGTCCCAATGAGATGGACTGGCACAGTAGCAGCAGCAATGGGCTCAAATGTAGCAATGATTGTGAGGTTGGCGCAGAACCAGGCACTGTTTTGTTTTGTTGGGTCTAAGGCCACTATGAGTTGGTACCATCTCGATGGCATCTAACAACAACAACATAGCACTCTTGAGGCTAAAGCTTGCCTGTAGCACTCTTCGCTGTTTTTTCAAGACATGGTTTGATGCCTTTTGAGAACACTCCACTGCAAAGAGCCACCTGGAGCATCTCCTTACCTCCAATCAGAGCCTGGATTTTCTCTGTTCCTTAGATCTGTTTTTATCTCTTGGGCAGTTCTGCTTCAGAGACCTGTGTTTGCTTGTGGTCTCTAAGACCAAATAATACCCCCCCCCCCTTTCCAACAATTCAAGCAAAATATGTGGGATCGGTCCTTATTCAATTTATTTAATATGCCTATTCTTGAATCAGAGTCCTGGTGTGACACTGTGGGCTAATGCACTGGACAGCATGAACCTCAGGTCAGTGGTTTGAGTTCACCAGCCACTCCTCAGAAACCCTATACAAGGTCACATGGGTCAGAACTGACCCTATGGCACTCAACAACAACAACAAACATTTCTGAACTGGACTCCTGGTGTAGTGCTGTAGGATCAGCACTGGGCTGCAAACCACAAGGCCAACAGTTCAACCCCACTGCCTGTTCCTTGAAAACCCTATACAGGGTCACTATGAGTTGGGACTGACTCAATGGCACTTAACAACAATAACATTCCTGAACTACTCACATAGGTCAGAGATGGTAGAGTTACTGGAATCAGCTGCCTATTGCTCAAGGAAGCTAAGCACATTGTCTGAGATTGGGCGGAGGATAGTTCCTCAAGGAAAACCAAGCTGCAACAGAAAGGGAATAGATGTCTTACAGAAAAAAATAAACAAGATCCTTGAATTGCTATTAAGTTGAGGTCTCATGTCTCTGGAATGTTCTTTATCTTGTCCCTTCTTCAGGCCTGGCTTGACCTTTGTCCGCTCTCTTGTCAAGTAGACATGCAGGTAGATGTCATCAGTGACTTCAGACCTTAACTTTCAGGGGAGTTTTCTTAGTTACATAGTGCTGCTACATCAGAAATACCACAAGGTGTTGGCTTTAACAAACAGACATTTACCTTCTCAAAGTCCAGGAGTCCAGGAGCCCTAATTCAGGTGGAAGTCTCTCTCAGTGCTCTCTCTGTCCATTCTTGAGGAAACGCCTTGTCTCAGATTCTCAGGCGGTCCTCATTGATCTTCATGTGGCATGTATCTTTCCCTTTGTTTGTGCTTGTTTTCTTCTGTGTCTGATCTATTACATATCAAAAATGATTTCCTTAAGACATATGCTACACCAATATTATCCCATTAACATAACAAAGTCAACTCTATTAATTGGGATTGCATCCACAAGTACACAAGTCAGAGTATAATTCAATCCTTAAAGGAAGTCATCCCACAGGATGATGACACAAAGTTATGGGTAGAAATGCTATGAGGTTATTTATTCAAAACATAATCTGAGTGTCTATTCTATGTTATATAACTAGGTGCTTGCACTCCAATGGTCAGTAATGTTCTCACGACCCTTTTCATGAACCAATGGTAGTTGTATGGAGTAAGTATGACTCAGGCATGGACTGACACTCACATAATTGGACAGTTTGTGTGACCCTATGCACAACAGAATGAAACATTGCCTGGTCCTGTGTCATCCTCACAATTGTTCTGTTTGAGTCTGTTGTTGCAGCCTGCAGCCACTGTGTGAAGCCATTTTGTTGGGGAATTTCCTCTTTTTACTGACAAACAAGGTTTTCAGTAAATAAATGACAGCTCAGCACAGAAGTGTTGATCTAGGAGAATCAGTAAAGTCAGGGAAGATAAAACAAAGACCAATTCTCACCATTTTTAGAACTCTCATCAATGTTCTGTTCATAAATCAAGCTTTTAATCAAGTCCCTCTGTGGCTTCCTTTACCTACACAGACAAAACCTGACCTTCTTAACTAGGTATTCAAGGTCCACCTTGATCCTGCCCTAAGCGTCTTCCCTAGACTGAAGTTCATCTGCATCAATAACACTATTCCCTCTGCCTGGAAGAGCCTGTCAACGTCCACTCAAGACTCAACTCCAAAAAGTCATAGATCTCCAAATAAAAGCCCAAAGTTTCCTACTTTTGTACTTCTGTGATATTTTGCACATGCCTTCACTGTCACTACTGCCTGTAGTACTGTGGACTCTGTGCTTATCTGTCTTCCTCCTGAGATCACATGAGATCAGGAGTCACTTGAGGGCATAACCCCAGTCAATACTATGAAGATACTGAGGATGCTTTCACAAAAATCCCCAGACCCTACTGAGTTGAATTTCCTCCTTTTCCTCTTGAGCACAGATTTCTAATGTGTTTGACCAAAACAGCAAAGATATGGAGGGAGGACATGGTTTCTTTCCAGAAAGACTTGGTGTATGTGTATGTGTGTGTGTGTGTGTGTGTGTGTGTGTGTTTGTGTGCTATTGTTGTTGTTAAGTGCCATGGAGTTGGTTCTGACTCATAGCGACCCTGTACAGGGTTTCCAAGGCTGTATATCTTTACAGGAGCAGAACGCCTTATCTTTCTCCTGCAGAACAGCTGATAGTTTCGAACTGCTGACCTTGCAGTTCACAGCCCAACTCGTAACCACTACACTATGGAAAGTTGTCTTCTCACACATAGTTGCAAACCAATTTGCCACTATTAGTCAACATCCTGATAAATCAGCAGTAATGTACAGCCTGCTATCAGTGCACATACTGGTGCTCCCTTGTTGCCACTCATACTGGGAGTGAACTATGGGCACCAACGTACTAGTTTGGGGCACATTAGGACTGGAGACCTGAGCTGTCACTCTCAGCGGTCATTGTTATCAATCACTGTGCAGGATGAGGAAAACAGAAGGGCGAGGGAAGAGGATAGGTGGCTTTTGTTTTCCCACAACAATTCCAATACTACTATTTCCTTTTCTGGAGAGTTACTATGGCAATGACACTCTGTATTTAGTTTAAAATGTCCAAATAAGTGCCAGTTGATGTAGTCCTCCCAAACCAAATTATGCTAGCTCTATTGTAGTGGTAAATACTCACACTCTAATTTGCAAAAGAAGGCAGTCATCCTTAGTAGTGGAATTCTCACCTTCCATGTGGGTCCCATTCCTAGACAATGCACCTCCAGTGCAGCCACTACCTGTCTCTGTCAGTGGAGCATGGTGGTACTATGATGTTGAAGAGGTTTGGGTGGAATTTACAGACTAAGACAGATTTGGAATAAAGGCTTGTTGATCGATTTCTGAAAATCCTATGGATCAAAATAGTCCAATCTGCAACGGACCATGGAGGTGGCACTGAATCAAGCAACATTTTGTTTTCCTGTACATGAGCCAACTAAAAAATAGTTAGCAATAGTAACAACACCAATACTTTGAAAAGACAGAATTTGGGGTAAGATTTTGATAAGCCTCCTTTTAGTAAGTAGGGTTGGACTGAATGGACTGAAAGTGAAGAAAGTTTCCTATAGTATAAGGATAAATCTTCTGGTCTTCTAGAGAGAAGGAGGGGCTAAGGGGGAGAATGTAGGGGAAGTTGTAGTTATTTCAGTGTATTTTGTGTAGTCACTGTATTTCATGTTGTAAAAGGTGTTAGTGGGGAAATATTTACCCCTTACAACCAGAGAACTTCTGAAAACAAAAATATTCAGGTAATTGATGAGTGTTCAGCAAAAAGAGCAAGCTAAGATACAATGTCAGCTGGTGTGCATTCCTGTTTGCAGGAGTTTTAAAGTTTCAACTCACACACCACATCCCACTGATTGGAAATGACTTCCTATAATCTTGTGTTGAAAAAGATTGTGAATCAGCTTCTGAATACACTGAGCCATGATCAGCTAGTGATGTCTGGGTGAATGAGGGCATAAAGGAATTAGACTACATCATTGATCAGCAAAGTGTCTGACTCTACCAGGAAAGTCAATGGAGGAAAGAAATGAGCCTCAGTTATTAATCCTTCTCTAAAACAATGTGTTCCCGTGTGAGAAAGAGACATATGGTTCTACTGAAATTGTTTTGATAATAGGAGATATTTTGGGGAGCCATTTTGCCACCAAGAGGAGAGAAGCTACCTGAAAATAAAGACAATGAAAAGAAGTCAGAGCCAAAAAAACAAGCAGATACTAGTTTCTAATGACACTCCTTTCAACCTGTATCTAGCCATCACTGTAGCCAGAAAGATCTAACCTTATAATTCAGTTAGATAAGCCAATTATTTCTTGTTTTCTTACATCATTATAAGCTGGGGTTATGTTATTTGCAGACCAAAGTGTCCTAATATGCTAATAGGAAAAACCTACAGAGCAGTATCTTTCAGAAAGGTCACTTAATTTCTTTTGACTTTGAGTGGCCTTATCTGACAATGGAAAATTATAAACGTATCTGTATTTGTTTAATAGGATTACTAAAGAAACTAGTTGAAATAATAGATAATACATTTCTTTGAAAAATGTATGTGGATTTTAAAAATCAAATGCCAAAAGTGTGTGTGTGTCCTCAGGGAGATGAGGAGCTAATGTGTATGTCAAATAATGGTAGATAATTCACTACCTTCTGTTTTTTTTATTTTGGAAACCCTGACCCATAAAAATATGCTGTTATCTATGTCATTTCCACCACATACATCAAAGCCAGCATATTCATTCCGTTGTTAAATCTAATTTTCCAAAGGTGTTTTCTATCATGTCAATGAACACTTTGATTATGTATTTTATTTCAGTGTCTTGAAACTTTGTCTGAACTTAGTAATTTCTTCATGTGGTATAAAATCCTCCCCATTCTCTGCCACCATTTAGCACTCTGATATAAATTCTATGTAGACCTGACCCTTCCATTGATTTTGAGTCTTTGTTTAAGACACAGGTAACTCTCTGTGCTTTCCAAGAGAGCTATAGAACATCAATGATAAGCTCCATTCCATTCATCAACCCTATTGCAGGCTCCATAACTCAATTGTTGTGTGGCTTTCATCCCCCAAAGTTCTGGCACCTGGGAAATTTCCTGTGAAACTAAGATTGTATTCCTGGGGTGGTGAGGAATGTCTTATGTTTCTGCTACCATCATTCAAGACTTCTTTTGGTTTGAGATTTAATAACAAAGTCAACATAGTCCAGTGACAAAGGGCTCTTCCAATTATTCAGGAAGTTAACAGCCATGGGTTATTTTATTTTTACTTTTCTTATTTATTTATTATTTATTTATTTATTTATTTATTTTGGTTTGAGTCTTAGTTGTGAGATATAGTTTCTTTAGATGGGCATTTGTCCTAGAGAATAAGTCAAGTATCTTTTAAGGTCAACTCCTTCTTTAGACATTCAAACAGAAGTGGAAATCCCATTTCAGATAAGTGAAAATTCCATTATTACTCCGAATATTGCAAAGGATTTTGGAGAACTTAAAGTTTTTCATAGTAACTGTTGGTTCCTCTGGTTGCTATTGGATTTTCTATCTCCTTTTGCATCATACTTTTTATGAATACTTTCCCTTTTCCACACCAAATTGCCTTGACAGACGCAATGGTGGTTCTCCTTCCCACATCAAATTGCCTTGTCGAAAACTATCCTGCTTCTTTCAACTTTCTCAAATTCCACTGCCTCAAAATAGTGTGGTGGGTTTTCCTGAAGGCTTGGGACAATGGAAAGGATTACATCACAGCAAACACTGAAAGTTTCAGGTTTGACCTAACTACCTTTAGAATCTCCTTTGCTAATTCCATGGTTGTAACCATTTATTGGGAGCTTGATGATGCTGTAGGATAAGAACTGGACTGCAAACAACAGGTTGGTGGTTTAAGCCCACCATTTGCGCCTCAGAAAAAGATGAGGTCTTTCTGTTCCTGCAAAGATTACAGCCTCAGAAACCCTATATAAGGTCGCTAGGCATGGGAACCAATGCAATGGCTCTTAACAACAACCATTTTATATTTCATTCGGTTGCCTGCTCTATCACTGAAGCTCCTTTCTCTTCTTAGGTTTCTACCTCTATATACATAGGCCACTGAGTACCACATCAGGACTCCATTGAGACTGTGCTGGGACCAGGGGGAAGCTCCTATGCTGAGGTCCAGGGCAGCCATCATGGCAGCTGCAGCAGCCACCCAGACTCTCACTAGATGTATCAGATGTTAACTATTGTTACGGTTGTTGCTGTTGTCCAGTAGATGCTCTGAATGAATGGATAAATGAATGAACAAATTAGAATTGAACATGAACCTAGAGAATCCTAGAGTCTAAGAATAGACTGCAAAGCCATTTAAACTGCAAAGTCAGAGGTTCAAGCTCACCAGTTGCTCCTCAGAAACCCTATACAGGGTCACTATGGGCCAGAACTGACTTAATGGCACTTCCAGAAGACTACTATAAACTGTCTTGTCTTTCCTTTATTACATTAACTTTTCTTATTGAGCTTATAGAGAGCCTTCCAGTAGCCCAGTAACATAGAGGACACATATTGCAGCAGTATCCATTAACAGATCAGAATGTTGATGCCTAGAATATGACTTTCACAAAGACAGGCACCTGGTAATGTTCTATGCACTCTAAGAAAAGCTCATCTAGTGGGCTCTGGAGTAAAGCTTGTTGGTTTCAAATCAAAGTTATGCCACAATACTGTATAACCTTCAGCAAATGATCTATTACACTTCTCTGGGCCTCAACCTTCTCATTGGTAAAATGATAATCAAATTACTTACTTTTTAGGGATTGTAATGATTAAATTAAAATAAAAAATCCGTGTAAAATGCATGGTGTGTCCTCTAGTCAAATACATAGTGCTATAAAGTTGGTCCAAGTCCTTGTCCATGTGCTGTCATTCTTAAGGCTCTTTGCCAAGTCCTCCCTTCATGCACGTTCCACACTGTATCATCAGAGGCAAATGTTCTCTCTCCCCTTAGGGAACAGTTGTTCCATATTCCTTGGTTTGTCCATACACTCCTATCACTTAGAATTATCCTTCTATGAACCAGTTTTTAAGCTCTGACAGAAAAGATCCAAAACTCCTATTTCAAAACTGCCTCTAAGACAATGCAGAGAATGAAAAAGTAATGTTATGGAAATGCTGTTTGATGATCTTGGTTTTATTCTGCAGTTGCAATTCATAGAAGAATGTTCCACAAGTATATAAGAATGACAACAGAAAACTTTGAAGGTATAGTCCAAAGTAAGCACTGATAAAAACCAATTTGAAAAAGAAACAAGAAAATGTCCAAGAACAGTGAGTTGTTGAAATTTTGCATTAATGGACTCAAACTTTACAAGATTGTGAGATTGGGGCAGGACCAGACTGTTTTGTTCTGTAATGTATAGTGTTGCTATCTATGAGTTGCGATCAACATGATGGCACCTAACAACAACTATTTAAAGGTTTGTGACACAAGTCCTATAGAAAAGCAAACCA
Organism: Chrysochloris asiatica; assembly: GCF_000296735.1. Taxonomy (NCBI): domain Eukaryota; kingdom Metazoa; phylum Chordata; class Mammalia; order Afrosoricida; family Chrysochloridae; genus Chrysochloris; species Chrysochloris asiatica. Next base: position 1,063,585 of record NW_006408622.1, read on the forward strand.
TTTTACCAAAATTTTCTTTAAAGCCAATAGTTCCAAAACATATTTGATAATGATTTTTTAAATGAACTCTTAAGTCTCTAGCTGACTAGTGTTCCATGGAACATACAATCTGAAATCCTTATTTAGTGGTTCCTGAAAAATGCAAAGAATCACCCTAGAAGTATGTTGAACGCATAATGAAAAATGAAAGAATTTTGTGCTTGGCAGTATGTTGCAGGACTATATAAGTCTACATGAAAATGTGGGTCTGAGGCAGTTAAGGCATATTCCAATAATTGGTGCAACTTACATGTGTCACAGAGATGGAAATTATAAATTTGTACCTGGACTTCGTTTTCAAGTATGTTGTCAAGATTAATATTGTTGTTGTTGTTATGTGCCATGGAGTCGGTTCCAACTCATAGCGACCCTGTACAGGGTTTCCGAGGCTGTAAATCTTTACGGGAGCAGAACACCTTATCTTTCTCCCACGGAGCAGCTGGTAGTTTCAAACTGCTGACCTTGTAGTTTGCAGCCCAATTCGTAACCACTGTGCTACCAGAAGGTTAATATAGTAACTGCTTAATGTTGGCTTTAATTATTGGTAGTTTGCAATAACTGGAACTGTGCTCAAATGTTCATAACTTTTATATTCTGTATCAGAAATCCAAAGACAGCCAAGTGAGCTTATTGGTGAAAGGGCATAGCATGTTTATAGAGAGGATGAAAAAGAATAAACAGCAGGTTTGGACTAGATTGTGAAAGACTTATATTAGCTCATAGGGGTTAAACTTGATCCTACAGGTAGAATGGAGATGAAAGGGCATTCAGATGTGGAAATGATGAGAGCACACTATTTTTTCTTTAAATGATCATTCTGGTATTTAACAAAGAAAATAATGCTAACAAGTGAAATAGAAAACACGTCAACTACAAACAAGTTATAATAAAGAAGAATCTTAACCCAAAATGCTTTGGCCAGATTTGGTGGATGGGAATAATTTAGGGATGAAACAGCCAGAAAGGGAAGATGTTCGTCACTTACTCAAGAGAAGCGGGGTTTGAGATCTCTTTGCACAGAGTGCTTATAAATTAGACAGAAAAATCTACTTGGCACATCTGCCTCCTTTTCCTTGAGTAACTTGCAGTCTGTTCTTATAAACATTATAACCTTAAAAATGCTACAGCGTAGTCTCTATCACAATAGCGTCTTCATGAGTCAAAATTTGGTTGATGAAACTTAACAATATCAATTGCTGTTGTTAACTGCAGTCAAGTTGGTTCTGACTCATAGCAACCCTGTCTGTATAAGGTTTCCAAAGAATGCCTGAAGGGTTTGAACTACTAATCTTGCAGTTAATAGTTTAGTTCAGCACACAATAACAGTAATATTCTCCAAAGTAGATCTAAGTTGGAATCAGGATAGTTCTGACAAGAACTGATCCAAAAGATGACTCGGATAGCTACCGTCAGTATGATTTTTGTTGTTGTTGTTGTTAAGTGCCATAGAGTTGGTTCTGATTCATAGTGACCCTGTATATGGTTTCCAAAGAGCAGCTGGTGGGTTTTAACTGCTAACTTTGTGTTTCATATAGTTCAGTGCTGATCCTACAGTGCCACACCAGAAGTCCAGTTAGTATATTCTGCTAAAATTCAACCTTGAAGAAAGGATTCCTTCCCAGCAATACCTGTGGGTCTCAGCCCCTATTTGAACCAAATTAGAGCTGCTGAGTCTTTGAGGTTTGGCAGTTTGTAGAAATGATTCAGCACATGCTCTGCCCCAGGCCTTCATACCCAACTTTGAATTGACCTAATTTGTTTTAAAATTTGAAGGATGCTTCAAGTGACTCTTGAGATTGGCAGTAACGGAAGATTCCAGGGAAGGGAATTTGTGTTTTTAATAGCTACAACTACCCCATCTGTCAGTTTGTCATATTGTGAAGGCTTGCATATTTCTACAATGATAGAAGCTATGGTACCAGTATTTCAAATACCAATAGGCCCTTTCATAGTGAACAGGCTTCTTTCTGTGGAATATCCAGACTAAGACACACTAGGAAAAAGGATCTTGCAATCCACATCTGCAAATTACCCAATGAAAAATTTATGGATCAAAACAGAATGTTATTCAATGTAATGCTAATATATGGGCCCCATATGTTGAAAAGCAACACAATATACTCAAACATGCCAACAATCCTAAAGACAGTGCTGGACCAGACAAGATTGGATTATGCTGATAGAGTTGTCATGAATTGGAGCCAACCTGAATGTTTTGTTGTTAGGTGCCTTCCAGTCTGTTCCAACTTACAGCATCCTTATGCACAACAGAACAAAGCACTACCTCGTCCTGTGTCATCCTCATAATTTTTGTTAACTTGAGCCTATTGCTGCTGCCACAGTGCCAATCCATCTTGTGGGAGTCCTCGTCTATTTAGCTAACCCTCCACTTTGCCTTGTCTGATGTCCTTCTGCAGGGACTCGTTCCTCCTGATAATACATCTGAAGTAGGAGAAACAAAGTCTCACTTTCCTAGTTTCTAAGGAGCATTCTGGCTATCCTTCCAACACAGGTTTGTTTGTTTTCTCCTGAAAACCTTAACTCAAAATGCACCTAGTCTCCAGTCTTCCTTATTCATTGTCCAATTTTCACATGCTTATGAAGCTATTGAAAATACCATGGCTTGGGTCAGGTACAACTTAGTCCTCAAACTGATGTCTTTACTCTTGAGCACTATAAAGAGATCTCGTGCAAAAGATTTACTTAATGTAATATGTTATTTGATTTCTTGACTGTTGCTTACATGAGTGTTGACAGTGGAGCCAAGCAAAATGAAGTCTTAGACAATGTCAAACTTTTCACCATTTATCCTTATTCTATTTATTGATCCAGAGGAAAAGATTTTTGTTTTCTTTACATTCAGGTACACCCATACCAAAGGCTGTGATATTTGGTCTTCATCAGTAAATATTTTAAGTTCCCTTCACTTTCACCAAGCAAGGTGTGTTGCATGCATAATGAAAATTGTTAATGACTCTTCCTCCAATCGTGATGCCAGGTTTTTCTTCATATAATACTGCTTCTTGGATTATGTGTTTAGCATACAAATTGAATAAGCATGATAAAACAATACAACCCTGATGCACACCTTTCCTAATTTTAAACCATTCAGTGTTCCCTTGTGCTGTTTGATCAACTGACTCTTGGTCTATGCACAGGTTCATTATGAGCAAAATTAAGTGTCCCAGGATACTCATTCTCCACAGTGTTGTCCATAGCCTGTCATGATCCACACTGCTGAAAGCCTTTGCATAGTAAATAAAGCACAGGTAAACATTTTTCCAGTATTCTCTGTTTTATGCAAAGATCCATTTGACTTCAGCAAATATATCCCTTTATTCACATTCTTGTATGAATACAGCTTGAATCTCTGGTGGTTCTCTGTCAATGTATGGCTGCAGCTATTTTTTAATTATCTTTAGCAAAAATGTACTTGCATGTGTTGTTAATGATCTTGTCTGATCATCTCCACATTCCATATTGGGTCACATCTCTTTGGAATGGGAGCATATATGTAACTCTTAAAATCAGTTGACCAGGTATCTTCCTAATTTCTTGGCATAGATGAGTGAATGACTTCAGTGCTATATTAGTTTGTTGAAATATTTCAATTTGTATTCCATCAGTGTCCAGACCCTTGTTCTTTGATAATTCCCCCAGTGCACCTTGAACTTCTTCCGCCAGTACAATTAGCTCTTGATCAAAAAAGATCTCTTGAAATGACTAAACATCATCCATTTCTTTTTAGTACAGTGACTCTGTGTATTTTATGATCTTATTTTGATGATTCAATATTTTGCCCATAGAATATTCAATATTGCTTTTTGAGACTTGAGGTTTTTTTTTGTTTTGTTTTGTTTTGTTTTGTTTTAGTAATTTCAGATTGAGAAATTTTGAGTGTGTTCTTCAGTTTTGGTTTTCTAACTCCAGGCCTTTGCACATTTCCTTATAATACTTGACTTTGTCTTCTTGAGTGATAAATTATTTTTGGCTCTTTTATTTCTATATTTCTTCAACTTATTTTAATGTCTCTTCACTGGAGAACAAGATTCAGAATCTCTTATGACATCCATTTTGTACTTTTTCTTTTTTCTTGTCTTTTTAATAACCTTTTGCTTTCTTCCTGTATGATGTTCTTGATGTCATCCCACAACTCTTCAAGACTTCGGTCACCAAATCTGTTCTTGAGATGCTTTTTAAACTCAGGTGGGATATGTGATACGTTGAAGGTCGAATTTTGGCTGTCATGGATTTGTTTGAATTTTCTTCAGCTTCAGCCTGAACTTTCATATGATCAGTTGATGGTCTGTCCCAGTTTTTCCTGGCCATATTTAGGCTGATGATATGGAGCTTTTCTACCATCAATTTCTACAGAAGTAGTCAATTTGATTTCTGTGTATTCCATACAGTGAGGTCCATGTATATAATCATCTTTTACATTGAATTAGAGATCATCTGAAGAACAGATTTGATACGTTAAACACTAAAGAGAGAAGACCAGAAGAGTTGTGGGATGGCATCAAGAACATCATAAAGAAGAAAGCAAAAAGTCCTTAAGAAGACAAGAAGGAAGAAAAGGTCAAAATGGATGTCAGAGGAGACTCTTAAACTAGCTTTCCAGTAAAGATGCTAAAGCATATGGAAAAAAATGAGGAGGTACAAGAGCTGAACAGAACACTTCAAAGGTCAAATTGAGAAGACAAAATCAAATATTACAGTGAAATGTGCAAAGATCTGGAGTCAGACAACCAAAAGGGAAGAACACACTCAGCATTTCTCAAGCTGGGGGAACTGTAGACAATATTCAAGCCCTGACTTTCATTATTGGAGGATTCTCTGGGAAAATTATTGAATGATGCAGAAAGCATCAAATGAAGATGGAAGGAATACACCGAGTCATCATATCAAAAGGAAATGGCTGATGGTCATCTGTTTTAAGAGGTAGCATATGATCAAAAGCCAATGATACTGAAGGAAGAAGTACAAGGTTCATTGAAGGAACTGGCAAAGAACAAGGCACCAGGAATTGATGAAATAAAAATTGAAATCTTTAAAGAAAGTGAGGCAGGACTGGAGACACTCACTAACCTATGCCAAGAAATTTGGAAGACAATTATCTGGCCAAATGATAGGAAGAGATCTGTATTGCTGCCCATTCCAAAGAGAGGTTACTCAATGGAATGAGGAAATCATCGGACAATCTCTTTGATATCCCATGCAAATAAAGTTTTACTAAAGGTAATGCAGAAATAGCTGTAAGCATACATTGCCAGAGAACTTCAAGTAGTTCAAGTAGAATTCAGAAGAGGATGTGAAACGAGGGATATCATTGCTGTTGTCTGATGGATCTTGGTTGAAACAAAGACTACCAGAAAGATGTTTACCTGTGTTTTATTGACTACACAATAAAGCACAGGTAAATCCACATTGATTGTGTGGATCATGACAAGCTCTGGACAACATTGCGAAGTATGAGTATTCTGGAACACATAATTGTGCTCATGAGGAATCTGTACATAGACCAAGAGGTAGTTGTTCAAACAGAACATGGGAACACTGGATGGTTTAAAATAAAGAAAGGTGTGTTACAGGGTTGTATTCTTTCACCATAATTATTCAACCTGTATGCTGAGCAAATAATCTGAGAAGCTGGGTTATATGAAGAAAAATGTGACATCAGGATTAGAGAAAGATTCATTAACAACCTGCCATGTATAGATGATACAACTTTGCTTGATGAAAGAAAAGAAGAGTTAAAATACTTACTGATGAAGATCAAAGACCACAGGCTTCAGTATGAATTATATCTCAATGTAAAGAAAACAAAAATCCTCACCTCTGGACCAATAAACAGCATTCTTATCAACAGAGAAAAGATTGAAGTTGTCAAGGACTTCATTCTTAGATCAACTATCAACACTCACAGAAGCAGCAGTCAAGAAATCAAACGACATATTGCATTAAGCAAATCTGCTGCACAAGACCTTTTTAAAGTGTTGAAGAGCAAAGATGTCAGCTTGAGGACTAAGGTGTACCTGACCCAAGCCATTTTCAATAACCTCATATGTATATATGTGAAAGCTAGACAGTGAATAAGGAAGACCATAGAAGAATTGATGCATTTGAGTTATAGTGTTGGAGAAGAATATTGAAAGTACCATGGGATGCCAAAAGAACAAATAGATCTGTGTTGGAAGAAGTGCAACCAGAATGCTCCTTGAAGGCCAAGATGGCCAAATTTTGTCTCTCATACTTCTGACATCGTGTTAGGAGAGACCAGTTTCTGGAGAAGGATACAAAGTGGCAGCATCAATGAGCTGAAGAGTGGCAACAATTGTGAGGTTGGCCCAGGACCGGCAGTGTTTCTTTCTGTTGTGTATAGGGTTGCTGTTAGTACCGACTCCATGACACCTAACAACATCAACAAGATATCACAATGAATATGTCATCAGTCTTACAAAATTCTATCATGCAATCTCCAGCTTCATTTCCATCATCAAGGTCATATTTTCCAACTACTGATCCTTCCTCTTTGTTTCAACCCTTTGCATTCCAATCACCAGTAATTATCAATACATTTTGATCAATTTCATACTGAAGAAGTTGATAGCATTCTACAATTTCATCATCACTGAAATTGTGGTTGGTGAGTTAATTTGAATAATAGTGATATTAACTGGTCTTCCTTGAATGTGCATGGATATTATCCTATTACAGACAACATTATGCTTCACAATATACCTTGAAATCTTTTTTTGATGATGAGTACAATGCCATTCCTCTTCATTTTGTCATTCCTGTCATAGTAAACTATGTCTGATTTTGATCAATTTCATAATGAAGAAGTTGATAGAACGCTACAATTTCACCATCACTGAAACTGTGGTTGGTGGATTAATTTGAATAATAGTAGTATTAACTGGTCTTCCTTGTATGTGCATAGTTATTATCTTATCACACACAGTGAGCTGTGTGTGGCGTTGTGGGTTAATGGGTTGATTAGAACCACAAGGTCTGGTGCTACAATCTCACCAGCTGCTCCTCCAAAACCCTATGTGGGGTCGCTATTGATCAGAACGGACTCAATTACACTTAACAACAACAATGCCCAAGATATCAATCTTTATGCGTTCCATTTCATTGTTGATAACTTCCTATTCTCCTAGATTCATGCTTCCTACATTCCATTTTCTGATTATTAATGGATGATTACAGCTCTTTCTCATTTTGAGTTATGCTTCATCAACAAATGAAGGTTCCAAAAGCTTACCTCAATTGCATCATCATGATTAACTGTACTTTTTAGAGGCAGCTCTTCCCCAGTTGTATTTTGAATACCTTCCAGCCTGAGGGACTCATCTTATGGCACTACATCTGACAATATTCTGGTATTAGTCACCATGTTTCAATACCTATATTCTAGTGCTATTTGACAGTGTTCCACTTCTATTCATAAGATTTTCAGTGGCTAAACATTCACTAGACTGTCTCTTTCTTCCTAGTCTTAGTTGGGAAGCACAGCTGAAACCTGTACACCATGCATATACCCTGCAGGTACTTAAAAAATCAGTCACATAGCTTCCAGCATCACAGAACATGCAAGCCACCATAGTTTGTCAAACTGACAGATGAGTGTTGGGTGCCAACCAGATAGCAAGCAACTAACAATGTATCAGGTAACATGGTGGAACCGCCTGGCTGACAAGGGAGATTCCAAGAGCTCAATTGATGTTCCCAGTCCATTTGTGAACCAATGAGAATGATAAAATACTGTGCCTTCTGAATGTGGAGTTTAGGAATTTATAAAACTTGTTCATCTATGAACATGAAAACTCAGTCATTAATAACTAAGCCTTGATTGGGTCAAAAGTATGCTCTCCAAAGAGGTGGAAAACTAACACTGTAGGGAATATTTTTAGCCTACATAATATATGGTTTTAACATGTATTCTGAAAATGGGCATTGCTAATTATATTATTTCTTATCAGTTCATTGATACAGGCTCAGCAGGGACTTCATCTGTACCCCCTCTCTTTCATCAGCATTGATTGCATTTAATTATTCTGTGTCAATAAAGCCTAGCAGAATAAAGTAACATTTCTTTTCAAATCATGTCTAATTTGAATTTCAGCAATACAGACTGACCTCCTCAGTCCCCATTTTGGGCAGTCTGGGTATCAATTCTATTTTTCTCAGGATAATGATACAATACCTTGAATGTAACACACAAAACATCACAACTCTGTTCTAGTTTTTCTTTCTTTCTTTCTTTCTTTCTTTCTTTCTTTCTTTCTTTCTTTCTTTCTTTCTTTCTTTCTTTCTTTCTTTCCTTTTTGTGACTGGATGAATGTTTACAGAGCGTATCAGTTTTCCATTCAACAATGAATACACAATTTAGTTCATCTTACTGACTACACTACCTGCAATGAAACATCTCTTGCTCCATTTCTTCCATGTATTTCCTGTTTCCATTCCTTCTTCTTTCTTAGCCTATTAACTTTTTCCTTGGGTGCCTTTTAAGCTGGACATTCCTTCCCCAAACAAATTATTCTCCCATGCCTCTCTTATAAGAGAGTGTTAGAGAGGATACATGGTAGATTTCTTTGTGCCAATTTTTTTCAAAAGTTGTCTTGATGAAGAAACTTCTTTAAACTTTAGTTTCTATTTACTTTTTATAACATGATTAAACAGGAAAAAAAATTAAGATAAATAAAAAATGCTCTCACCTCATTATCTTCCTATCCCACAGTCTGAGCAGCAGAAAGGAGATAAGGCAGGTCCCAAATGCTGGTAAGATCTCTATTGTACCCTTTAACATGCTGTAACAATAGTGATCTTAGTGATGGATGATAAGAATAATTGTGTTCATTACGCAGGTGAATACAGAAACATATTTCTGAAATAATTTTCTTTGTCTAGGATTACACAGAATTCTGCTGAGTGGCACATTCAAGTGAATTTCATTAGAAGGGTTCCAAAGAACTTTTCAGTGGCAAAAATATTTCATATATTTAATTTAATTTCTCAAAACCAAAGTATTGTTAAGAAAAGCATCAGCCAGCCACACAGTCCTGGCTAACAGAGAAAGTCTTCCTAATCATAGTTCATGTTGTGAGACTGGTCAAGCAACCAAAGACCACTCACTAAAACACTCTAGTTCAGGATAGACACAAATCATTTCAGAATTCCAGTAAGTTTAAGTTTATCACCTCTTGTCTCCTTTATTTAGTCACAGGGGTGACATAAATTTTTGTAGTGAGTTTAGATAAAAATCAGCTTGAGGCACATTCATGCTCCTATCTAGTAGGATACAGAACTTTGATATAGAGTATATCAAGGGTTTTGTCACAAGTTCTGCCAATGTGGAGATTCTTTATTCTCATTTGGCTTCAGAATGGACAAAGATCAGAAAAACAATTGAACACATTAGAAAGTACTCAGGTGTGTTCAAGCTCATTATTGTAATCACTGTATTAACCATCTTATTGAAGGTTGTCTTCTTTATCCTTCACTCTCTACTTTACCAGGAATCCTGGTGTGGCACTGCAGGACAATGCACTGGACTGCAAGGTCAGTTTAAACTGCAAAGTCAGTGGTTGAACTTCACATGCGGCTCCTTGGAAACCATATACAGGATCTCTATGAGTTGGAAGTGAGTCTATGGCATTTAACAACAGCAACAAGAACTACGTTACCAAGCATGATGTTCTTCTCCAGAGATTGGTCCCTCCTCATAGCATGCCCCAAATAAGCAATGCAGCAGATTTGCCTAATGTTTTTGAGTTCTTGACAGCTGCTTTGATGGTGTTGATAGTTCATGCAAGTAAAATGAAATCCTTAACAACTTCATTTTTTTTTTCCTGTTTATCATAATATTGCTTATTTGTTCAGTTGTGAGAATTTCTGTTGACATATAATTCTTTATGTTGATGTGTAATTCATATTGAAAGTTTAATTTTTTATGTTCATCAGAAAATGCTTTAAGTCCCCTTCACTTATGTCAAGTAATGTTGTGTCATCTGTATATCACAGGTTGTTAATCAGTCTTCCTCCAGCCCTGATACCTATATTCTTCATGTCATAGTCCATCTTCCTAGATTATTTTATTAGCATAATGGTTAAATAAGTATGGTAACAGGATAGAACGTTAGTGCATAACTTTTACAATTTAAAATCATGCAGTTTCACCTTGTTCTGCCTCTTGGTCTATCTACACATTCTACATGAGCACAATATAGTGTGATAAAATTCTCCTTTTGGGAAAGTTATCCATAATTTGTTATGACTCATGCAGTCTAATCCTTTTGTGTAATCAATGAAACACAGGTAAACATCATTCTAGTATCCTCTGCTTTCAGGCAAGATCCATCTGATATCAGTAATGACATCAACATTCCAATCCATCTTCTGAATATAGTTTGAATTACTGACAGTTCCCTGTTAATGTATAGCTGCAGCCATTTTAAAATTCATCAAAATATTGGCTATATGTGATATTAATGATATTGTTGGATAATTCCCACATTCCATTGGATCACCTATTTTGGGAATGACTACAAATATGCATCTCTTCCAGTCGATTGGCCAAGTAATTGTCCTTCAAATTCTTTGGCACAACACTGAGCACTTTCAGGGTTGCATCCAATTTTTGAAGATTCACAACTGCTATTCCATCAATTCCTGGAAACTTGCTTTTCATGAGTGCCTCAGTGTAGCTTATACGTTTTTCTCAAATGCCATCAGTTCTTGATTGTATAATACCTCCTAAAGTGCTTGAACATCAAGCAATGATTTGGGGTACAATTGCTATGTGTATCTCTTCTATCTTCTTTTGGTACTTCCTGCATTTTTCAATTTGTTGCCATTGAATCTTTTAGTATTACATCCCAAAGTTTGATTTTTTTATTCTTCAGTTCTTTCAGCTTGAGAAATATCAAGCATGTTTCTCTGTTTTGGTTTTCTAACTCTAGGTCTTTGATAATTTTATTATAATTCTTTACTTAGTCTTCTCTAGCTACCTTTTGAAATCTTCTGTTCAGCTCTTTGCTTAATCATTTCTTCTATTCATGTTAGCTACTCTGCATTAAAGAATTAGTTTTAGATTATTTTCTGACATTCATTTTGCTCTTTTCTATCACTCCTGTCTTTTAAATGACCTTTTGCTTTCTTCATATATAATGTTCCTGATGCCATCTCACAACTTGTCTGGTGATTTGTGCCCAGTGAGCCAAATCTATTCCTGAAATGGTCCCTAAATACAGGCAAGATATATCCTAGATTTCACTTTGATTTTAGTGGACTTGTTTTTCATTTTCTTCAACTTCTACTTAAACTCGCATAGAACACCTGTTTGTTCTGCAATCCACCCCTGGTCTTATTGTGACTGAGAGCATTGAGCCTATCAACATCTCTTTCTCAGAAGTGGCTGATTTTATCCCTGTGTAGTCTATATGGCGAGGAGCTCTGGTAGCGTAGTGGTTACGAATCGGGCCGCGAACCTTACGGTCAGCGGTTCGAAACTACCAACTGCTCCGCGGGAGAAAGATGAGGCTTTCTACTCCCGTAAGGATTTACACCCTCGGAAACCCTGTACAGGGTCGCTATGGGTCGGAACCGACTCGATGGCACTTAACAACAACAACAGTCTATATGACAAGGAGCCCTGGCAGCCTAGTGGATTATGTGCTGGCCTGCTAACCACAAGGTCAGCAGTTCAAATCGACCAGCTGCTCCATGGGAGAAAGATGAGGCTTTCTGCTCCCAATTTATTAACAGCCTCAGGAACTCTATACAGGGTCGCTATAAGTTGGAACCAACTCATCACCACCAAACCATTTCATATGGCGATGAGGTTCAAGTATATAGTCAATATTTATGTTGTTAAAAAAAGTATTTCTGATGAATGAGTTGTTGGTCTTGCAAAGTTCTATCCTGTGATCTCTGGCATTGTTTTTATCAGCAAGATCACATTTTCCAGCTACTGGTCCTCTTTTTTGTCTCCTATTTTCACATTATAATCACTAGTAATTATCAATATATCTTGATTGCATGCATGGTCCATTTCAGATTGCAGAAGTTGGTAACAGTGACCTTGATGACAGAAATGATGCTGGAGATCACATGATAGAAATTTCTTTCTGATTTTTTTCTTATCTCACCTTCCCAATCTAATTTTCTCCACTAACCTCCTGATTCAAATTAGACCATAGGTGCCGATTATTTTAGGAAAAAGATTGTTACAGCAGAAATTCAAAAAGAAAGAAAGCCAATTCTTGCCTCTTAACTTCAAAACAAACTGTTGCAACCAATGGCTCGATGTCACCAGAAGTTGTGCAGGATGCTCACAAATGGTGCACTTATATTTGAAGCAACTGGAGGAGAGTTTACTAAAGAGACTATTTATGAAACTGGCAATGTTTATATGTCAGGAGACCTATAGCAAGCAGCATCAGGACAGCTGCACCATTCTAAACTATAAGACATGAAAAGAAGGATCGTGCTACCTGGAAGGAATTAAAACAATTGGTCAAGAGACTCATACAGCTCATAACAAGAATGAAGCTGAGAGAACAAATACTCAAGTCCATGCCCTCCTTCCATTATATCTCTTGCTTTGGGTGCATTTGTTCATATCCCAATGGGGACCAGAAGTAAAAGGGGTTCACAGAAACCTCCTAGGCCACAGATGATGGTAGAAGAAAGGCAAGCAGAAGACACGTGGAATAGATAGGTGCTGGTTTCACAGAATGAGTGTTAAAAGGACCATCAGAAAAAGAAAAAAAATATGCATGCCACAACAAAAATTTTGGAAAAAATAAGAGATCCATTATGGCCAACTTTTCCTGTTTTATTTATGTTTCACTCCAAGTAGAATAGATCCTTTTGGTTAGGATAAAGGGAAAGCTGGAGAAAGTAAAGCAATGTGATGTTGGGGTAAGGGGGTTGTCCCATAGAAGACTTTGTCTGATCTTCTAGGTTGAGTTCCTTAAAGTGAGGAACTTAACCCCTAGGTTAATCTCAAGAGCTGAGAACTTAATGATTCTGAGCCACACTTGACAGTGGATATATGGGAAGCAGCAAATCTCATGGAAACTCTAGGATCAGCATAATGTAGCAGCATTAGAACTGATAGACTGTGGGCCGAGGGTCTTAGCAAGGCATGAGAGAGTCCATAGCCCATGTTTCCTGCAGACCAATATGGTAGAGAAGACCCTATGCAAGTTTCATGTGTCCTTACTACACACCCCCCAACAGGGTTCAGAGGGTGCTGAAACCAGAGGCCCATGAGAACACAGAGAACATGTTAGTGATGTCAACATTCACAGATGATTATGATCAAAATCCAGACTCTGCATAATAGCAGCCTCCAGCAAACCCAGAAATGAAGGGAAAGAAATGTACTTGAAATTGCTGAGTTTACCCTTACATAACTAAAATTAAGTTTCAGCTGTTGTTAGTATGGGAGGTTAAGACAGAAAATAATTTCTGTGGTAGAAAAAGGAACAAAAGTCACATTTATGTTTTACACACTTGACACATAGACAGTGAAATGGATGCCTGCTCAATTAGGTCCAATTGGTCTGTTGATGGCCCAATAAGGCCTCAGACTACACTTAGAAAAATATAAGAAAAAGAGTGAGGTGTCACAAGAGATGAAACCATTTCTTTAGTCTCCCTAACCTTTCTTGTCATTTAGCTTTAGTCTGAAATATAAGACAGGGGAAAATATACAAATTCCAAATAATTTGGGGAAATCCTCAACTAGACATTAGAGGTATTCATAGAATGAAATATCCTTGTTGAAACTCCCTGCCCCATTTCAGCATTGAATATTTCCGTATCACTAGTCTGCTGGCCTTTCACTGAAGGTCACATCTTGGGATCCTGGGCTATTTAAAGTCAGTCAAGAAAGATGAGTGAGACTATTGGTTTTACAGCTTCATATCTTCGTACAAGTATTGTAGGGAAAGGCACTATCTTCCTGTTGAACGATCTCACTCATAACATCTTTCACTACAGTTGCAAGATATCAGAGTTCAGTTTTCCAGGGAATAATAAAATATTAGAAAGGAAGATTCTTTACAATTTAGAGATGAATTAGTTAAGATACAGAAAGTGATGCCCAGGGAGAAGAAAGTATTTCCTAAAGGTCACCTAGCAGGATAAAGACAGAAATTGAACTAGAAGCCAGACCTTTGGACTGCAAGGTCTTTTCCTTTGACAGTTTGTACCCCACTCTCATCAGGAGTTGTACACACTTTAAGCTGTAGGTCCTATTCTGGGCACTGGGGATAAAATGATGAAGAGCACAGACCTGGTCACTGCCTTTAAGGAATATAAACCTGCTTACATTGGACTGGATTGAAAGTCCTAGCTCTCCTCCTTCAGAGCAGCCAGTGTGTTGGGGAACCCATCGGTCTTAGAAAATTGAGCCAAATCAAGTGTTCAATGGTTTGCATCTCATCTGTGCAAGCATGAGAAACATCATTACCCTTTGGATTTCTATTGTCATGTCCTGGTTAGAACCAGTAGACATTTTTGTCTCTACCTAATGGAAACATGTCTTAATTAGTGGTTGGAATGACTCCTGAAGCTATCATAGGTGACACAAGTACTGAAATAAAAGAGTATACTTGTTTTTACTCAGTAACTCCTGTCCTAAAAGATTTTCTGGTTTTTCAAATTCTAAAGATCTACTAGAAAGGAGACTTCAGTATGAAACAGTACTAAGAGTCTGGCTGACATGAAAAGCTTCAATAACCAATGAGGTTCATATTTGAAGGGCCAACCACCATGTTTCTTACTTTCACTTCATACATGTTCACAGGTCCTGAGAGCCCCTATACATAACATTGTAGGCAGCCAGGGCTTCCACCCCCATGTATCAAAGAAGTAATGAAAAGAAGTAACAGAGATAAATAATACAATTTGGGCTTTTGATCTTCAAAACAATCATTGAAAATACCAAGTTTTAATTTGTAAGACCCAGAATTTTAATTTTCTAAAGTTTGGAAGAACTTACACCATAATTTTACCTCATGGTGGTAGATTGGGAAAACTTGACAAAGAACTAGGACTTCAGTTCTTGTAGGCTGGGATGGGTGGATAGGGGGAGAAAAGGTCATAACAAAGAGAAAGGTAAGTAAGGTATTGTAGAAAATGACCAGAAAGCACATGGGCAGAATTATTAGTCATGGTAGTCATTCTACCCCACCCCACAATGAGTGATCTGTCAACCTTGTCACAGTCAGAAGAGTCAGGGCTTCCAGACAATCCAGGCACAATTCAAGTCAACATAGTACAGTGCTAGTAAAGTCTGTCTGCTTTCTTTCCATATATAGTCATTTTAGGAGGATGATCCATAAATGGGAGGAGTCCTGATGTGGTGCTGTAGGATAATACACTGTATTGCAAGGTCAACTTGAACCACAGAGTCAGTAGTTCAAACCCACCAGCCACTCTTCTAAAACCCTACACAAGGTCAGTATGGGTTGGAACCGACTCAACAGCACTTAACAACAACAACCCATGAATGGAGTCCTGGTGTAGTGATGTGGGTTAATGTGCTGGACTGCAAAGTCTATTTTAACCATAAGGCAGGAAATTCAAACTCACTAGCTGTTCCTCAGAAACCTTATACAGTGTCAATTTGGGTCAGAATCAACTCAACAGCATTTAACAATATCAACACCAACAGAGGTTAAAGCTCACCAGCCACTCCTCAAAAACCTATACAGGGTTGTGATGAGTCAGAACCGACTCAAGGACACTTTACAACTATAACAACAACAGTCCATGAATGTTAGCATCCCTGGGTAATACAAAGATTTAGCACACTCAAATGAAAGGTTAGAGGTTATAATCCAACTAGAGCACTGGACTGCAAACCATAAGGTTGGCAATTCAAACTCACCAACAGTTCCTGGGAAACCCTCTGCAGGGTCATTGAGTCAGAATTGACTCTCTGCCACTTAACAACAACAGCAGACACTCCTTGAAAGCAAAACCTAGTGATCCACTTCTAAAATATTAGTCACTGAGAACCCTATGGAGAGACTTCCAGCTTGGGAGCAGGAGAAGCAGAGACAGGTAGGAGAGGCTCCTCGGCAGAGGCATGGATAAACCAGAGAAGGCACTTTCCCAGAGCAGCTCCAGAGTTTTGGATCTAATATAAGGTGCTGGACATCAGTTTCCTGTGCCCATCAGTGGTGAAATCTGACTGTGGAAGGAAAGTACAGCAATTTCTGAATCTATCAGGATGCTCCCTATGGGCCCTTCAGCCTGGGCTGAGATCAGAGGGTGGGGCCACAGCCAGGCTGATACAGTGATACAGCACTAAAAACCATGGAGTGGCATTTGGAAAAAGAGGTGTGATAGATTTTATGCTTTTCTTTCCTCCTCTCCCCTGTCGCATCCTCACTGCCCAACCTGGACACCTTTGGGTGGGTGGGAGCACACCCGAAAAAGGGTCCAGTGTTGCACCCACAGTTTTTCCATGGCACAGGGAGGAGGTCCCTGGGAGCCCCATTGGTTCCACAGACTGATCCTTCAGCTGCTTCTTATGATGTCTGACTCTGGGACTCCTCCCTAAAGTTAACCTAGGTGGGATCTTTTATTCCTGCCTTTCCTAGCAAGAAACAGCAGGTCTGGCCATACAGCCAAACTGTATGTGCACTTGTAAAACCCCAACATAAAAAGCAAGAGCCAACACCAAGTATTAAGGACACAGCTATTTTGAGAAATATGCTGTGCAGATGCAGATACATAACTGACCTTCAGAGATAAAAATAGTGGACAATCTTTCTTCTATTCATTCCTCAATATCTATCTGCATCCCTCCAGGTGGTGACTAGAGGAGGGGCCTGAGCAAGTGGACACCCCCACCCACCGCTGGAGTTTTCTACTGTGCATGAACATTTATCTGCACAACAAAGGCTACTGGTCAGCTGGCTACACTTTTATTTTTGTTTATGAGTGCTGGTTTTCGTCTCTGCTTTTATATTGTTTCTGTTTTTGGTCCTTTTAGTCTCACTTTTTTCCTGGGGATGGGAGGTTTCTCTCCCTACATTACCCAAGAAAAGACAGTAATCGTGGCCAGATAGCCAAGCTACAAGTATACCCCATAATATCACACCATCTGAACTGGAACTAATACCAGGTGCTAGGCATTACACGTGAAAAGGGAAGCCTTTCTTGAGATCACATCCACCAAAAGACACTCAGTAAGCAGTAAGCTTAATAACACAGTAACATACATTTCATTCAATAATTGAAAATGCTCCTAAATACTGAAAATGTCCAAGAAAAACAACAAAAGATCTCAGCACATGTCGAAAATCAGAAAAGAGTAACTAAGACAAATGAGAAGTAGGAAGAGCAGGCTTTGGATCTTCCTAAGAAGGTGCTTCACAGAATGTTGGAAGAAAATAAGGAAGAAAAATAAGGAAGAAGTAAGAAATGTTCTACAGAAGCAATCAAACTATATATATATATATATCCAAATAATTGAAAACCTGCAAAAAGATGTCCAGTTGATTAATAATAAAATATCAGAAATAGACAATACACTAAAAAGGCAAAGGAATAGAATTGAAGACATGGAAGCCAGAACCAGTGAGCTGGAATACAAATCTCTCAATACAGATAAGATCGAAGAGCAAGCAGAAAAAAGGATAAAACATTCTAAAGAGAGTCTAAGATTCATGCTGGATAACATGAAGAGGAACAACTTAAGAACTGTTGATATTCCAGAACAGGAAGAATCATAGAAGTACATAGAGGAGATAGTTGAGGAGCTGCTGGAATAAAATTTCCCCAGCATCTTGAAGGATGAGAAGATAAGTATTCAAGAAGCAAAATAAACCTCAGGAAGGACAGACCCCTAAAGAAAATCACCAAGATATATCATAATCAAATTCTCCAAAATCAAACACAAGAAGAGAATCCTAAAAGTAGCCAGGTAAAAGAAAAGTGTTACTTACAAAGGCAAGCAAATCCAATTAAGCTATGACTCTCAGCATAAACCATGCAGGCAAGAAGGCAATGGGGAGACATATAAAAAACCTAAAAGAAAAAAATTGCCAACCAAGAATTGTCTATCCAGCAAAACTGTCAATCAAAGACGATGGTGCAATCAAAACATTCCAGGATAAACAGAAGCCAAGATTTTGTCAAAGCCATCCCAGTGCTTCAAAACATCCTAAAAGGGGTGCTTTGGAATGGGAGCCAACAAGAAGAGACAACAACCAGAGATTGACAGTCTAGGAAATGCCACCCAGAACTCAGTTGACAGATAGCAGAGTACAGAACAGAACAAAAATACAACAAATAGTTCAGAGGACCTGTGAGGCCAATCAAAGATCAAAATAATACCAATGCCAAAGAAGGGGAAAAAATAAGAACAGAGACACAGGTGGTGAGGAGGTCAGATAGATTGCACGATACAATAGACTGTCTTAAATGGAGGGAAAAGTTAATAGACTATAGGGTAACCCCAAAGAGAGATAATATTTCACAATTTAACATGAAAATGAAGATGCAGGTAGAGAAGAGTAACATTAAAACTAAGAAAAAACTGACAATAGCAAAAAAAAAAACCAAAACAAAAAAAAAACATGAATTTAGCACAAGAAGGCAAGCAGAACAAAGGAATAAACAGCACCACAAAAAAATAATGTGATGGCATCAATTAATTCATAATTATACTGAATGTCAATGGATTAAATGCACTAGTGAAGAGACAGAGAGTGGCAGAATGGTTAAGTAAACAAGACATTTCAATATGCTACCTGCAGAGACACACCTTACACACAAAGACAAAAACAGACTAAAGGTTAAAGGATAGGAAAAAAATACCAAGCTAATTGCAATAAAAAACAAGCAGGAATGGTAATACTAATCTCTGATAAAATAAACTTTAAGGCAAAAACCAGTATAAGAGATAAAGAAGGACACTAGCTCATGAATAAGGGTCAATTGAACAAAATGACATAACCATAATAAATATCTACATTCCCAATGAAAGAGCATTAAGATATATAAAGAAAACCCTATTCGAATTGAAGAAAGAAATAGACAAATCTACAATTATAGTAGGAGATTTTAATACGCCACTTTTGAAAAGGGATAGAACAACCAGAAAGAAACTCAACAAAGTTACAGAGGAACTAAACTGCACGATCAAACAACTTGGCCTCATAGATGTGTACAAAGCATTTAACCCAACAACAGCACAATATACATTCTTCTCCAGTGCACATGGAACATTCTCCAGAGTTGACCATGTGTTTGGTCACAAAGCAAACCTCCATAAATTTACAAACATCAAAATACTATAGAGCATCTTTTCAGACCACAATGCTATAAAACTAGAAATCAACAATAAGACCAAGGAAATAAAGTTGAATACATGTAAACTGAATAACACACTGGTGAAAAGCGACTGGGTAGTAGAAGAGATAAAACGTAAACTCACAAAGTTCCTAGAAACAAATGAAAACGAAAATAAAACATACCAAATGTTTGGGACATGGCAAAAGCAGTGTTAAAAGGACAATTTATTGCAATAAAAATACACATATCCAAAAAGAAGAAAGATCTTAAATTAACACATTAACACAGTATTTCCAACAATTAGAAACAGACCAACAGAGGGAACCTACATTCACCAAAAGAAAAGAAATAAAAAAGATCAGAGCAGAAATAAATGAGATAGAAAACAAAAACTATAGAAAGAATCAACAGGACAAGAAGTTGGTTCTTTGAAAGGATTAACACAATTGCTGGTGGCCGGGGGAATAGGCCTGTGTGGTGTACCCTTTGGTTATTTGGTGATGCATGGAGGAGATTGCAATTATTGCAATGAAATGAAATATGATAGGATGAGTGTAAAGCTGATGTTCTCCCATATAAACCTCACAATAAAAACTTGAAAATAAAAAGAAGCTGGTTCTTTGAAAGGATTAATAAAATTGACAAACCTTTGGCACAATTAATTTTTTAAAAAAGAGGGAGAAGATACACATAACACACATTAGAAACCACATGGGCAATGTCACAATGGAACTAAAGGAAATCAAAAGGATAATAACAGAACACTATGAAGAACTGTACTCCAACAAATTTGAAAACTTAGAAGAGATGCATACATTTTTTAGAAAAACACAACCTACTTAACTTACACAGAGGGAAGTAGGACACTTGAACAGACCTGGAAAATAAGAAGAAATCGATCAGGTCATCAAAAAACTCCCAACCAAAAGAAATCCAGATCCAGATGGCTTCACTGATGAGTTCTATGAAATATTCAGGGAACAGCTGTCATTAATTCTATTCAAATTATTACAAAATATAGAAAAGGATGGAAATCTTCCTAATACATTTTATGAAGCAATCATAAATCTCTTACCAAAACCAGGGAAGGACATCACTAAGAAAGAAAATCATAGACCAATAACCCTCATGAACATAGATGCAAAAATTCCAACAAAATCCTAGCTGACAGAATATAGCAGCACATCAGAAAAGTGTTACATCATAACCATGTGGTATTCATATCAGGGCTGCAAGAATGGTTCAACATTAGAAAAACAATAATTGTAACCCACCATATAAATAAGAAGAAAGAAAAGTACTACATGATCATATTGGTTGATGCAGAAAAGGCATTTGACAAAAAACACCATCCATTCCTGATAAAAGCACCGAACAAAGTAGGAATTGAAGGGAAATTCCTCAACATAATTAAGAGCATATATAAAAAACCAACAGCTTACATTACTCTCAATGGAGAGAAACTGAAATCCTTCCTTCTGTGAACAGGAACAAAGATGCCCTTTGTCACCACTCCTATTCAATTTTGAGCTGGAAGTCTTAGCCAGAGCTATATGGCAAGATAGGTAAATTAAAGGCATCCAAATTGCCAAAGAGGAAGTAAAACTCTATTTGCAGATGAAATGATCCTATACACAGTTGTTGTTAGGTGCCATCGAGTCGGTGCCGACTCATAGCGACCTTATGCACAGCATAAGGAAACACTACCCGATCCTGGGCCAACCTCACTATTGTTGTCTCACTTGAGTCCCTTGATGCTGCTACTTGGCCAATCCATCTCATTATGGGTCTTCCTCGTTTTCTCTGACCATCCACCTTACCAAACATGATATCCTTCTCCAGTGACTGGTCCATCCTGACAATATGTCCAAAGTATGAGAGACGAAGTTTGGCCATCCTGGCCTCCAAGGAACACTCTGGCTGCAATTCTTCGAAAATGGATCTATTGGTTCTTTTGGAAGCCCATGACACGTTCAATATTCTCCTCCAACACCATAACTCAAAAGTATCAATTCATCTATGGTCTTCCTTATTTACTGTCCAGTTTTCACATGCATATGAAGTGATTGAAAATATCATGACTTGGGTCAGGCACACCTTAGTCTTCAAACTGACATCTTTGTTCTTCAACACTTTCAAAAGTTCTTGTGCAGAAGAATTGCCAATGCAATACGTCATTTGATTTCTTGACTGCTGCTTCCATGAGTGCTGCTAGTTGATCCAAGAGGAATGAAGTCTTTGACAACTTCAATCTTTTCTTCATTGATTAGAATGTAGTTTATTGATCCAGTGGTGAGGACTTTTGTTTTCTTTACATTGATATGTAATCCATACCGAAGGCTGTGCTCTTTGATTTTCATCACTAAATGTTTTAAGTCCTCTTCAT
>NW_006408622.1:1085818-1099986 GCF_000296735.1 Chrysochloris asiatica
CTGGAAGTTCTCTGTCAGTGTATGATTGTAGCCGTTTCTGTATTACCTTTAGTAAAACTTTGCCCACATGGGATATCAAAGAGATTGTCCGATGATTTATGCATTCTGTTGGGCCACCTCTCTTTGAAATGGGCACAAATACGGATCTCCTCCAATCAGTTGGCCAGATAGTTGTCTTCCAGATTTCATGGCAGAAATGAATGAGTGCCTCCTGTGCTACCACACTTTCTTTAAATATTTCAATTTTTATTCCATCAATTCTTGGTGTCTTGTTCTTTGCCAATTCCTTCAATACACCTTGGACTTCCTCCTTCAGTATCATTGGCTGTTGATCATATGCTACGTCTTGAAACGGTTGAACATAAACCATTTCCTTTTGGTACAGTGACTCTGTGTATTTCTTCCATCTTCTCTTGATGCTTTCTGCATCATTCAATAATTTGCCCACTGCATCTTTCAATAACAAAAGTCGAGGCTTGAACTTTTTCTTCAGTTCTCCCAGCTTGAGAAATGTTGAGCGTGTTCTTCATTTTTGGTTTTCTGATTCCAGATCTTTGCACACTTTGTTGTAATATTTGGCTTTATCTTCTCAAGCTGATCTTTGAAATTGTCTGTTCAGCTCTTGGACCTCCTCATTTCTTCCATTTGCTTTAGCATCTCTATGCTGTAGAGTAAGTTTCAGTGTCTCTTCTGACATCCATTTTGACCTTTTCCTTCTTTCTTGTCTTCTTAATGACTTGTTGCTTTCTTCATGTATGATGTTCCTGATGTCATCCCACAACTCCTCTGGTCTTCTGTATTTAGTGTTAAATGTATCAAATCTGTTCTTCAGATGATCTCTAAATTCAGGTGGAATATATTCCAAGTCATATTTTGGCTCTTGTGGACTTGTTTTCATTTTCTTCAGCTTCAGTTTGAATTTGCCTATGAGTAATTGATGGTCTGTTCCACAGTCTGCACCTGGCTTTGTTTCAACTTATGATATAGAGCTTTTCCATTGTATCTTATACATAGAAAACCCCAAAGAGTCAGTAAAAAAAGCTACTAGACCTCATTAGAAGATTCAACAAAGTGGCAGGATATAAGATCAACATACAAAAATTGGTTGGATTCCTCTATACCAATAATGAAAGCACTGAAAAGGACATTATGAAAACAATACCATTTACAATAGCCACCCAAAGGATGAAATGTCTAGGAATAAATGCAACCAGACAAACAAAGCACCTATATAAAGAAAACTACATCACACTATTACAAGAAGCAAAAAGAAACTTTAAAAATGTAAAACTATACCATGCTTCTGGATATGAAAACTCAATATTGTGAAAATTTCAATACTGCCCAAAGCAATTTAAACATATTATGCAATTCCAATCCAGATTCCAACAACACTCTTCAAAGAGATGGAAAAAACAATTACAAACTTAATATGGAAAGGAAAGAGTCCCAGGATAAGCAAAGCACTGTTTAAGAATAATAAGTTTGGAAGTCTCTTACTCCCTAATTTCAAAATTTACTACAGGGCTACCTTGGTCAAAACAGCCTGGTACTGGTACAACGAAATATACATTGATCAATGGAACAGAATCAAGAAAACAGAAATTAACCCATCCACATACAGCCAAATTATTTTTGACAAAGTGTCTAAGTATATCGCATAGGGAGGAGATAGTCTTATCAATAGATGGTGCTGGCAGAACTGGAAAATGATATGAAAATGATTGAAACAAGACCTTTACCTCACCCCTTATACAAAAACCAACTCAGCATGGATCATAGACCTAAATGTGAATCCCAGAACTATAAAGGCCATCAATGAAAAAATAGGAAAAAATTTAAGGAGCTCTGGTAGAGTAGTGGTTTCGAATCAGGATGTGAACCACAAGGTCAGCAGTTCAAAACTACCAGCTGTTCCACGGGAGAAAGATGAGGCTTTTTGCTCCCATAAAGATTTACAGCCTCGGAAACCCTGTACAAAGTTGCTATGAGTCAGAACCGACTCCACGGCACATAGCAACAACAACAACAATACAAGGCATACCAGACTACTAAACCTTTTGAAAATTACGCAAACAAAATTATACAAAATAGATGATTGAGATTACAAAAAATTAAACACTTATATGCTTCAAAAGACTTCACCAAAAGAATAAAAAGGGACTCCACAGAATGAGAAAAAGTCTTGCAATGACACCTGATTCCTAAATATATATAGAAAACTACAACACCTCTACAAGAAAAAGACAAATAACCCAATTAGGGCACAGGACATGAACAGGTACTTCACCAAGGAGGAGATCTGGGCAGCCAGCAAATATATGAAGAAATGTTCATGATCACTAGCCATTAGAGATGCAAATCAAAACAACATGCAAATCAAAACAAAAATGAGATATCATCTCACACCAGAAATAACAGCAAAGATAAAAAATTTAGATAAATTAGAGGTCAATAAATGCTTGTGAGGGTGTGGCAAGACTGGGACCATTCTACATTGCTGGTGGGATTGCAAAATGGTCCAACCACTCTGGAAAACAATATGGTGCTTCCTCAGAAAGTTGCAAGTACAAATACTTTATGATCTAGCAATTCCTCTACTTGGTATTTATTCACACGAAATATAAGCCATTACACAAGTAGATATATGCACACAAATGCACATACACACAATGAAATATTATGCTACCTTATAAAATAACAGTGAAGTTGCAAGCCATCACATAACATGGATGAACCTTGTGGACATTATGCTGAGTGAAATCAGTCAGTCACAAAAGATGAAATACTGCATAGAATCATTATTATAAAAGATTAAGAAAAATTACCTACACTAAAAGGGGGGAAAACAAACCTCTTTGCTGGTTAAGGGAGTGTATGTGGTGGGGTGAGGGAAGGGAGGGGAAGTTGGTGCACAGGGTAGGGAATAGACAAAGGGTAGTGTGGGTGTTGAGGGTAGAGCAATACAAAAGAAGGGGGAGGAGAATGGGAGAACAGTTAGGCTGGTTTGAATGGGTTAAGTGGGACAGAGATAAATAATAATGTATGCACAACCTTAGAACAACAGGGCTCTGGGATACAGGAATTGAGGTATGGTTTGAATGAGTAAAAGAGTGGAAATAATGTTAAGATGCTTGGCTGTCTTTTGAATCTTGGTTTCCCTTGCCTACTATTGAGGGAGAGAAAGCCATAAACATCACAATAGAAAGTTTGTAAGTCTGTCTTCAGCCTATAACTGATTGGAATACCTAAAATAGGGCTACAACATGCCCAGTGAAGGAGGCTTCCTGCAGAGCCTTTGCATTGCATAACCTTATGTGAAATCCTGAACCCCATCCAGAATCCTCTGAGGTGGGAAAATTCCATTTGAAAGGACCTGTAGACCAGCCTGGAGTAGCTATAAGAACAGAAGATACTTCTTGAAAGAAAGACCAGAAGGAAAAAATAAATAAATAAATAAATAACAGCAGTCTGACTAACTACTACAAGAACAAGCAAGTTGTTCACTAGGGAGCCATCAAGGCAAGTGGTTGGGTCCTCTCAGGGCAAACCCCCTTCCAAGACTTAGACTCAAAGGGAATACATGAACAGGCATGTGGTCTTTCTGGTGACCACATTGGTCACTGATAAGGGGAAGTGGGAGAAAAACAATAATGAAGTTGTGAGCTAAGTCTGACCACATTCAATAGACTCCTGTCAATCTGGGTTGAGACCCGGTTGGCCAGCAGTATGGGAAGACCTGGGGACTTCTGGGCACATGGACAGGGACATGGCCACAGAGGTCTAGAGTGGAGAGTGAAGCATCCAGCTGATATGAAGTAAGGGGAGCTACACAAGAACACCCACACTTGCAGATATGACCCATTTGACCTGGTGTCAAAGGCTGAATGATCAGAACTTGACTAGAGGAAGAAAGAAGTGGAAAAAAAGAGTAAACCACTACAATTTGATTAACTTGATCTATACTTATGGATGTTGTAGCTCAAAGGAGTGAATAAATCTTTACAGTGAGAATCATTCTCACCCCCTTGGTACACAGGGTTGACAGGCAGGGACAACATAGACATTGACTACCCAAAATAGGAGGGGGGCCTACAAAGGAAAGAAGTGACTGGCTTACAAGCTGTCAAGAGGAAGCCTAGTTTCAGAGGATGAAGGGGAAGGTAGAATCTCCACTGAGTAGTTTCCAACTGTTAGGACAGGGCTGATGAAAGGAGATGGGGTTAAGACTCGTGTGATTTGTTTAATAGTGAATAATTGTTATCAGGACTGACTGTGAGTGTTGGAAGTGTAAAGGTAGACGTTTTGTAACAAAAGAAGGAGAGTGGTTGATTTTGTAGTCCAGGAGCAGAGGTCCCTGGGACTATTAAGGGAGAAGAGCAGAGGGAGGGACCCAATCCAGAGAGGCAGTGACTGCCAGAGAATGCAGCAGGAATGATGACATGGAGAGATGGAATGGCTGGGGACTCTGGACTCAGGGAGGGAGAGGGTTTTTGTGTGTTGATGGTCTGGAGGCAAGTTGTGGGGTGTATCCTTTGGTTGTTTGATGAGGCATGGAAGGGACTATAATAATTGCAATGAAATGAAATACGATAGGATGGATGTAAAACTAATGGTCTCCAAAGTAAACTATCACTTAATTCACAATAAAACTTTAAAAAAAGAACTAATTGTCATAGGCAGTATTTTCATGGAGTCACTCACACACACACAAAAAAACTCCCTATCAAACACAGTTCTACTCTGACATATACGAGTCAGAATTGACACCTTGAATCAAAATAAACTTACCAGTAACTAGTACTGGTATCCATGAAAGGCAAACCTTCTATCATTGTTAATTATTTAGCAAGAATGACACCTAAATCTTCCCTCAGGCTTGTCCATCTTTATTGTACAATCAATGATTGGGAAAGATAAGTGGACTACAAATGACATTTGTATCATGAGCATCAGAATCACTAAACATATTCCTTTGCCAACTTCTCCTACTGAGCCCACTGAGTCCCATGTCCATAGCCTAATCCTGTTGTTATTGTTTTAAGGTACCATGTAGTCATTTCTGACTCACTGAAACC
Organism: Chrysochloris asiatica; assembly: GCF_000296735.1. NCBI lineage: Eukaryota > Metazoa > Chordata > Mammalia > Afrosoricida > Chrysochloridae > Chrysochloris > Chrysochloris asiatica. Next base: position 1,090,897 of record NW_006408622.1, read on the forward strand.
TTATGTATAACTAATGAAACACTGCTGGATTTTAGTCCATTGTTGTAGCCACTGGGTCAATTCCTCTTTTTTTCACTGACCCTCTACTTTAGAAAGCATGATAGTTTGTTTGTTTGTTTGTTTGTTTTTACAGGGACTGGTCCCTCCTGATAACACGGCCAAAGTATGTGAGACAGATACTCAAAATTCTTATTTCTAAGTAGCATTCCAACACAGATTTTCTCATTCTTCTGGCAGTCCACGGTATATTTTATATTATTTGTCAACAACATAATTCAAATGCTTCAATATTTCAGGCTTCCTTATTCATTTCCAGTATTTGGGTGAAAACGATGCCACTTGAAAAAGCAAACAGACCATGATTTGGATCAGGCACACCTTAGTCCTTAAAGTGACATGTTTGCTTATTAACAATTTAAAGACTCAATTTACAACAGATTTTTCCCAAATGCAATACATCATGTGACATCTTGATTGTTGCTTCCATGGGCACTTATTATAGATTCAAGAAAAATTTAGGTTTTAATAAGAGTTCATCCAATTTTGATGGCACATTCTTCATATAGTACAGCATCTCAAATTATTTGCTCATCCTACAGATTGAATAAATAGGATGAAAGAATACAATCCACACACACATCTTTCCTGATTTTAAACCATGCAGTATCCCCTTGTTCTGTATCAATGACTGACTTTTTATCTACATGCAGGTTCCTCATAAACACAATGAAGTGTTTGTAATTTCCATTCTTAACAATATTTGTTATCCATAAATGTTTTATTATCTAAATAGTTGAATGCTTTCGCATTGTCAATAAAACACAGGTAAACATCTTTCAAGTATTCTCTGCTTTCAGTCAAAATCTTTCTGACATTAGCAATATTAGCCCTCTTTCCATATCCTCACCTGAATCCAGATTGAATTTCTGGAAGTTACTTGTCAATCTACTGCAGCAATGGTTATTAAATAATCTTTAGCAAAATTTTACTGGTGCATATTATTAATAATATTATTCAATGCTTTTAGCATTCTGTTGGATCGCCTTTCTTTGAAATGAGCACCAATATGGATTTCTTCTAGTCAATTGGCCCAGGCATCTGTCTTCTAAATTGCTTGGTATAGATTTATGAATACTTTCAGAATTCTGTTTGTTGAAGAATCTTAATTGGTATTCTGTCAATTTCTGGAGTCTTTTTTTCTCCAATGCCTTTAGTGTGGATCAGACTTCTTCCTTCCATTGGATTTTTAGCACATACTGCTATTTCTTGAAATAGTTGAATGTTAACTAATTCTTTTTGGTACAGTGATTATGTATATTCCTTCCATCTTCTTCTGATGCTTTCTGTGTTGCTCAATATTTTGCCTACAGAGTCCTTCAGTATTTCAAATTAAGGCTTTAATTTGTTCTTCAGTTCTTTGAACTTGAGAAGTGGAAATTGTGTTATTCCCTTTTGGCTTTCTAAGTCTTGGTATTTGCATATTTCATTATAATACACTGATTCCTCACTTACTGACATGGTTAGATTCCAAAACCAAATTATTATTCTAAAATTAGAATTAACACAAAAATGGAAGATGATTACATTTCAGCACAAAATGGAGGATGGCTACATCATTACACAACTGCCAAATAACTGACAATCATGACCCAGCCAATTTGACACACAACTTCAACCATGGCATTCAGTGTTACCCTCACCTAGCACCCCACATTTATCACCACCAGACATATGTTGCTAATTCACAAAATAGTCAGATAGTAGATTTTTCTCTATGGCCATAAATGTGAAATATGAGATAATGGATAAGTGAAGAGTAGGTGTACTTTACTTTGTCTTCCCAAGCCTCCCTTCTGTTCAGTTGTTTTTTTTGTGTGTTTTGTTTTTTTTTTACTTCATAATTTTTCCATTCTATCTACTCTTCATTTAAGAGCAAATGTCAGACAGAGTTGCTTCTGACATCCATTTGGGTCTTTTATTCATTTTCTATATTTTTAATGATCTCATGCTTTCTCCATGTATAATGGATGTGATATCCCACAACTTGTCTGGTCTTTGGTCATTAGTGTTCGATATGTCATCTTTATTCTTAAGTTGGTCTCTAAATTCAGTTGGTTATACTTCAGCTCTTATGGACTTGTTTTAATTTTCTTCAGCTTCAACTTGAAATTACACATAATGGTCTGTTCTGCAGTTGGTTCCTGGCCTTGCTCTGACATTGAGGTTCTCCATCATCTCTTTCAACAGATGTAGTTGATTTTATTTCTGTGTATTTCACTCAAGCAGGTCCATGTGTATTTGCTGCTTATATTGTTGAAAGAAAGGTAATTGTAATGAAAATATTGTTATTATTATATGCCTTCAATTTTATTCTGACTCCCAGTGAGTTTTTATATGGTTTCTGAGGCTGTAAATCTTTGTGGGAGCATCAAACCTCATCTTTCTCTTTTGTTTGTCTTGCAAAATTCCATCATGTGATCTCCAGCATTGCTCCCAGAAAAGTAGATGATAAAATTATAAGATTCAAAATGGCCTCAATACCAGTCCATTTCAGTTCACTAACACCTAGAATTTAATGTTCATTCATTCCATTTAATTTTTTATTATTTCCAATTTTCCTTGATTCATGCTTTGTTCATTCCACATTCTGATCATTAATTAATGTTTTTAGTTATTTCTTCTCATTTTGAGTCATGTCACATCATGACTTGGGGACATATGAAGGTCCCCAAATCTTTATACCGTCTACATCATTGAACGTCTGTACTTTGAAAAGGCAACTCTACCCCAGTCAGATTTTCAGCACCTTCCAACATGAGAGCCTTATCCTCTTGTAATATATCAGATAATGTTCCACTTGACAATTTTTTTTTAGAAGAAAATCACCTGATCCTTCTTCTTAGTCTCCCTAAGTCTGGAAGCTCCCCTGAAACCTATCCACCATGGGTGACCCTGCTTATATTTGAAACAGCATAGTTTCCAGCATCACAGAAATATGCAAGTTACCACAGTACAACAAATTGATAGATGAGTGGTGGCACCTTACCTTTGTTGTTGTTGTTGTTAAGTGCTGTTGCATCAGTTCTGACTCATAGTGACCCTGCATAGGATTTCTGAGGAGCCATGTACCACCAACCTACCTTGTGGTTCAAACCAACTTGGCAGTCCATCACATTAACCCACAGCACCATACCATAACTCCCATCTTATCCTATACACCCTGAATATCAGTTTGGGTATTTCATTATCTCTGGGCACAGCTTCAGCCTGGTAAATGGAAGAATCTTGTCATTGATTGTGAGATGGAGTTCATATGTATAGTGAATGTACCAGTTGGTCCTCATTCTGGTGTGGAAACTGAATACAAGGAGACAAATTAGGACTGACAAGGTAGGACAAGCTTTAATGATGACAGGGACAGATGTGGACAGATGACAAGGAAAAGCATTCTAGAAAAGGGATGGGACAGAAGTGGTTGGAGTGATGACAGTGTATACACATGTTTGGGGAAAAAAAAAAAAAAAAAGGCCCATTGGAAAATCTTCCTATGCCAAACTCTCATTCACATCCTTCTGAAGGAACGTATGCATAACTTCAGCTGAGGGACTCAGGCCTGGCCAGAAGGACCTGTGAAGGGAGGAGAAACAACACTAGGGACCATGGCATTCACACAGCAACCAAAGCAATGCCATTTAAAGGGGAAGTCAGAGCATTCTATCCATCTTGTTTGTATACTCTGGAAGCACCTCTTGCAGTGGTTTAGACAAATATCAAATTCTTACTGGGTCTATAAAACATTGAATGGCCTTCCTATCTTACCCTCCAACCTGATTTCTAATCAGTACCCTCACCCCTAACCCTGCTTCACAAGTTCCAGTCATAGCTGTTCTTCATATATTAATTATGCTAACTGCTTCCCCACTTGGGGCCTTACACATGCTATTGTCTATTCTTGGTACTCGTTTCCATCACCTCCTACTGTCCAAACTTCTGATTAATTCACATTGATCCTTGAATGTCACTTCCTCAAAGAAAGCTTTCCTGACATTACGATCTAGCTTCTTGTTGCTAATCACAACCTTTTAGTTTTCCTAGGTGGCACTTATCAAAATTCACATATGTACTTTCATCTGTGTGTTTATTTATTTAATGCATGTCGCCACTAAACTCCATGAAAGCAGGCCGAACTTAATAGTGGCTGTCTGATTTCAAGATCCCCAGATCTTGCTGCTTTACCACCCAATACTCCCTAAAGGAATAGTAGCAAAAGGAATGGCGATCCATGAGGTACAGAGGAAGATTGGGCCAAAGAAGACCACATAAAGACTTTAAATGGCCCTGGTTGACTGTCCCCAACCTAGCAGGGGAAGCATCTACTGTGCCACAGGGAGCTCAGAACAGAGCTTTAGTGTCATCCTGGAGTGTTACTCAACCTTCTTCCTTGCCCTTTCAAAGGGGTATGTCCTTGGAATGGAGGCCAGCAACGAACAGCCAAACAGCCCCCTATGAGTCAAGAACCACTATCACCATTCACCAGAGAAGCAAACCAAGTTGAACAAGAGGGCATACCTGGAACAGGAAGTGAGTCTGTGTGACTCTAAAACCCATGTTTCTAATACTACTCTGCCTCATGAAAAAAGAGGATTGTGTGAGCTGCTTCCAGTCCCGCTGCAAAAGAGCCTGAAAGGCAATGTTATCAGATGGATAGACAGACAGATTGGTAGACAGGCAGGTAGACAGACAGATAAACTGTCCATTGCTACCACCCAGGACACTGACACTTCTTCTCAGTTCATTTCCCAAATCCTCCTGCTCTTGCAGTTCCCATAATTTTGTCAGTAGCTTACCTCTCCCGGTCTCTGTACTTTCATTAATTCCTTATCACCTGTCCTCAGCTCTAATCCAGGACTTTGTGAGGATAACTAATTAAATTCAGGAGATTCTTAAAAAGAGGTATTGACCTGCAATTCATTCCTTTCTCTCAGTAGAATCAATCTTCAAGTTACTTGTCAAGAAGACATATATTTAAAAACATGTTCAGCCAATCAGCTCTTCAATGTTTCCTTGAAGTCACATTAACTGTTTATGAATTCTAGTTGCATGATCTGCTTACCACTTAAGAAAAGTGTGCCTGACAGATATGCACATTGGATCACAGCTTATTTGAAAAAATGTGTTGCTGTGCAATGAAAAAGGCAAAGAAAATCTGTAGCTCTCAACATATATATATATATATATATATATTGCTAAGTAGCATAGAGTCGTTTCCAACTCATAGCAACCCTAAATAGTGTTTACATGGAGCAGCTGGTGGGTTTGAACCATCCAGTGTTTATCCTATATATGCTACAGCAGGAATTCAACTTCAATATACCTATAGCTGTATCTATACCTATGATTCCTGGTGTGGTGCTGTGGGCTAATATGTCAGACTGTAAAGTCATTTGAACTGCAAGATCGGTGGTTTAAGCTCACCAGCCACTCCTTGGAAACCCTATACAGGGTCACTACGGGTCAGAATTGACTCAATGACACTTAACAACAACAACAACAACAACATATCTATACCTATGTAATTGTTTAAGTGCTGTCAAGTTTCAACCCATAGCGACACTGTATAGAGTTTCCAGAGTGGCCGCTGAGCTTAAACCACTGACTTTGCAGTTCAAGTCGACTTTGTAGTCCAGTGCATTAGCCAGCAACACCACACATATCTATATCTATATGGAGTCTATATGGATAAAGTACTAGACTGCAAGTTAGGTTTGAACCACAAGGTCAGCGGTTCAACCTCACTAGCTACTCCTTGGCAACCCTACACAGTGTCACTGTGAGTTGGAACTGACTCAACAATGCAGGTAGCAACACTATATCTATATGAACTTCTGGAGTCCCGGTGTGGCACTGTGGGACAATGCACCGGACTGCACGGTTGGTGGTCTAGGAAGCAACTTGACAGCACTTAACAACAACAAATATGGACTCCTGGTATGGTGCTGTAGGTCTGCACTGGACTGTGAACCACAAAGTCAGCAGTTCAAATCCACCAGCTGCTTCTTAGAAAACCTACACAGGATTGCCATGAGTCAGAACTGACTCAACAGCACTTAACAACAATATCAACTGTCTATCTATCTCGATGTCGACACATCTCTATAGGTATATAGATACAGATGAGGCTTGGCATATATATGTACATATAGTCCTGGTGTGGCACTGTGGGTTAATGTGCTGGACTGTAAAGTCAGTTTGAACCACAAGGTCTATGTTTCAAGCTAACCAGTTGCTCCTTAGAAACCCTATACAGGGTCACTATGGATCAGAACTAACTTGACAGCACTCAACAACAACAACAACAATACATGTATGTACACACATATAATTTAAAAATAATTCTGAAAAAAAAAATTCTTAGTCATTTCACATTCTAGAGAAAGAGGAACAGGTCTCTACTGACAGAGGTGGACAGAGTACATGTCCATCATTTGGAAAGGAAATCTTGTTCCACAGCAAAAGAGGAGCTGGCCCAATCTCTGGTCTCAGGCATCATAGAAGAAATTTACCTAAAAATAAATTGGATGAACCCAATTATAATAATATGTTGTTACAAACTGTTATAGAATGTGCTGACTTATCAACATGGAGATTATCTATATCCATCTAGGGTTAGGGAATCTGGACCCTGAGGAGAAACATGACTTGCCCAGCTCAATTCAACTGGTTCTTGCAGAGCCAGGATAGACTTTAGCACCTCTGACACCCAGGCAGGGGTCTCTCTGACTCAGACTGCCATTTCTCAGAAATTACATTAAGAGGAGAAGTCTGCTCTCCTCATGTCTGGTCCAGATCACCTAATTTCTAACCTCTCCTAAAAACACACAGCAACTTCCCAATGTTGTTGTTGTTATGTGCCTTGGAGTCGGAACCGACTCATAGCGACCCTGTACAGGGTTTCCGAGGGTGTAAATCTTTACGGGAGTAGAAAGCCTCATCTTTCTCCCGCGGAGCAGCTGGTAGTTTCGAACTGCTGACCTTGTGGTTTACAGCCCGATTCGTAACCACTACGCTACCAGAGCTCTTTTTTCAAAAAAAAAAAACAAAGAAACGTGTAAATTTACTGAATGGTTAATGGGAGTGGCATTTGGGATTGAAGGAGACAAAGAATTTGGTGATCAAGAGTCTTTATCACTAATGTTGTTTGTTGTTAAGTGCCCTTGAATCTTTTCCAACCCACATGACCCTGTATAGGGTTTTGCAGGAGCAGCTAGTGGATTTGAACTGCCAACTTTGTGTTCAAACTGATTTTGCTCCAGGACATTATCCTTAAGGTCCACACCAGGACTCCTATTAGTTTATCACTAATAGAAACAGCTTTAATTGAATTCTGTATTCAAGTATAGGTCTTCTCTCCTTATATGTATTAGCTCATTTACAGATGAAAGATCAGAGGCTCAGAAAGGTCAAGTGGCTTGCCTAAGGTCACAGAGCTGATCAAGATTGGAGCCAGGATTCTAGGCTTCTGTCACAAAACAACTATTGCCTAAACACACAAGGTGCAAATTAATTTAAATTACTTGAAGGAAGCTGAATGATTTGATTCACAAAAGTTTATTTGAATGCCAAGTTTGTATCTGGTCTTTGCTAGGAACTGAAGGAGTTATACATAAAGGTGCAAAAAACTAAAAAGTTTATGGCAGATGAAGATGGTAATTAAAAGCTCCATCTCATCAAGCAGAGGGTCAGTTGTGTTCTGGCTCACCTTGGAGAAAGTTTTCTTAAACTACCTGATCATCAGTTTTGTCTTAGGATTGTGAAGAGCATGTCAGGCATCTGAATGTCAATGTTGTTTTTCTTGTTAAGTGCCATCCAGTCAGTTCCAACCCATGGTGACCCTGTATAGGGCTTCCAAGGGGGCAGCTGATGAGTTTGAACTGCCAACCTTGAGGTTTAAACCAACTTTGCAGTCCAGCACATTAACCCACCGTGCCACACCAGTACAACTCATTAATTAGATTAGCAATTATCATGGATAAATGTTAGTGAGGATGAGTAATAAAGATGATGTTGATAATGAGGATGATGAGATGATGGAAAAGAATGGGGTCCTGAAATGTCAGGAGTTGACCATCTAGGTCAGTGATTCTCAACCAGTTTTTGCTTTCCAGAAGCTACCTGGTAAAGTGTAGAGACATTTTTGGTTGTCACAACTGGAGGGGAATTCTAATGACATATGTGGGTAGACACTGGGGATGCTGCTAAGACACTTACAATGAACAGAACAACTCCCCATAACAAAGAATTGTTGTTAAGTGTATTCAAGTTGGTTCCTGTGTAGTCCAAGGAGTAGCTGGTGGGTTTGAACCACTGACATTGTGGTTCAAAGTGACCATGTGGTCAAGTGCATATCCTACAGCACCACACCAGGACTCCAAAATAGAATCATCTACCCCAAAATGTCATTTTGCTGAGGATGAAATGAAGATGAGAAACTTGGGTCTAGGTGGATAAAAAAAATCCAAGTTCTAAAAGGAGGACACTGAAACTGCCTTTAACCCTGGTTGATTCTCTGGCACACTGACTACTTGGAGTTTTCAACTCCTGTCTTGAATAGTCTAGAAACTGTAGCAAAAAGAAAGAGGAGAGAGTCTTTGAAGGTCAGGAAGGTAATGATGAATACTTTTGGACTTCACTAGTGAGTTAATGGTAAAGTAGAGGGTGCGAAAAAGAAAGGAAGATTCCCAATGACATGGATTAGCACAGGGGCAGCAGCAGTGGACTCAAATGAGCCCTGTTTGTGGGGATGGCACAGGACCAGGCAGTGTTTCATTCTGTTGTGCATGGTACCAACTCAATGACACCTAAAAACAAGAAGGGAGTTCTGAAGGAGCCCTAGTAGTATAGTGGATTACGAACGAGGCTGCTAACTGCTCACTACAGAGTCAGCAGTTCAAATCTACCAGTCACTCCATAGGAGAAAGATGAGACTTTCTACTCCTGCTGGAGTCCTGGTGTGGTGCTGTGGGTTAATGCACCAGACTGCAAAGCCATTTGAACTGCAAGGTCAGTGGTTCAAGCTCACCAGCTGCTCCT